>NW_024096589.1:0-317629 GCF_016545835.1 Crotalus tigris
CACCTCTGCTCACCAAGGGGAAAGAACTCCAGCCTACACCACAGGGACGGTGGATGCCTCAGATGACAGCTCGGAGGGCGAACCCCTGGTAAGTTGATGCATCACACCCATCTTCAAAACAGTGACTATATTAATCCCCCCCATGCCCGAAGCTGTGAAGGTGAAAGCCTTAATAGACTCTGGCTGCACCCGCTGCCTCATTAGCCCAACACTAGTGGGGACTCTGGGCATCCCATCCAGGCGACTGGAACAACCAATCTCATTTGGCCAGCTAGATGGATCCATAGCAGGGGGAGTGCCAGCTACCCTAGCCACTTTGCCAATACATCTCTCCCTGGGCAACCATGAAGAGGACTTAACGTTTGTGGTGACCCCAGGTATGGAATGCCCAATGATTCTAGGGATGGAATGGTTGAAAAAATGGAACCCCTGGGTAAATTGGAGGACGACGAAATCAAATTCCCGAAGGGGGACCCTATGGACTTAAACCCCAAGGGAGGCTAATATACCAGAATCAGGAATAGAAAAGCATCCATACGGATGAGAAAAAGATTAACAGAAATACCCGAGGAATATAGGGACCTGGCTGAAGTCTTCAGTGAGGAGAGGGCGAATGAGCTTCCCCCCCCACCGACCCACAGACTGTACCATTGAATTCAAGCCTGGGGCAAAACTCCCGAAGCCCAGATTATACTCCATGAGCCCAAAGGAGAAGGAGGAAATGGAAAGATTTATAAAAAAAAAAACTGGAGAGAGGTTTCATTGAGCCAGCCAAGCCTAAAGTGGCTGCCCCGGTCCTTTTTAGAGAGAAGAAGGATGGCTCTTTACGTTTATGCGTGGATTATAGGGCCCTGAATACAATCAGTGAAAGCAACCTATACCCGCTGCCCCTCATGAAAGACATGCTGTCACACCTATCGAAAGGGAAAATTTTTTCTAAACTAGACATAAGGGAAGCTTACTATCGCGTGAGAATCAAGGAAGGGGACGAATGGAAGACTGCATTTAACTGCCCCATGGGGTGCTATCAATTCAAAGTCTTGCCATTTGGATTACAAGGGGGCCCTGCATTCTTTATGCAATTAATCAATGACGTTCTAAGGGAGCACCTGTTTAAGGGGGTCCTTGTTTACTTGGACGACATTCTTATCTTTACTGAAACAAAAGAAGAACACGTCAAACTTGTCAGAGCGGTTTTAAAGAAGCTGCGAGCCGCTCACCTATATGCCAAACTCTCAAAATGCGAATTCCACCAGGAAAGGATAGACTACCTAGGCTATCGCATATCCCCACAGGGCATTGAAATGGACCCGGAGAAGGTCAAAGCAGTACTAGAATTGGGCACCACCCCGCACAAGAAAGCAACTACAAAGTTTCCTGGGCTTTGCAAATTTTTACCGCCAATTCATCCCCTCATTTGCACAGATAGCCTTGCCCCTCACTAACTTACTAAAAACGAAGGGAACATCCTCAGTAAAACCTAGCCAGCCACTAACATGGACAATGGAGTGCCAAGCAGCGTTTGAGAGACTAAAGAGACTTTTTTCTGCCGAACCAGTACTAAGGCACCCAGACAGGGACAAGCCCTTCATAATACAGGCAGATGCAAGTGATGTGGCAGTGGGGGCTGTGCTATTACAAGAAAATGATGATTCAGTATTGCAACCCTGTGCATATACATCCAAGAAACTCACGGAAACAGAACAGCGCTGGCCCGTATGGGAGAAGGAGGCTTATGGGATACGTTGGGCATTACTCACGTGGTGACAGTTCCTGGAAGGCAAAAAAATCCCCTTCCAGGTGTGGACTGATCACAAAAACTTAGAAGCCCTGAAAACTTCCAGGAAACTCAATCCCAAACAAGCCCGCTGGTCCCAGCATTTTCACCAATTCCAATTTAAGCTCAAACATTTACCAGGAAGAAAGAACTTCCTGGCAGATGCACTATCTTGCATGCCCCAATATAACAGCGCACGAACCACAGACTCTAGGCCAATAATGGCAGAGTCACAACTGGCAGCACCAGTAACCACAAGAACCCCAGCCAAAATAAAACCACAACTGGACAGCCAAAAATGGAATGAATCAGAAAAATTTGAGAAACAGATGATGAATGGTTCCAGAAAAAAACAAACATGCTAGTGCACAATGAGAGACGGATTTGCCTTGGGTAGGGGAAAAGTTATATATACCAACAACCCAAAGAATCACGTTCATGCAGCTTTGCCATGACACAAAATCAGCAGGGCATTTTGGATTTGTAAAAACTTTACACTTAATTAAACGGCAATTTTGGGGGCCATCAATAAAAAAGGACATAGAAAGTTATGTTGCCAGCTGCCCAACCTGTGCATCAGCAAAGAGGTTGCAAGGGAAATCGCCAGGGCTATTACAACCAGTGGCAAGTACCTCAGCCCCCTGGAGGGAAATAGCCATGGATTTTATAGTGGAATTGCCAGAAAGCAATGGGAAAAGAATATCTGTTATCTGAACAGTCTAACGGACTATTTTCCAAAACAGGTGCACTTTATCCCTTGCCAAAAAAAAAGTCCACTGCAATAGGCCTTATAGCAAAACTTTTACGTACAGCCACCTTTACAGATTGCACCGGGGAATCCCCAAGCATCATCTCCGATTAGGGGAGTGCAATTTACGTCTGCATTTTGGATAGGAATTTTATCCTCTTAGGAGGACACTCAGGGATTGAACATCTAGCCACCACCTCACGGAGATGGACAAGCGGAACGGTGCCAGTCGGTACTTGAGCAATATTTGAGATGTTTTTAAATTTCCAACAGAGTGATTGGACGGACTTACTTCCTTTTGCAGAAGTTGCCTACAATAATGCAGTCCACTCCAGCACAGGCTACACTCCTTTTCAAATAGCCAACGGCCAAAGTTTCAACCCTATGCCAGAGTTAACCCCCAAAGAACCAACGATCCCTTCCCTGAAAGATGGTATGGAAAACCTACAAAACACCTGGCCAATAGTCAGAAAATCACTAGATGAAGCTAGGCAGGCATACAAAGCACAAGCCAATAAAAAAAAGGGTTGAGCCTACACCATTCATTATAGGAGAAATGGTGTACCTATCTACCTAAAGTCCCTACAACCCTGTAAAAACTTGGACCAAAATATATAGGGCCTTTTCCAATTAAAAGAATCATAAATCCAGTAACAGTAGAATTAGAATTACCCAAAAATCTCAGGCAAATACACCCAATTTTTCATTGCAGCTTGCTGAAAAGAGAGCATCAGTCACCTCTACGGCCAAAAATCCCCCACCACCACCTCCACTCATGGTGGAGGGTGAACAACACTTCGAAATAAAGGAAATCCTTGATTCTCGGAGATATCATGGAGCAACTCAGTACCTAGTTGCCTGGAAACACCTCCCTCCCTCACAAAACGAGTGGGTCCATAAACGTCATGTCAGAGCTCCGAAGCTATTGAAGAAGTTTCACACAGAGTATCCTAACAAGCCTGACTAAATTTTATACTTGTTTTGTTTTCTTTCAGGTGGATCTCCCTTATTTTTAAGAGGGGCCGGATGTCAGAATCCAATTATATTTCATCTTTAATTATCAAATATAGAAACTCCCAATTCTGCCTTCTCTGGATTCTGCCATAAGAGGGAGAGAAGGGGGAGAACAAAGGGGCTTTATGGCCCTCACTTCCTTCAGTAGACTTCAAAGAGCTGAATGCTAAATGTATGTTTATTGTAACCTCAAAGTGTTAGCACCCAAGAACATTACCATAACAAGGAAGGGTATTTGCCTTTCATGTAGTTATCTGAAGTCTCCATCCAGACGGAAGAAAGAAAAAAGGGGGTGGAATTGTGATACCTGAAACTATCACTGGAAGAGGGGTTGATTGGGTGGGACTACTGGGGAACCCCTTAAAACCTTGAATGGGAGGGCTTGGACCCCAAGTCCTGTCTAGCACGCCTGCAACCACTTCTTCTTAATAAAGGATTCCTTTTGGAAGAATTATTCCAAGAGTTCTGTCTTCTTAAGATGCAAAGTGGGGTGGGTCCTTACACCTCTTTAAGCAGTCTACCGCTTTTAGAGTCATCACTGGCGACAACCTGCACCCTGTTAAAATCGAATTTATGCCCAAGCTCTATCATATGAGTTAGAATCTGAGAATAATGCTCCCCTCTTTTTATTGCCAGTTTGTGTTCCTGTATTCTTGTCCTAACTTTTTTTGAGGTTTCTCCCACATAATTACTTGGGCAATCCATACAATGAATTCTATAGATCACCCCAGATTTTTCAGTAACAGGGAGTGGATCTTTCAACCTCATGATACAGGAACACAACGTTCGATCGGGTCTATGTGCTACCCTTATTCCATAGGGTGCCAATAGCCTGGCTGTAGCTTCAGAAATGTTGCTAACATAAGGGAGGGTGATACGCGTTGTCTGTAGAGGCGACCCCCCAATAGATGGATTTTGGGGAGGCCTGGATAGAGCACTACGGCGCCTAATAAATTTATTGGGGTATCCATTATGTCTACAGATGTGAAACAGGTATTTCCTTTCTTCAGCTTTAGCCTTGGCCGTATTGCAGTGTGAGTCAGCTCTTTTGAAAAGAGTTCTAATGCAGCTGACCTTCTGGGCCACCAGGTGATTGCTGTTAAAATGCAGAATCCTGTCGGTGTGCGTGGGCTTGCGGTAGACCCTAGTAGCAAGGGTCCCATCCGGCTGGCGATAGACCAAAACGTCAAGAAACGCCAGCCTGCCTTGATGTTCCTCCTCCTCCGTAAACAATTATATATATATAATTGTTATAGTCACAAATGCTTAATATTTTTTTTTATTGAAAAGTTTTATACAAGTTTTAAACAATATCACCCCCCTAGAATAACCCCCTCCCTCCGTCCCTCCCTCACTTCCCAGAGCTGGTTACAGGGTTACAAATAAACAAACAAATTCTAAATAAACTTATCCAATTGTACAAATAATAAAATAGATAATATACTTTAACTCAAATACAAAAAAGAGAAAAAAAAGTTTTAACAATATAAGCATTTCCAAATTGAGAACTAAAAAATTATTCATAATCTGCATAATGCATTTTAAACCCATATCATAACCCATATTTATTCTACATATAATTTATCCATCTTCACCTCGCTGAGATGTATATTTCTTTTAAACAACCACTCATCCATAATAAACACAAAATTTTCCCTCCATTATAACCTAACCAACAAACTTACGTTCGATAAAATTGGCTCTTTGCTTTTTACCCTAAAAAAGTAATACCCTTCGACTTAAAAAGTTTCAGCAAACCATTCATCTTCTAAAATTCTCACCAACAGAAATCATTAGAATTTAAATTCTTTTACAGATTTACCCATGATATCTCATAATTATTTTTCACTTTAAATTAAAAATTTATAATATATATACTCCCAAATATTTAAACTTTTCCACTAAATCAACACCTTCTATTATTCTTTTTCTTTACATCTACATACTACACAAATCATTCACTATTACTAAATACAAATCATTCACCATTGCTTTAAAACATCTTTCATCTCAAAAAAAACTACTACAAAAGTTCATCATTTACTTTTCTTTAATCCAACATCCATCTTCTGCTGTTCTTTTAATTTACGTCTATAGGCTGCATGAGTCATTCTCGGTTGCTTTAAAAAATCTTCTGTCTCAAGATACTGCTGCAAAAGTTCAGCCTGTATTTCGCCTTCATCCAATAGCATAGCACTTTCAACCGGCTGCTCTTCCAACTTTTCTTCAGGTCGTAAAGATAATGAAGAGCCCACCTTCAAAACCGAATTATAAAAATCTTTCGCCTTTGAAATTGTATTAAGTCTGTAATGTATCCCCGCATAGTTCAATACTATTCCAACCGGTATTTTCTATCTAAATCGAACCTGTAGCTTTTTGAGCTCATCAACCAAAAAAGCAAAATCCTTTCTTTTTCTAAGAATTTTTGAAGGTATTTCTTTTAAAATTATAACATCTTGAGCTGCAATTTGAAATTTCTGCTTATAAAAACCCTGTAAGATTTCATTACGAAGTGATCTCCTAGAAAAATAAATAACCATGTCTCGTGGCAAATTCTTGTGTCTCGCAACCCTTGAATTAACCCTAAAAACTTTTTCCGTCTCTCTCAGTATTTCTTCAGGCTCAGCCCCCAAAATGAAAGCTATATCTTTTACCACCACTTGTCTCAAATCCTGTTGCATATCTTCCTTCATTCCCCTTATTCTTAAAACAAATTCCATGTTTCTGTATTGTAACATAGTAATTTCATCCTGTATTATTTCCACATTATTTTCCACTTTGTCAATTCGATCTTCCAATTTTTCAAAATTTTCCACAACATCATCAATACGATCATCCAGACAATCTATATGACCAACAACCTTTTGAAACGCGAACACTATGTCCTCTCTCAATTTCATGAATTTATTTTCAAAAAGAACCTCCATCTCTTCTTTAATCTGTCGTGCCTTTTTTTCCAAGGCATCCTGTAAATCTTTAAGTATACATGCTGGAGACAATGGAGAAGGTGGTGGAAACTTAGACTTAGCTTGCTGAGCTGTCTGCATTACCGGAAAGATCGAGGCTTTAGAAGCAACAGAAGCTCCAAGACGCTTTGAAGCTATTTTATTTTTAAGACCACTTGTAAAAAGTCTGCTAAAATCTTATAAAATCAACAAATACTCCCCCCCCCCAAAAAAAAGAAAAAAGGAGAAGGGGGAAAAAAGACAAAAGCCCCCTTAAAAGAAAAAAAGAAAGATTCTTGCAATTTATACAAATACAAAATCTGTTACATTGTTCCAAATAGAAGTTCCGGTCCTTTCACTCAAAGAATCAACATCTCAACGCCATTTTTCACCACTCTTAATTAAAGGAAGGAGAAGATAAGTTTTTTTCCAGAGTTAAAGTCTCGAAATAATCCCCATTTTAATCTCTCCTGGTCAGCTCTGTCTGCTTTAAATTTTACTCACAAGTTCATTTTAAGCGCAGATGTGGAGGCAGCGTCTAGCTTTGCCCTGGTAAATCAGGGCAAAGGCATCCTGGAATGTGGAGAACGCCCCAGACTCCGTGGGAGCTCTCACCCTCTGACCACCAAAAGAAAAAAAACTTTGGGGTCTCAGGGAGCTCTACCACTATCTGAGGAAAGCTCACCTCCTCCCCTTCACCCGGAGAGAGAGGTTCCAAGCCGCGAGACAGCTGTTGCTGTCTCAGCTGGCTTTGACACATCCCAGGGCGGACGGCTGAAAAAAGCCGCCGTCGCCACCGGAAGTCTACAAATGCTTAATATTTTATCAGCAACATATTGTCTGGGTTTCAATATTTAGCTTACTAATACATGTTAGACTTCTTTCTCTCTACCTCGTTTTTCTAGCCATTGGTAAAATGTATCCCATGTTCTAAAACAAAGGTCTCCAAACTTGGCCCTTTTATGACTTGTGGCACGCTGGCTGCGGAATTCTGGGAGTTGAAGTTCACAAGTCAAAAAAGGGCCAAGTTTGAAGATCCCTGTTCTAAAATATTCTGAGTTTTCTTTCTCTTTCATTTTCATTGTCAATCTGTCCATTTCTGCACAATCTAAAATTTTCTTAATTATCTCTTCCTCCGCTGGTAATTCTTCATCTTTCCAAATACAATTTGTAAATACAACTCTTGCTGCAGTTAACACATGAACATTAAGTATACATATTCCTTCTCATAATTTCCTACAATTATACTTAACAAAAATAATTCTGGCTTAAAATCTATGTATTTTTTAGTCATTTAGTCAATATGTATTTTTGACCAAAATCTTTTGGCTTTAGGACATGTCCACCAAAGATGATAGTATGTGCCTGGTTTTTGTCTATATTTCCAACAATTACTAAACATATTTTTAAACATTTTCACTAACCTCACAGGTATTAAGTGCCCTTTGTAAAACATTTTATATGAGCTTTCTTTGTAGGCCACCGCCTTTGTTATTTTAGAATTTATTTCCCAAAGGTTTGCCAGTTTGCTATGTTATGCCCAAAGTTTTTTGCCCATATTATCCTTGTTTCTTTAACTTGTTCCACTTCCATCTTTAAACTTAACATATACTTATACAGTTTCTTAATCAATTTTTCATCTGATATCAATAGTATCTGGTCAAATTCTGTTTGTTCTTTATAAAATCTAGATGTTTTAACATCTTTTTCATATCTCGTTTGAATTTGCAAGTGTGGCCACCATGATAAATCAATGCCCTGTTTTTCCAATTCTTTTAATATATTTTATAGCTAAACTGTGTACATGCCACTTTATAGTGCATTGTCTCCTTTATCTCCATTGTTTCCTTACCTGCCTATGTGCTCTTGGCCTTGTGCTTCCCTCCCCCCCCCAAAAAAATTCATGACCTCCTAGGCAGTTTTCTCCAACTAGGCACTTCACCCTGCTGCAGTGATAAAATTCCAGGCTAATGAGATGCACCTAATTGTCTGATATTCTACTATTTTACCACAATTGTGGCTGGCATCTGCAGATATATAAAGTGGTCTACACGCATAGCTGTGCATTTCTCAGCAACTGACAGGGTGTCATAATTAGCTCTGACATCTCTATGTTAGAAAAGTTGGGTGGAATTTCAGCACTGAAATATCTAATGCTGATACACCTGGCATTCACCAGGAGGTCACCTGTGGTCAGAGAATGAAAAATACAGCTGGAAAAATCCAGTTCCAGAGTATGCTGCTTGCAATGGAGAGCAGAACAGCGTTGTTTAGCACAATTTGCATGTCAAGGACTTCCCCAGTTTTGATTGAATTCACAGGCTGGATATCTATCTAATGTTAGCCTGGTTAGTCTTGTTGGCAACAACTGCTTCCCTTATCAGGAACTCTGCCCGTTTATGCCTTAAATTACTATTTGTGGAAATTCTGCCCTTATAACTACAGGCCACCCAATGAAGCAGCAGAAGAAGTAGGTGAACTTTTTGCTAATCGGTTAACCCAGGGGTCGGCAACCTTAAACACTCAAAGAGCCACTTGAACCCGTTTCTCACAGAAAAGAAAACATTGGGAGCCACGAAACCCTTTTGACATCTAAAATGAAGATAACACTGCATATATCCTTTTTTACCTTTACGCTATGTATAAAAAAATTATAGTGTGTTGCATTTATGAAATCAATGAACTGTTACAAAGAAAACAATTTTTTATGCAGGAGAAAGGGGGGGAAAAAACCTTTCTCCTTCATCCCAACAGGTGAAAACAATTTTAGTAGCTTATCTACCATCTTTAAATACAGCATAATCATCCCCATACCTCATCTTTTAATTTAAAAAAAATCAAAATTTTTCATTAAATGTTATTTACTAAAAGTCCAGTAAGGACAACATATATTCATATTTTCTCTCTCTCTTTCCTCTCCCTCTCTTTCTCTCTCTCTCTCCTCTCCCCCCTCTCTCTGTTTCTCTCTCTTTCCTCTCTCTCTCTTTCCTCTCCCTCTCCCTCTCTCTTTCTCTCTCTCTCTCTTTCCTTTTCTTCTCTTTTTCTCTCCCTCTCTCCCTCTCTTTCTTTCCTTTCAATCTCTCTCTCCTCTCCTTCCCTCTCTCTCTTTCCTCTCTCCTCCCCCCTCTCTCTCTTTCTCCGATCTTCTGCTCACCTGGCCAGCTGGCCTCAAGCTGTTCTCCGACAAGCTGACATACATTCTTATTGGGCTGGCTCTCTCCTGCCCTTGGTCTGCCAGTCCTCTTCCCCCCCTAAGTAAGTAAAAATTTGTGTGTGTGTGTGTGTGTGAGAGAGAGAGAGAGAGAGAGAGAACAGCTGCTTTCTGCTGCTTCCTGCGGAGACGCACCAAAGGCAGGAGCCCCGCCCAATAAAGTTGTCAGCTTGTTGGAGAACAGCGTGGGGCCAGCTGGCCAAGTGAGCAGAAGATTGGAGAGAGAGAAGGGAAGCGCAAGTGCCTCTCTCTGTCTCTGTCTCTCTCTCTCTCTCTCTCTCTCTGCAAATGGTGGAGGAGGACTGGGAGCCACAGTAGAAGACTGAAAGAGCCACATGCAGCTCCAGAGCCGTGGGTTGCTGACCCATGGATTAACCTATGTATGTAAGAAACACACCACAGTAGTAATGGAGGACTTTAACTAACCTGACATTATCTGGGAGATAAATTCTGCATCAAGTGGGATATATCGAACAGGTTCTTGACCAGCCTAGCTGACAACTTTGTCATCCAAAAGGGAACTAAAGAGACAGCCATACTGAACCTAATTCTTACTAGCAGGAAAGAAATGATAGAGGGGGTTGAAGTTGCTGGAACTTTGGGGGTAAAACTTTGGAATTCAATATAATGCAAACGCAAGCAATAGGACATAATCAAACCAGTGTCTTAGTCTTTAAAAAAGCTGATTTTAACAAACAGAGAGCTTGAGAAAGATTCCATATATGAAAATCTTAGAGAGGAAAAGAAGAAGCTTGGGAAACTCTGAAAAATATCATCAAAAAAGCCCAGTCCAGCACAATACCAATGAAAAAGAAAAAAAAAGGAAATCCAAAAAGAAACCAGCATGTTTGAACAAAAATCTCTCTGATAAACTAAAAGACAAAAAGGGTAAGTTCAAAACATGGAAAGACGGACACATAACTAAGGTAATATATGAACAAATAGCCTGAACTTGCAAAGATAAAGATAGGAAAGCTAAGGCTCAGAATGAAGTAATAATAATAATAAACATAATAAATATACATATATAAATATATAAAAAACAAAATAAGTCAAGGAAACAATCGGTCCACTAATGCGAGAAAATGTCAAGAAAATAATGGGCAGTAGAGAGAAAGCATTGCTGCTTAATTCATCCCAGATTTCTGAAGGAGCTGGCAGACATGACCTTGGAACCAGTGAACTATATCTTTCAAAGATCCTGGAAAACCAGGGAACTACCAGAAGACTGGAAAGAGCTCATGTAGTTCCCATCTTCAAAAAAGAAAACAAACAAATCCAGGAAACTACAGACCAATCAGCCTGACTTCAATACTTGAGAACATCCTGGAAAAGATAATCAAGCAACAGAACTGTAAACACCTAAAAGCAAGCAAAGTTATAATGAGAAGCCAACATGGGTTTGTCAAAAATAGATCATGCCAAACAAACCTTATTTTGTTCTTTGACAAAGTGACTAAATAAGTGGACCAACAAAATGCTGTGACAGTATACTTGGATTTCAATAAAAGCATCAGACAAAGTACATCACAATCTGGGTAAGCAAAAAAATATGAGATAGACAGCATCATCACAGATGGCTTTGTAGCTTGCTGACAAATTTGCACTCGGTGGAGGGTCATAAGCAGTGGGGTACCAAAAGGTTTCACCTTAGGCCCAGTACTTTTCAACATCTTCATAAATTATTTAGATGAAGTAATAGGGAACTTATTAAATTTGCAGACAACACTAAGCTGGCAGGAATAGCCAATATTCCAGATGATAGGCTCAAGATCCAGATGGGTCTCAACAGACTTGAACACTGGGCCCTATCCAACAGAATTAAATTCAATGTACAGAAAAGTAAGGTCTTACACTTAGGCAAGAAGGTAAAGATTAGGTGAAACTGGGCTCAATAGCAGTAATTGTGAGAGGGATCTTGCAGTCCTAGTGGGCAATCACTTAAATATGAGCCAGCAGTGTGCGGCAGCAGCCAAAAAAGCCAACACAATGCTAGGTTGCATTAACAGAAGGATAGACTCAAGATCACTTAAGTACTAGTACCACTTTATATAGCCTTAATAACCCCACACCTGGAATTCTGCATCCAGTTTTGGTCACCATGTTATAAAAAAGATATTGAGACTTTGGAAATAGTGCAGAGAACAGCAAGGATTATTAGGGGCCTGGAGGCTAATACATATGAAGAATGGTTGCAGGAATTGGGTATGATTAAGGGGGATATGATAGTAGTGTTCCACTGTTTGAGGGTTTGCACAAAGAAGATGGAGGTCAACCTATTTTCCAGAGCACCAGAAAGCAAACAACAAACAATGGAGACTAATCAAGGAGAATCAATCTAGAACTAAGGAAAAATTTCCTAGCAGTGAGAACAATTAATCAGTGGAATGGCTTGCCTTCAGAACTTGTGGTGCTCCATCACTGGATGTGTTTTAGAAGAGACTGGATAGCTATTTGTCTGAAATGCTATAGGGTCTCCTTGAGCAGGCAGTTGGACTAGAACAGGTCTTATCAACCTATGGTACGCGTATTACCAGTGGTACTTTAGCACCTAGCAGGTGGTACACAACCCCTAGCCAAGTGTAGCGTAGGAGGCTCTTTCCTCTAGACTTTTTGACTACTGGCAAGACCATCTAACAAGCTACATAAGACTTTGAGGGCTGAGTAGAAATATGTTTGTCCACAAATTGCCAGCCTGTGCTATGCTGCTGTCTGCAATCTGCTCTCCCAGTCTACTCTCTGATTATTGCATATCTGAATGTGATATGCCTTCTATTAAGCCAGGTTTCATCTAATCTGTTCCTGTACATTTGGTTTTTCCTACCTAAGTGTAAGATTCGTTAAATTTCATTTTGTTAGAAAGGGCGCAGTGTTCAGGTCTGTCAAGATCCATCTGGATCTTGAGCCTATCATTTAGGTCAGTGATGGCGAACCTTTTAGAGACCGAGTGCCCAAACTGCAACTCAAAACCCACTTATGTATCGCCAGGTGCTGGGTAGATGTGGCCCACTGGGTGGGCGTGGCTATGGTAGGCATGGCAGACTGGGTGGCATGGCTAGGGTGGGCGTGGCCACCTTGATGTTGCTTCTGGGGAGGATGCCTGTGGGGGCTGGGCAGGGTTGGGGAAGATCCATGGGGTCTCTGGCAGGTGGAGCGGTGGGCAGGAGGCTCGTCCTGCAGGGTGAGGCGAGGCGAGGGAGGGGGCAGGGCAGGGATGCCATTGCCTCAGTGCTGCCAGGAGGCTGGGCAGCCGGTGTGCGAACTCTGCTGCCTCATTGGTGCCTGCTGAGGCCAGCAAGCAACTGAGGCACCTGTCTGGGGTGATGGCGCACATGCCCATAGGGACAGCTCTGCGTGCCGCCTGTGGCACGCATGCTATAAGTTCGCCACCATGGATCTAGGTTGTTGGCTATTCGTGCCAGCTTAGTATCATCTGCAAATTTGATGAGTTACCCTTATATTCCCTCATTTAAGTCATTTATGAAGATATTGAAAAGTACTGGGCCTAAGACAGAACCTTGTGATACTCCACTGCTTCCTTCCCTCCATGTAGATGTAGTATCATTAAGGACTACTTGTTGAGTATGATTTGTCAGCCAGTTAGAAATCCATCTGGTGGTGATGCTATCTATCCCTTCTATGAACCTTCTATGTAACAGAAGAACATTTTTTTCAAATATTTAAAACATGCTGTCATTTTTTTCTCTATTCTAAATATATCTAGTCTCTTCAGTTTTCATAAGATGTGATTTTTAATTTCCTAACCATTATGGCTCTCGTCTGAACCTTCCAATCTCTTTGAATCCTCCGTGAAGTGAAGTACTCAGACACAGGATTTGAAATGAGATCTGAGCAAAACCAAATAAGAGGAATTATTATTTGCCATGATTTGCTAATGTTGATGCAAAAAAAAAAAAAATGCAACTCCTTTCTTTGCAGCCATTTCTCACTTCTGGGTCATACACAATTTCTAATCGATTATTCCAAGATCTTTTCCACAAATGTTATTAAGAATATATGCATTACACTCCCATCTCCAACCTTATATTGACATATTTGATTTTAGCAAGGAACTATTTTGTCTGTGTGAAATTCCAGCCTGTTTCTCCTGTGGGATTATTTTCATCTGTTTCTGCTTGTTCTAGGTATTACTTATCCACTGAATTTTCTATTAACTACATATCTGATAAGCATTACTTTCATGTATTTATCCAAAGTATTAAGAAAAACATTAGAGCAGTGGTTCTCAACCTGTGGGTCGCGTCCCCATTTGGGGTCGAACAACCATTTCACGGGGGTCGCCAAACAATGCAGTCCGCCATTTTTCCCCCTTTTCCTTAGCTGTGCTACTACCTTTTATTCTATTGGCTTTTGAAAGCCAATAGAATAGACTCTCTTGAATAGAGTCTAATTCTATTGGCTTTCAAAAGCCAATAGGAATTGTCCAGGCTGTCTCTGCCCTGCTGAGCCCGCCAAAAGTCCCATTCTGCAAACGGTGCTTCAAGTTGTCTGCAGCAAGGGCGAGCTGCCTGGAAGTTTCCACCCCTCCCTGCTGAGTAACTACTAACAATGTAAGTAAAAGAGGGCCAGGGGTGGGAGGTGGGAGGCCAGCAGGTGCAGGGAGGGTTGCTGGAGCGCAAGGTGTCCGGCGAGTGCCTTACCTCTCTTGGGCTGGGCCAGCTGGTGGCCCAGCTGGTGGTTGCCCTGCGCCATCGCTGCCCCTTGCCAGCTATGCCTCGGCCGGCGCAGGGGGCGGCACCACGCATGCGCAGCACTCCCGGGCAGGGAAAGTCCTCGACTTACGACCGGTTGGGTAGTCCTTGACTTACGACCGGTTGAGTAGTCCTCGACTTACGACTGGTTGGGGGTCGCGGCATTAAAAAGGTTGAGAACCACTGCATTAGAGGATCTAGGATTGATAACTGCAATGCCCCATTCAAAAGAATTATCCAATGAGAAATTGGATATAATTTTCAAGCCATCCAACCCATAGACTGCTAATTAGCTTGCCACATAGGTACCATGCCAAATATGTAGTTGAAATCAGGCATTGGCTCCAGCTTTCATACAATGAACTACAAATTTTACCTCATTAAAAAGAGATAAAATCATTCCACCAAGGTGTCAAATGGATCTAAAGTTTCCTTTATATTTTTTCCTTTTTTTGAAGATAGAGGGGAATATTTGCTTTTCAATCATCTGGAACAGTTTTCAGGATTTCATATACCTTGAGTTGCAGCTGCAGTTGGGACTAGAATTGCTGTCACTAAGTGATAAGGTTATAAAACATGATGTCATGTGATCATAGGAATGGCAGTCCAGGCAGCCCTGGTTGTTGTTGTAATTCCAAACATGCAAATTCGAAAGTGAAAGGATCCCAGGTAAAGAGTGTGGAGATGCCACAAGAAAGGTGGGGGAGGCCCTAGAAGGCCCAGCGCAGATCACATATGAGTTGGGGAGGAGGTGCTGCACTGTGGTGGAAGCTCAGAAAGGCCAGGAAAAGAAAATGAAATGTGGGTGAATGCAGGGAAAGAGGCTATGGGGTGCGTGCAATGCAGGGAAAGAGTGTGGAGTGTGGGAGCATAGGGAAGCTGAAGAAAGATAATGTGGAATGCATGTCTGTGTGCAAGTGAGCAATGGGAAGTTGGGGAAAGAGATGTGGGATATGTGAAAGTGCAGGGCAACCAAGGAAAGAGGCCATGTAGTGCATACCTGTATGTGAGCATAGGGAGGCCAGAGAAAGGGTGCAGTTGTGCATATGTAGCAGAGAGACTGAGGAAAGAGGGCATATAGTGTATGTGAATGTGAAAGCAAGGAGGCTGGGAAAAGAGTCTTGTGGTGTCATGGTTCCAGCTAATGAAACACTTCAAAGAACTTCCAGGCATTGATTTTCCTAAAAGTCTTATGTTACAAAATGTCGGCACGGCATAACGAAGGGATGTTAAGATCTAAAATCCCCACCCACCGAGCAGTTATTTTGCTAGCATTTCCACTCCCTATTTTGATGTCATGATTTACGTTCTCCAATTAGTGTGAAGGGCAAAGGTTCCCTTCCTTTCTCTTTTGCGGGCTTTTCCCTCCTCCCTCCTCCTCTGCATTAACTCTAAAAATACCATACAATTCTGCATATTTTGTCAAAGCAAGAATATACAATATTAGCAGCGTTGACATCCGGCCCCCCTTACAAGAAGGACAGATCCTGTAATGTAAACAAAAACATATGTTAATGACTAGTTTTCGGATGGTTGGGGTGTTTCACATGAAACCTTTTGCCCAATCTATCAGCTTTCACTTCACTGGATTTCACCCAGGTGGCTTCAGACAATGGGTATCCCCTCCATTGCACTAGGTACTGCAATTTCCCTTTAAAGATTCTAGAGTCAAGAATACGTTTCACTTCATAGTGGGTCTGTCCCACAACTATGAGAGGCCCAGGTGCCTTCTTCAGGGGAGGTCTTAAAGTGGAGCCCCGGTAAGGTTTCAATAAGCTGCAATGGAAGACTGGGTGAATTATCCCTAAAAGTCTAGGGAGTTTTAGTTCTATGGCGACTGGATTGATGATCCTTACTATGGAGAAAAGCCCCAAGAATTTTGGTCCCAATTTCTTGCTGGGCAATTTGAGGCGTAGATATTTAGTTGACAAATAAACCTTTTCCCCAACTTGGAATGTTCTTTGGCGAGCCATCGGCTTGCTCAAACCTCACCGGTTTGGAAAGCTGTTTTGCCCATATGCCCATTTTCATGGCAAATGGCAGACTAATAATGCAGCGGGTACATCCAGAATCAATTAGCACATTTAAGTCCATTTGTGCCCCAGACTTAGGGATTATAAATTTGGTGGCCAGTGAAAAAAGTGGGATTTGTCGACTCACCATCAGGTCGTTCTCTCCTTCATCGTTGCTGTCAAAGGAGGGTAGAGCAGGGGCGGGTTCACTCAGAGCCTCGGCGTTCTCCTGCGCGTGGAATATAATCTGGGCAACAGCTTCCTGCGTGAGCCGGTTGGATTTTTCTCTCGTTATCCGTTGAGCAGGTTTCTTTCTCATTGCTGGTTCCGGTCTGCTCTGCAGTCAGGGGTAGGGGACTGGACAAGTTGTTCCTTTTTTTTTGTAAAAATTTTTATTTTCTATTTTACAATACATAACAATCTTACAAATACTTCAGATAAAAAATAAAACAAATTGATATACACCACATTCGGTCTTGCCCGCCCATTTCCCCCCAAACCGCATCCCACCTCAGACCAACTTACTTCTTTCCCTCTTTTTCTTCACTCACCCCCTCTCCTCCTTCACCTCCACCTTCCTACTTACTTCTTACCTTCTTCTTCTCCCTCTTAATGCGGTCCAGGGGAAATGCCCGAGCAGTTCCTCTCTCAAAATTAAAACATTAATATTATATACACTAAGACTATTTCTACTTTATCGGAACTACTTAAACTTCAACCCATCCACCCCCACCCCCCCTCCCCCCGACTTCCCAGAGCAAAATACAGGATTATGCAAACATATTAAACATAATCTATTTAAGTTTACTAATTATACAATGAACAAAATCATAAAAACCCTTAACTCTCTTCAAACTTTAACATCATAAGTTTATAAACAAAATCATTACTCATAGAATAAGTGAAACTTTGTAGTTCCATATTTTTTCTGAACATATTCTATCCATCTTCTCCATACGTTAAAATATCTCTCTTGTGAATGGTCCTTTAAATAAGCAAAAATTTTAGCCATTTCTGCTAAATTAGAAACCTTAAATACCCATTCTTCTAAAGAAGGCAGAGTATCCTTCTGCTCGATGTCCCTCTTTTCCACACCAAAAACATTAATTGATGGGCCTGTAGGTGGCCTGGGTCTCTCAGCCACTGCAGTAGTTGAAGGCTTTTGTGAGGGTGATTGCTGTCTGGGTAGCTCTGGTTGCTGCTCGGTTTAGTGTGGGAGAGGCTTCTTATAGCGGGCGAACCGAATGTCTAACTTCACTGCTGCCTGGTACCATTCGTGCAGCTGATCAGGTATGGCTCGATAGATGCATGCCTGAGAGAGGTGATCATCTAATCCCTCAATGAAGTGTTGGATGAGGGCTTGCTCAGGCCACCCTCTATTCGACCTGTTGTCTTGCGGAACTCTCGCACGTACTCCAGGGCAGGCCTGCCGGCTTGTTTTATTTTGTGGATCTGTTCTGCTGCTTTGAGGCCAATGGATGGGTCCTCAAATCTTTCTCTCAGTCCCAGAAGAAAAAGGTGGGGATCTTCCAGTTCGGGGGCTTGCTCACTATGTAAATTATTCAGCCATTCAGATGCTTCTCCCTCTAGGTTGGACGCAATAACATCGACCATGGCACCTGGGTCCGGATAGAGATAGGCCCAGCGATTCAAGGGAGAACACACTTGGTTCAGAAAAAAAATCAGCTTTTCTGGGTCCCCATTGAAGGTTGCTCTGAAAGGTGGTGCAAATACAGGCTGTTGTGGCCCCCACTGGGGCTGTTGCTGCTAGCCCCACCCTGGTTGCTGGTTCCACAGCTGCTGGACTCCCCTCTGCGCTTGTGGCCCTCCCAGTTGCTGTTGGCCCCATCCTGCCTGCTGATCCACCGGCTGCTGAGCTCTCTGCTGCTGGCCAGCGGGGGCTGGTGGTGCCCCCTGCTGCTGTAGGCCTCTCAATGGCTGCTGGACAAGTGGGGGTTGTTGCTGGGCCTCCCTCATCTGCGGGCCCACCAGCTGTCGCTCTCCTGGCTTTTGCACCATCCCAAGCTGCTGCAAGTCCTCTATTAGCTGTGGTATGCTCAGTTGCTGCTGATCATCTATCTGTGGGGGTTGCTCAATTCCCTATTGCTGTAGAGGGCCCAGGCTGGGGTTCTCTCTGTGGGGCTGAAGGCCCTGGCAGAGGACCCCAGGGTTTGGAAGGCTGTTTGATCTGTGAGGGAGGGGCTACTCTCAACAGAAGCTGCTCTCTGCTTCTCACTTCTGGGTTTTGAAATCTTCCCAGTGACTCACCCGAATCTTCAATTGCAGGTGACCTGGCAGCTCTCCACCGATTTGTATTTGTCTGCCAAAATCTATCTTCCCACAACATGCTGTCTGTTGCTTCCCACTCTGGGTTATCAGCAGCTGCTAGGTCTTCAATCAAACTCTCTTTTCTCATGATAGATTTTCTTCCCCTGAATCTTTACCAGCTCCTCTCAAGCTTAGATGGAATTCAGGACCCCAGGTCATTTGAAAAGGATTGAGATCTTAGCATGATGTCATGCTAAGGAAACACTTCCGGCTAAGGAAACACTTCAAAGAACTTCCAGGCATTGATTTTCCTAAAAGTCTTTTATTATGTTACAAAATGTCGGCACGGCATAACGAAGGGATGCTAAGATCTAAAATCCCCACCCACCGCGCAGTTATTTTGCTAGCATTTCCACTCCCTATTTTGATGTCATGATTTACATTCTCCAATTAGTGTGAAGGGCAAAGGTTCCCTTCCTTTCTCTTTCGCAGGCTTTTCCCTCCTCCCTCCTTCTCCTCTGCATTAACTCTAAAAATACCATACAGTTTTGCATATTTTGTCAAAGCAAGAATATACAGTATTAGCAGCATTGACCTGTGAAGTATGTGTGAATGCAGGGAGGCCAAAGAACGAGGGCATGGGGTGCTTGTTTGTATTCTGGCACTGGGAGTTACATTTATTCTAGTAGTTTAATGTGCATTTCTTTTATGTAGCTTTCCAGTGATGAAGCTGTTCAGAAAGTACTTGCTGAAGAAAAAGCTATTAAAGAAAAGACACAATATTCATCTAAATCTCAAAACAGAGAATCTAAAACAGAAGAATGTAGATATCATAAAGAGGTAATAGGGTTCTATATGTTGAATAAAAAACCCAGGGAAATTGTTTTATTTCTTTATTTACTTGATTTCTGTGCTGATTCAGTCATAAATGAAGCTAAGTGATAACTGATTAAACTCAGCTTAAAACAAAATACATAAGAAATATAAAGGTAGTCGTTGAGTTACAACAATAGTCGAGCCCAGAATTACAATTTTAAGTTTAGCAGTCATTGAGCAAAGCACTGATGTGATCATCTTGTTGAACGACAACAATCCCTGCTCTCCTGGTTGTCATTAAGCAGAGCCTGAGAATCCTTGGGATGAAGGAGGCCCTGGGAGGCCTCCCTAGCTCACATATGGCCTGCCTTGAGCCTCCCAGGGCCACCTCCATCCTGTGAGGCACCCCATGCTCTGTTTCCTGCTCTATTGGATCCCACAATCTGGCTTCTTCTCCCCCCACATCACATCTCAGTCCACTTACCTTTTCCAAAGATTGCCTTTGAGAAAGAAGAAGCCAATGCACTATTTGGAAATTCTTGGATTGAGAGAATTGTAACCATTTCCGGGATGGCACCATAGGTTCTCAGTATAGAAAGGCCATAGGGCAGATTGGCCAGTTTTACCCAAAGTAATCTTTGGAAAAGGTAGGCGAAGCGAGGCATGATGCGGGAAGCAAGCCCAAGGACTGTGGGGACCCAGCCACATGGAAGATAGGCCCAAAGAGGGGATAGGGGAAGATGGATGGGGGGCGCTGTAGCATCACTATGTCAATCATTAGGGTGGGTGGATTGCCAAGTGCGCAAATTTTGTTCATGTGATCTTGGAGGCATTGCAGCAGTTACAAGTTTGGATATAGGTCGTAAGTCTTTTCGTTCAGCATGATTGTAATTTTGAATGGTCACTGAATTAGTGATTATAAGTCAAAGACTACTTATAGATCAAAGCAATCTTCAGATTATGACCACTTGTTCAGCAACCATTCAAAATTATGAGGGGGACTTAAGACTAGTCTGCAATGTTGCAGCCGTTTCAGTGTCTCCACAGTCACATGATCATAATTTGGGCACTTGGCAACCAGTTTGTAATTACAATGCTGCAGTGTCCTGAAGTCATATGATTGCTATTTGCAACCTTTCCTGCTTGGTTTCCCACAACCAAAATCTTGCAAAAACCTGCATCATTTTTTCACCTGCTCTTTCACTCATGGCACTTGCTCATCTTCACATTCCATAGCACCTCTTTATGACACCCACCTGCAGTAATTATGCACCCATCTGTACACCTGCCTGCATTCTATAATGCCTGCCTATGGTACCCATCCACCCATCTGTGTTCCTTAGTGCCCCCCTGTGGCACTCAACTACCTGTCCATATTCCATACTGCCTGGTTGCAGCACCCACTAAGCTTCTCATTTTCTGTAACATCTCCCTGTGGCATTTGCCCTTCCATCACTCTCACATGCAGCTTTCACCCACTGGCCTGCTTATCTGAGACTCCCACCTCTCCCAATTAATAACCCATGCAGTCCTGAGATTATGCTAGCAACCGCCTCGATTGCTGTCACAAAGCAATACAGTCATGTGATATCACATTTTACAATCATATTGCTTATTAACCGAAATTATTATCAAGAACTATCTATAATGAATCCCAAAGATATCTAGGTCCTAATCCCTAAAGGGTTTTAAGGATGACGGCTAACATTTTGAATTACCCAAATATTTTGTATGTAATTTAATATTTTGTATTTTATTATTTAGGGAAGAGGTGATTCTGAAATAAAAGACAAAAGCACGGTTCAGGATCAAAAAATCAAAGAAGAATTGAAAGAGGAAGAAAGCAAGCAAAGAGAAAATGAAAAATATAAAGATTATGAAAACCATCCCAATAATTTTGATAAAACTGTTAATGAAAGTGAAAAATATGAAAAAGAGAGAATCAAGAATAGATTATCCAAATCAGAAAGAGAGCCAGAAAAAATTAGAAACAAAGAAAAAGAAGAAGGGGAAGGAGAAAAAGAAGAATGTGATAGAGAAAGAGACAAGGAAAGAAAAGAATATGAGGGAGGAAGAGAAAAAGACAGATTACGAGAAAAAGATAAACTTAGAGACAGGGATAAAGATTATGAGAAAGTCCGAGACAGGGGCAAAGAAAAAGACAAACGGAGGGAAAGAGGTAAAAATATAGAAACAACACGAGAAGAAAGAAAAGACAAACCAGACAAAAAGGTAATGTGTACAGTAATAGTTAATGATAATTGGAATTAACAGGCGTTTTAAGCATTTCCATATAAAAATGCATGTATCTAAGAGTCACTTTAGGTGAGATAGGCAATGGAGAAATTTAATAAATAATTACTCAAAAATTTAACATATCACCAAGTTATTTAAAGTATGAACTGCAGTCATAACTATGGATGCATTTCTAAATATTAATTTTAACATTGTAAATTCTATGGCAATTCGTTTGAAAGGCAAAACATGTGTAGACTAACTATAGTATCTTTTTAAGCATTTTTTCTTATAAAAAACATGATTCAATCATTCTCTTAGATTTCAATACATTCAGAACTTTCATTGTTTATCTCATGTAAATAGTAAATATCATAAAAGCCTCTTAAAATAACTACTATTTTACTTTTTAAACAGCAATATTATGACATCTAGTACATTAAATAAACAAAGAAAGCTCTGAATGTACTTAAATTTAAGAGAATGATGCAATCAAGTTAGTTGGTGGTTCTCATTGATTTCACTGGATATTTCTAAATTGCTCCAGATGAAAATAATGGTTAGATCTTATTTTAGTAATGTGAGTTAATTGACTATGGTCTTACATTACAGGTAGTGCTCGACTTACAACAATTCATTTAGTGACTATTCGAAGTTGCAACAGCATTGAAAAAAGAGACTTAACAACCATTTTTCACATTTATGAGTGGTGCAATATCCCCGTGGTCATGGGATTTACATTCAGATACTTGACAACTGACTCACATTTATAATGCAGTATCCCAAGGTCATGTGATCTCTTTTTGCGACCTTTTGACAAGCAGAGTGTAAGGACCCACCCCACTTTGCATCTTAAGAAGACAGAACTCTTGGAATAATTCTTCCAACAGGAATCCTTTATTAAGAGAAAATGGTTGTAGGCATGCTAGACAGGACTTGGGGTCCAAGCTCTCCCATTCAAGGTTTTAAGGGGTTCCCCAGTAGTCCCACCCAATCAACCCCCCTTCCAGTGATAGTTTCAAGTATCACAATTCCACTCCCTTTCTTCTTTCTTCCGTCTGGATGGAGACTTCAGATAACTACATGAAAGGCAACTTCCCTCCTTTGGTATGTTAACGCTTCGAGGTTACAATAAACACACATTCAGCATTCAGCTCTTTGAAGTGTAAAGAAGGAAGTGAGGGCCATAAAGCCCCTTTGTTCTCCCCCTTCTCTCCCTCTTATGGCAGAATCCAGAGAAGGCAGAATTGGGAGTTTCTATATTTGATAATTTAAAGATGAAATATAATTGGATTCTGACACAGAGTCAATGGGGAAGTCAAGATTCACTTAACAAATGTATTATTAATTTAAGAACTACAGTGATTTACTTAACAAATATAATGAGAAAAGTCATAAAATGGGGCAAAACTCACTTAACAAATTTCTCACTTAGCAACATAAATTTTGGGCTCAGTTGTTGTAAGTTGAGGACTACCTGTATTAATTTGTAATAAAATAATGTGTGACAACTTTGAAGACATGAGCTCAGATTACTATATAACCATGTCAGCTTTGATATGAAATATAGTCACTGACTATCAGTGAAATTTCTATGACCATCAAGAATTTGTTAAATTAATCCATGGACTAACTTATATAAATCTGAAATCCATTCTGTTCATTAATAATGGGGTTTGTTGATTCAGACTTTGAGAGCAGAATTGCATATATGTAGTATTGCTTATTGGTGAGGATTATTTGTCACAGAAAACTATAAAGAGATAATACAAGTAGTCCTCAACTTATGAGTATTAGTTCAATAACTGTTCAAAGTTATGATGGTGCTAAATGGTGGTTATGGCCATAGTTCATAGAGTTCTGGCCACCCAGGCACCCCCTTGGACATCTGATCACAATCTGGGAGCTTGGCAACTGGCTTGCACTTACAAACAACTTGCAGCACCCCAGGATCTTGTGATTGCCACATGCAACTTTTCCTGTCAGCTTCCCAGGAAAGTCAGTGGAAAAGCTGGCAGGAAAAGTTGCAAGTCACTGGGGCAACTCTCCCCCACCTGTGCACCTTCTCCTTCTGCACTTAAACTGCACTGGTTAGTTTGTGTACTCCCACATACCCTCCCTGAGCCTTGCCATGACTGCCTCATTCACCCCCTCACATCCCTATATGTCCTTCCCTAAGCCTTTTTGTGCCTCTTTGCACTTTGCACTTTATGACTGTATTGCTTAACAGAATGTCCAGTCTCAATTGCCATCATGAGTTGAGGACTACTTTTTCAGCCTGTTAATGATTCTAAATATTTTATTAAAAATATTCTCTCTTTAGCCCACAGGATCTGAAGAGAATGTTGCTAAAAAACTGGCAGAAAAGTCTATAAAAGATCAAGCTGAATTTGATAAAGAAGTAAGTAATAGAAAATATTAATTTTGCAGATTACTGGTATATTACATTTTACTCTCCACAGACAAGTGACAAAAAGCATGTGTGGCTTATAGTTTGAAACATGTAACTGTTAAAATACTAAAATGCAAAGATTGGTTATGAAGTTACTCTGTAATTACCAGTATAACTGCAAATACTTGCTAAACAATGCAGTTGCTGAATGAGAAATCTCTGTAACATAAAATTAGAGGGGGGTTTTTTGTATGTAAGAATCTGCTCTCCTTTTTCTATATATAGTTTTTATCTATTGAATACAAACCTGTAAATTGTGACTTTTGCAAAAGCAAGCAATTAAAGCAACATGCATGAAAGAGAATAAAAGACCTGAGAAGTGATGTTTAAAAGTTTGTGAACCCTGTTGAATTTGTAATATTTCTGCATGAATTTGATTTAAAATGCGGTCTGTTCTCCACACTTCATAAAACTGGAAAAAGAGAACTCTGTTAAACAAATGAGTCCAAAACATTATACTTGTTCATTTATCAATTAAGAAAAATACACCTCAGTTGATTAAGCAAAATATATCTTTCATTTTTCTTTTGCTGGAATGACCACATTGTTTTTCTACCATTGCTTGAATTATAGAAAATAGAGATACATCCAAATTGTACAGAGTACGTTACTAAAGACTCAGTTCTCCTTATAACTTGGTTGTTTAAAATCTGACTACCTATGATACCTTTATACATTCAGAAAATGGAAAAAAAGTAATATTCTAAAAATGCCTGCATGGTGTGTGTGTGCGTGTGTGTGTGTGTGCGCATACATACACTCATTCATGCACATACACATATGGACCTAGACAATAGACATGCACTACATGCTTTTATGTACATTTTTAAGAATGAAAATTCTGCAAGATTATCAAAGCAGCAGGCAACAAAAGGACCAAGACAGCGAAACAAAACTTCAAGTGAAGGTAATTAAAAGAATCCTCCTTGTTTTATTTTTTCTTGAGAATTTGGAGTATGATTCAAAACATAACAGTTCCAAATGACATAGAGGCGTTTTTCGCCTCAAGTTGCCTCTTCCTTTTGGAGCCAGTTATGTTTTTGATTCTTGAACCCTGACTATTTCTATTTAGAGACTGAACACTTAGAGCTTCTAAGAGACCAATTCATTTGTATTTTATAAGCATTTATTTGCTTTTTCCCCCTTTCTCTCTTTGTCCTGTCTCTCTCTTTTTTTCTGCAGATTCTTTGGGGCTTTTTCTGATTAATTGTTTACTCAACAAGATAACATCTTTGGTACTAGAAGGGAGTGGGATTTGCTCTCTGTTTATACACAACACAGGTAGTCTTCAACTTACAACAGGTTGCTTAATGACCATTCGAAGTTACAACAGACTTCCCCAAAGCTACTTGCAACTTTCAAAATTATGGTGGCTGCAGCATCCCCACAGTCATTCATTCTTATGATGGATTGCAGAGCTCATCCACCCATCCCACTGGGTCCCTATAGCCACTCATCTACCCAATGAAGTTCAGGCATGTATAGTGGTGGGAATCAGTGGGAGCTTGCAAGCCTCCAACTGCCTTCCCATCCAACAATGTTGTGGCATTGCATGGTTGCTAGCGTTGCCACAAGCTCACCCCCCTCTCACGCTACCGTGGCATTGCACGGGTGCTAGCAATGCCATGAGCATCGTGTGGACACTAGTGTCGCCATGAGTGCACCACCCCCCCACGTGCTAGCATCGTGGCATCATTCTGGTGCTATCGTCGCTGCAAGCGCAACATCTCCACTCATGCAAGCATTGCACAGGTGCTATTGTCTTCCGAGTATTGTAGTGTTCGCTCGTGGCCCCATTTGCATCACATGCATCACATGCACAATCACAGCCCCGTTCGTGCGCGCACATTCATGCTCACATGCATAAATGTGCCTCCACCTGCCCCAGGCTGCCAACCAAGAAAAGTTGGGGACCCCTGACCTAGATGACTGAGAATCTCCATAGACTTCAGGCTATTTCAAAGCACTAAGGGAAGGAGCTTGAGTTTAAAAATTAATTCAGTTATGGAAATTAGTACACATCCAGAAATCTTATGTTTGCCTCTGATGACCTCCCTAAGGTTCTCTATTATTTAATTGTTATTGCTTTCTTCCTTCAACCTACAAGGCCTTGAACCTCTGTTGTTACCACATTTTGTTATTGTCCAGTTACTAAGTCGTGTCCAACTTTTTTCAATCGTATGGATCATATCACGCTAGACTCCCTTGTCCTCCACTGTCTCTGGGAGTTTGTCCAAATTCATGTTATTGTGTTGATGACACTATCTAACCCAGGGCTTTTCAACCGGTGGTACCATATCACTTGTGGTACATTAATGAGTGGCAGGTGGTTTGCAGCCATATACAGCTCAGGCAAGGACTTAAAGAGAGTCCTCTGGAGCTGCAGAGTGGCTGGGGCAAGGCAAAGGCCCCAGGCTCACTTCTGGCTCACCCTCCCCCATGAGAAAGGAGGAGGAGGGGGTGGAGACAGGAGACGCTATAAAAGGAGGCAGTTTGGGTGGGAGAGGGAGAGAGAGAAAAAGAATCAGCCTTGGGAAGGAGGTGGAGTCAGCTCTAGCTGCACCGAAGGGGAAGGAGGAGGGTGAGGGAAGAGGAGAAGAGATCAAGCAGGCTGGCCATGAGCCAATCTATAACTTTTGTGGCAGCCACCTGTGCTGGCAGCAACAAATAGGCAAGAAATGCAGCAGGGGAGGGGTCACGCTCCAAGAGGAATGAAAAAAGCAGCAATGGCTGGAGGTGAGGCAGAGGGGAGGGAGATGGAGAGTGGAAAGATTCTTATCTGCTTTTGTGACTTTGAAGTTCTGGGATTTGTGCAATGAGGGCTTTGTATTCTTAAGGAGTATTTGGCAATTTCTATTTGGCTAATGGCTGGTGTCTCCTGTTAGTTTCTATTGCTCTGCTATTGTTAGCTATAAGTTTTGTTGCAAGGGATTTTGAAGTATTTTTCTCCTGAATGGATTTTGCCAGTAGCATTCCTTTACTTACGAATGGAGCCATTTGGGGAGGCTGCCTTAGCTGGCAGCCAATACTTACTACATTTTTTTTCTTAACTGCCAGCTGCATTCCTTAACTTTCTTTCTAGCCAGTAACTAATTCTTAAAGGGGAATATGTCTTTTTAAGCTAGTTCACTCAGCAGCTTGTCTTTTCTGTCTCTGGAGGCTTTTCCTTGTTTGGTGAATATATGGAAGAGAGAAAATATGGGGGGGGGGTTCAAATTCTTCCTTCAGAAGGAGGTGGGCATGAGAAAGAGGGAGGCAGGAAAGGAGAGAGGGAAGTCCCACCTTAGCACTTGCCCACCAGCACCCCTGCCATTGACTTTGCTTGTCAAAAGGTTGCAAAAGGAGATCACATGACCCTGGGACACTGACCATCATAAATATGAATCAGTTGCCAAGCATCCAAATATAAATCACATGACCCTGGGCAAGGTGCAATGGTCATAAGTGTGAAAAATGGTCATAAGTCATTTCAGTGCAATTGCAACTTTGAACAGTTTTTTTTTTTTTTTGGTCATCAAGTTTTTGACACCTTGCTATGTGGTACTCAAATATTGCTATATCCTAAAAGTGGTACAGTTGGTGAAAAGGTTGAAAAGCCTGATCTAACCATCTCATCCTCTACCGTCCACTTCTCCTTTTGCCTTCAGTCTTTCCCAACATCAGTGTCTTTTCCTACTTCTCATTAGGTGGACAAGTATTTGAACTTCAGCTTCTCCTTCCAAAGAACAATCAGGATTGATTTCCTTTACAATTGACTGACTTGCAGTCCAAGGGACTTTTAAGTGTCTTCTCCAGCACTACATTTCAAAAGCACCAGTTCTTCTTTGCTTAGTGTTCCTTATGGCCCAGCTCTCACAACCATATATTACTACTGGAAAAACCATAACTTTGACTGTACTGATCTTTATTGGCAAGATATCTCTGCTTTTTAATGTACTGTTTAAATTTGCCACATCTTTCCTCTCAAGGAGCAAGTGTCTTTTAATTTCATGGCTGCAGTTACCATCTGCAGTGATCTGGGACCCAAGAAAATAAAATCTGTCAATGCTTCATTTCTTTCCCTTCTATTTGCCAGGGAGTAAGGAGATTGGATGCCATGATCTTAGTTTTTTTAATGTAGAAGTTTCAAGCCAATCTTTGCACTCTCTTTCACCCTCATCAAGAGGCTCTTTAGTTCTGCCATTACATTTCTTATCACATATGGCTTTTATAAAATTTGTTACAATGTTTTTTTTCCTCAGCAACATTAAGTGAAATACCAGTCACACTATCCTCATTGTATGATATTGGAAAATGTGATTAAAATAGTGTAGGAAACTTGATAACATGTAGTACGAACAAGAAGAAAAACCATAACACTAAATATAAACAAATCAGTAAAATTTGCAAAAGATTGATGTGCCATAAAGTAGGTATCAACTTTAATGGCCACATACATAACCTCCATGATGATCTGTCCCTAATGTGGTCTTTCAGGTCTTGCAATAAAACACCTATCAACTGAGGCCATCAACCTTGCTGATGATTGTTCTCTTTTCTTTCCCAGAGGGTTTTCCAGAGAGCTAGGTTACAGGTCAGCAGCCCATGGCTCTGGATCCACATGTGGCTCTTTGAGCCTTCTGCTGTGGCTCTCAGCTTCCTCCGCCATTTGCAGAGAGAGACAGAGAGAGGCACTTGCGCTTCCCTTCCCCCCTCCCCCCCCTCTCTCTCTCTCTCTCGGACTTGCCCCCTCGCAGAGCTCCTGATTGGCCCTGTGCCCGGGTACACCACACCCTGGGAGAAGCATAGCCAGGAAGTCCCTTTCCCAGGCTGGTCCCATCCGAGGCGCACGTGGCCGGGGAGCCAGCGGGAAGCCCCGGGCTTCCCCCTGGGAGTGGCCCCCGGCAGGTGGGCCAGCCCTCCTGCAAGTCACGGCCCCGAGAGCAGCCCCTGCAATCCCCAGCTGGCACAACCGTTGGCCCCACTGGCTGGGAAGGTGCACTGGAGTTCCGGCTGCTGGGAAGGAAGAGGGAGGTGCAGCAATGGCAGGAGAGGAGAGCTGATTTAAAGCCAGCCCAGTCAGCTTGTCAGAGAAGAATGTGAGGTGAGCAGAAGATCAGGGGGAAGGAAAGAAAGGGGGAGGCATTTTCCAACCAGCAGCAGAGCCGAAGACGGAGGGTCAATGGCGGGGAGATGGAGGAGGCTCTGAGTCCATGGAGCACCATCGCGAAGCGGCCGCGGGGCAAGTGGCATGCCCCCCTGGCTTACCTGTACCAGAGCAGCCCCTTCTCATAGCAGCGGTCAAAGAAGTACGGCTCTGCCCCAACAGCTCGCATGCCCAGGTGGATGTGCAGGAACTCGAGCAGCGCGCGGCTCCCGCCCTTCACACCGATGATGATGGCCTGCAGAAACTTCTGGCCGGAGGTGCTGGACACTGGCAGAAGAGCCCCGGCCGGACCCGCAGGGGGCGCCTCCTCCAGGGACCGGCACCAGCGGCAGCTTCCTCACCCTCTTCCTCCTCCCATTCTTCCTGCTGCCCGCCGGGCAGCTTGGGAGGGCGCCAGGGCAAGAGGGGCACCCGGGGCTACATCCAATGAGTGGAGGGTGAGCCTGGGCAGCGTGGAGTCCCGCCTGGGGCAGCGGCCGGCAGGGGCATCGCTCCCTGGGCTGTCTCCGGGCCGCTTCCTGGGCAGCCGAGCCGGTCACGCGTCTTCCTGGGCAGATCCGTGGTGCCCTGGGCGCCTTTCAGTACGTTCTGTTGCTTCCTGCCCCCTCCCCGCCCCTTCGGCGCCGTCTGCCTTTCGTTCTCTCTCTCTCTTTAGCTGGCCAGCTTGTTCTCCAGCAAGCTGACATACTGCGGACATTCTTATTTGGCTCACTTTCCTCTGCAGAGACGCAGCAAGGGCAGGAGAAAAGCACCGATGAGAAGAAAAAGAGAGAAAGAGAGAGAGGGAGAGAAAAGAGAGAGGGAGAGGAGAGAGAGAGAGGAAAGAGAGAAAGAGGAAGGAGAAAGAGGGAGAGGAAAGAGAAAGAGGAAAGAGGAAAGTGAAAGAGGGAGAGGAAAGAGAAAGAGAGAGAGAGAAAGGGAGGGAAGGGGAGAGAGGATGCGCAAGTGCCTCTCTTTCACACACACACAAACACACACGCACTGAGTGGGGGAAGAGGACTGGCAGACCAAGGGCAGAAAGAGAGAGGGAGAGAGAGGAAGGAGAGAGAGAGAGAGACCCCTTTGACATCTAAAAATGAAGATAACACTGCATATATCCTTTTTTACCTTTAATAAATATGTGGGCTGTATATATATTTGTTTTCTGAGGTTTTCGCGGGTGTTTGTATATAGGTCTTTGGTTGTTCGGGTTTTCTCCCGCGTAAAATTGGAAGTGTCTTGGCGATGTTTCGACGAAGTCCCATTCGTCATCTTCAGGCTGATGTTTTCAGCTTCGTGCTTTGAGGACCCGAACAACCAAAGACCTACATATATCCTTAATATCATTAAAAATGCGAATCCTGGGCATATCAATAAAAATATAAGAAAAATGAACACCAGGATAAAATAAACAGGACTGTTTAATATAAACAAGCCTGTGAGTAAAAAGGTTATTTACTGAGCATTCATCAGCCAAACTCCTGATGTCATCAGAGTTAAAATGCTAGGTGATTAGGGAGCTTGCCTATATACAACTGCCTGTCTCTGTGCCCGCTCCTCGAGCATGTCATCGGCCATTATCTATGTTACTCTGCAGTGTGTTAAATTGATTCTCATCCGGCAGCCTGTTGGTGGATCTGATGATTGTAGCTCCCTCTCCCTGATCCTGCAAAGAACAACTATATATATATGTGTGTGTGTGTGTGTGTGTGTGTGTGTATGTATGTGTGTGTATATATATATATATATGTATATATATATATATACACACACACACATACATACACATACACACACACACACATATGTATATATAGTTGTTCTTTGCATACATACATATACATATATATGTATGTATGTATGTATATATGTATATATGTATATATATATATATATATTCATTCCCTAATTATACCAAAAAATGTGAATCCTGGGTAAATCCATACAATAGAAATAAAATAGTCTGAGCACCAGGATAATATTAAAACAAAAACTGTTTAATACAAAAGCTAAAGCTAAGCTTTCGTCGGCCAACACTGCCGACATCATCAGAGCGTAATACAAGATTACTGGGAGTCCTTTTTATATTGCCAGATGGCTCTGCGCCCGGCTTCTCGATCTAGTCATCGGTCCATCAGTTTTCTCTACTCAGTTTGTTCTTAAAGGGCACGCGTCGCTTGCTGTGTTGATATCTTCCGAGGTTACTATTTTCTTTTTCCTGGGCTCAATCACTTTCTTTCTGCTAGCATACGCCGGTTGCTTTCGCTCGCTTACACTTATCCCCTTTTTTGATTCTATTCTGGGGTCCATCTGATCTTCTTTAACGGGGTTGTGCGCATGTGTGCTCGGGGAGAGGATCTATTGAGTGGATCTGGGCATCTCTCAGGGTAGTCTCTGATGGATATGCTCCTACGTGTGTTCTCCCACTCAGGAGTGCTGCCTTCTTCCGTGAACCTCCGTGGCTATATTGATCCACTTCTGGTTGTCCCCCCATCTTAAGGTCCTTTACTGCTCAATCGTTCATTAGGTTTTTCGATTCCCCCTTCATCGTTTGCTAGTTCTTTTGCCCTTCTTGCACGCGTGCAGGGTCCCGTGGCATAGTTTTCCATCATTTGCTCATGGATCTCTTTTTTGTAGTTGTCAGTGGAGTGTCTCATCTCTCCCCTCTTGTGAGCGGGGGTCATGGTGCGGGTGCCCTGTGGGTTGTCATCCAGCCATCCATGTCATTCACACCCGTCATTATTTCTTGTTGTGGGGTGGATTGGGGTGTCTATGGGGGGGTGTTTTTGTCTCTTCTCTGTTCCCCTTGTGGGATATGTTGTGAGTTCGTTATCACACAAATGGGCTACCTCCTCCATCCCCCTTCCCTCTGATCTTGTGGGGGGGTGCAAATTGCCTTCGTTGTGAGCTATGGTGTTGTTTTTCTTAAGTGTTTGGTATGCTGGGCAAAGTTCTATGTGGCGGTTGATAGAATTGCTGTCAGAGAGCCAGGCTTCCTTGAGTAGGCGGCCTCCCTTAGTTGTATCCCTGGATATAGGTTGTGCACTGGTAAGATCAAATTCATGTCCATAGTTGGTCATATGGGTCCAAATCTGTGAATATTGTTGCTGTCTTTTAACTGCCAGTTCATGCTCATGCACCCTAGTTTTTAATCTTTTAGTAGTCTCCCCAATGTAATTGCAGGAACAGTCCTTGCACTTGATCTTGTATATTATCGAAGATTTTTCCTCGTTGGGGAGTGGGTCTTTTGGGTGCATGATCTTGGTCCGTAAGATTTGGTCTGGTTTATGGGCCACTTTTATATTAAAGAGGGGGCAGTAATCTGGCTGTTGCCTCCGACACACTATTGATATATGGGAGAGGGATGCACACATTTTGCGTTGTCATCCTATCACTTTTTTGCAAGTCTTCACGGGATCTGTGTGGTCTACTGTACTTCCTGATAAATTCGGTAGGGTAACCATTGTACTTACAGGTTCGAAAGAGGTGGTTTCTTTCTTTAGTTTTGGTCTTGGTTGTACTGCAATGTGAGTCTATCCGTTTGAATAATGTTCTTACACAGCTGATCTTGTGGGCCACTGGATGGTTGCTTTTATAGTGGAGGGTCCTGTTGGTATGAGTCAGTTTGTGGTATACCCTTTCTGTAGAGTCCCATCAGGTTGGCGGTGGACCAACACATCCAAAAAGGCTAAGGAACCCTGGTTCTCCTCCTCTGCTGTGAAGCTGATGTCCGGGTATACGGAGTTTAACGCATCCATAAAGTTGGCCTTATCTTGCTTCTTAATAATTACAAACGTATCATCCACATACCGAACCTAAAATTTGGGGTGGTACTGGGCATCACTATGGCCTCCATGCGTTGCAGGACAACCTCCACCACTATACTTGAGATGGGGGATCCCATTGGTGTTCCTTTGACCTGTTTGTATGTGGTCTCTTGGAAAGTAAATATGTTTTTTAAGTATAATGTTATTAGCTTCACTAGATCCTCAGTGTGGAGGGAATCCTGGTGTTGTCCTTTTCCCATTTCGTAAGGCAGTCTCTTAATGTCGTGACTGCCAAGTCTTGCAGGATGGAGGTGAAGAATAAGGTGACGTCAAATGACACCATCATTTCATCTCCTTCCACCTTTAAGAGCTTGACTTTCTCTAAAAAATTCCTGGCCGATCTTACTGTGGTTTGGTAGTTATCTACCACATGGCTGATACGGCCACTCAGCCACTTAGCCAGCTCCGAGGGCTAATGGGCAGGCTCCATTAGATTTGTACCTTGGGGACTACCTGTAATGGAGCCTGCCCACTTGTGTTAGAAGTCAAAGACATTAAATGAAGGACATAATTAATGACCTCCCTGTCCCTGTCTTCCCCAGTGTATTTGTTAAACAAATGCATGGGTCATTAGGTAGAACATCAAATGACTCAGGTGGGGGAAACAATGGGAGCCTAGTGCAGGCACAGATTCACCCAGAGCCCCCCCCCCCACGCTCTTTCACTGGTGGCCAAGAAAGGAGGTTATCAAGAATTAGTAGTTCAGTAGTCATCTTTTCTATGTGATCGTGGTTGGTGTTGACAAATAGAGTGTAAAAATCTTCCCATACTGAAGCTGAGATGGGAATACCAAATAAAAGTTTATGCTCCTTCAGTATACCAGATACTGTGTTCCAAAATATTGCTGATTTGGAACTTTTTGCTTAGTTTTCTAGCTGAGACTATATTGTAACTGCGTATTGGGCCATTTTGGTGGCTGTTAGTTTCTTATAAATACATCTGATCTTTTAACATATTGACATGATTGTTTTGGTAATAGGTTTCTTTGGATCAAAAATAAACAAATGAACTTTAATAGGAGGTTTCTACTCAATAAATTCACTCCATTGAGATCAATAGGATTCATTCATAGATGGCGGTTGGGAGCAGATGGCATTCATGAAGCTTCCAATAGCCTTCCCTACCAAATAGTGCATGCTTGCTCAATGTGGGGACCCTTTTCCCTCTTCCTTCCCCCTCCCCTTACCTTCAAGACTTTCTGGATCTGGCGGTCTAAGAAATGGAACAAACAGTCACAGCAGGCCAAGTGGCAGTGATGTACCAAGCAGTGGCAGTGAGCTAAGCAAACCAGCAAACAGTGCAGTTTGTGCAACAGTGGTATTACATGGGCCACTTTAGGGGCCTCTAGAACTGTCTATGCATCTGCATTCTGTGCCAGCTGTAGTTTCCGAATACTCTTCAACATAGTCCCATGTATAGCATATTGTAGTAGTCCAAATGCAAGATGACCAGGACAAGATTGACTGAGCATAGGGACTCACAATCCAGGAAAGGGCGCAGCTGGAGCTTAACATGAAGTTGTACAAAGACTCTCCTAGCTATGACTGCCACCTGCTCTTTGAGCAGGAGATGTGAGTCTAGGAAAACCCACAAATTGTGCACTGGTCTGTTTGGATTAGTGCAACCCCATCCAGAGTCCAGGGCAGGGTGGTTTGGCAACACTTTCGGATGTGTGCCAAACATGGCTTAAAATGGGGACATTGAAGTTGACGAGTATAGCAAGTTGTTATAAGAAAATTCTATAAGGAGCAACAAGAATGGCCAGTTGTCCAACAACAAGGACTGGAGGTTCAATAGCACCTCAAATACTGTTGGAGGAGCTAGTTATGCTTCTTAGCCTCACCATTTGTGGCAGGGTGATGGGCTGAAGAGAGGTTGACCTTGACATTTAGGAGCTGGAATAGTGCCTTTTAAAATCTGAATTGGAACTGTATCTGAAACCAGTGCTGAGACCATGCCATGGTAGGGAAAGATGCGGTTTAGAAAAAGCTGGTCTGTGTCTTTGGCATTGAGTAAGCCCTTGCAGAGTATGAAATGAGCCATCTTGGTGAAAAGATCTAGCATCACCAAAATGGTAGTGAAATCTTGGATGGGGAGGGGGTTAAATCAGTAATGAAATCCAGAGAGACTGTATGTTATGGGTGGGCAGATATTGGAAATGGCCACAAGAGTCCTGCAGGCTTCTGATGGGGAGGTTTGATCTTCCTGTGTGTGTGGCAAGAGGCCACATATTCCTTCATGTCTGTCTCATAGGCCACCAAAACTCTGTTAAGGTTCTATGCAGAGTTTGAAAACACCCTCATTGCCCTGCTGATTGTTACAGCAAAGCTACAATACCTCTGTAAGGTCTCGCCTCAGCTATTCCTTCAAGAAAGTCAAACTCTTGAAGCAGGCAGCATTTCAAAAGGATCTTTAATTGAGAGATAGTGATTGCAGAGAAAATAGGCAAGATCTAAAGTTCCTGTGCAAAAATGCTAGAGTTCATTAGTTGGCAACTTGGGCATTGGTTGATGTCTTGCCCTGTGGCGACTTGGAAAGGGGTAAAAACAGTGCTGGTGTGTTGTTGTAAGCCACTTCAGCAAATGGCAAGAGGTCAGTTTAGTTGTCTTATTGGTAGTTAATAAAGCATCTTAGGTATCGTTCTAGAATTGAGTTTGTTTATTCTGTCCCACCATTTGTTTGTGGATGGTGACTAGAACTCAGGCCCTGATCTGTCCCCAAAAGGTCCAAAAGTGCTCTCTAAAACTTTGACGTGAATTGGCTCCCTCTATCAGAAATTATGCAACATGGGACCCCGTGTAAGCAGTCTACATGATGGAGGAACAGCTTTGCCATGGCTTTGGTGGTGGAGATCTTCTGACACAGGATAAAGTGGACCTGTTTTGAAAATAAGTCAGTTACCACCCAAATAACAGTATTTCCTGCACTTTCTGGCAGTTCTATAATAAAATCCATAGAAATCTGTCTTTAAAGTGCTGAAGCCTCTGCCACTGGTTGCAGGAGCCCAAGTGTCTTCTCTTGCCTCCGTTTGGCTTTCGCGCTGATGGGGCAGCTGGAGACATAGCTTTCAATGTCCTTTTTAAGGGACGACCACCAAAATTGTCTCTTTAAGGATATGTAGGGTTTTCACAAATTTCAAATGTCCCGCCAGTTTCGTATCATGGCACGTTTGCATAGTTCTCAGTCTCTGACTGGTTGGGATGTATGATTTTCCTCCTACAGGCTAGCCCTTCCTTCATGGAGCAAATATTTTTGTGGTTGAGAAACCACTCATCTTCCTCTAGGGCTTATTTGAAAGCCAGGATACTGGTGTTATCTAGGGGCGACCCCCTTTTTGGTTGTGCTCTCAGTAATTGAGCTGCTAGTTGTCATGCTGGAAGCAAAGGTTTTACCACTTCCGCTTTTGCACTATTATATTGCGGTAGCCTCGACAGAGCGTCAGCTAAGAAGTTCTTCCCCCTCAGTAAGTAACAGAGGGAGAAATTAAAACATTGAAAGTGCTGTGCCCACTGTGCCTGCTTGGGGGGACAATTTCCTCAGAGTTTTCAGAGCTTCTAAGTTTTTGTGGTCAGTCCAGACCAGAAAATGGATTTTATTCCCTTCCTGGAAATGTTGCCAGGTGAGGAGGCATAGGCCACTTTTTCCCACATCGCCCAATGTTGCTCAGTTTCTGTCAGCTTTTTTTTTTTTTTTTATTAAAAGTTTTATAAATTTTACAAGAAAAACAAGAACAATACAGAACAAAAAACAACATATACAAAAGAAAAAAAATTAAACAATACATATAAAAAAAAACCCCCACCCCACACCCCTCCCAAAAACCCTCCCTTCCCCCCCCCTGAGCTTCCCAGAGCAGATTATAGGCTTAAGAAATAATAAAAAAAAATAAAAATTAAATTAAAAACTTTATATTTATATATATAAAAAAAGATATCTATAATATATATAAAAATAAAACTTATGAAAAAGCTATATAATATTTTTGTATACCCAATCTAAATTGTATAAATTTTATCCATTTGTCCCAGATAGCAAAAAACTTCTCTTGCGTTTGTTGCTTTAAGAAAGCCGAAATCTTTGCCATTTCTGCCAGATAAGCTACTTTAAAAAACCATTCCTGCAATGTAGGCAAAGATTCCTTCTTCCAATATTGTCCAACTAACAGCCTCGCGGCTGTGATCAAGTTTAACATCAATACAACCTCCTTTGTATCACAATCTGTAACAATACCTAACAAAAATAATTGCGGAGTAAATTTTACCCTCCTTCTAAAAATTCTCTGGATATTCCACCATATTTTGATCCAAAATGCTTTTATCTCTCTGCATGACCACCAAATATGATAATAGGAAGCCTCCTTATAACCACATCTCCAGCATTTAGGTTGCACGTCAGGGTACATGTAAGACATTTTTTGTGGATCAAGGTGCCATCTATAAAACATTTTATAAAAATTCTCCCTTAAATTCTGTGCTTGAGTAAATTTGACATTTCTCACCCAAATAGTTTCCCAGGTGTCCAATGAAACTGGCTCACCAAAGTTCTGCGCCCATCTAATCATACAATCTTTAATTAGTTCCGTTTCTGAGTCCAATTCAACTAAAACCCCATAAATTCTCTTAATGTGGGTTTGTCTTTGATCCTTCAGTTGCTTAATAAGATTTTCATCTTCTCTAAGAAAACCCACCTTACAATCCATCTTCCATCTATCTAGTAGTTGCCTATATTGGAACCAAGAATAAGTAAAATTTTCTTGTGCTAATTCTTCCCGTGATTTTAATTGCCAGTTTTGTCCATCCCATTTAAGTAACTGTCTATAAGACACCATATCCATTTTAACCCCTCTTTTTATTCCTTCTATCGCATGCCAAGGTATAGCCCATAATGGTACTTTAAAATCACTTTTATAATATTTTCTCCAAATCCTAAGTAAAGAAATTCTTAAAATATGAGATTTAAAAGCCCAATCTATTTTTTTATTAAATATTAAATAGGCATGCCACCCATAAAGTAAATCCCATCCCTCTAGATAAAGTATCTCAGAATTTGTCAAATTTACCCAGTCACTAATTAATGTTAAAACCACCGCATCATAATATAATTTCAAATTTGGTACCTTGAGTCCGCCCCTCTCACGGAAGTCTTGCATAATTTTGAACTTAACCCTTGGTTTTTTCCCTGCCCAAATAAATTTATTGAGACCCTTCTGCCACTCATTTAAATTAATCTCATTTTTCAAAATTGGTAACATTTGAAACAAAAAAAGAAACTTGGGTAGAATATTCATTTTTATCACTGCAATTCTTCCCATGAGGGATAATTGCAGCTTTTCCCAATTCTTCAAGTCTTTCTGTACCCCGACCCACAACCTTTCATAATTATTTTTAAATAGTTTTGCATTAGAAACAGACAGCATCACCCCCAAATATTTTACCTTATTAACAATCTCAAAACCCGTCGAGTTAACCAAAATCTGCTTCTCCTGACTCGACAAATTTTTAGGTAAAATTTTAGTCTTATTTACATTAATCTTAAAACCCGAGACCAAACCATAATGGTGAATCAACTGTAATAAGTTTACTACAGAATAATCAGGTTGCGACAAAGTAACAACCAAGTCATCCGCAAAAGCTCTCAACTTATATTCTTTTTTATTAACATATATTCCTTTAATTTCCTGAGACTCTCGAATTTTAATCAATAATATTTCCAATGTTAAAACAAACAACAATGGCGATAAAGGACACCCCTGTCTAGTACCTTTCTCTATTGTGAAAACCTCCGACAAACCTCCATTAACAATAAGTTGTGCTGTTTGTTTTTGATATATTACCTTAAGGGCTTGTAATATGTTTTCACCAAAATTCATTTCTTCCATTACTCTTAGCATAAAATGCCAATTCAGTTGGTCAAATGCTTTTTCAGCATCTAAAAATATGAGCCCTGCAGGAACTTGGTTGTTCTTATCTAAGTATTCTAATAAGTTAATAATTTGTCTAACATTGTTTTTCATATACCTTCCTGTTATAAACCCTGATTGATCTTTATGCACAAGATGATGCACCACCCTCATAAGCCTATTTACCAAAATTTTTACAAATATCTTATAATCCACGTTTAAAAGAGATATAGGCCTATAGTTTTTTGGTAAAGTAAGATCTTGATCCTCCTTTGGAATCAATGATATAAAAGCACTACGCCATGAAGGAGGAATCTCTAAACCCTGTAAGATACCATTAAAAAGATCATTTAATGGTTGAATCATCTCCTCCATTAAAGCTTTATAATAAACAGCTGTTAACCCATCCGTACCCGGTGCTTTCCCTAATTTCAATTGTTGAATTGCTGAGGCGATTTCCTCCTTAGTAATTAAACCATTAATTTCATATTTCTGATCCTCAGTCAGTTTAGGAAAACTTGCCTCAGCTAAATATTTATTTATATCTAACAGTTGTACATTAGTAGATTTGTATAGGTTTTGATAATAATCCAAAAAAGATTTTTTAATTAATTCCTTCTGAGAAACTAGTTTACCCTTATAATTTATTTTCTCTATTATTCTCTGTCTCTGTTTCTTTCTTAATTGATAAGCCAACCATCTCCCCGGCTTATTAGCATTACAAAATGTATTTTGTTTCATAAATAATAAATTGGTTGCAGCTTGATCTGCTATCAACATATTAAATTGTGACCTTAATAACTTTACAGATTCTTTAGTACTTTCATCAGAAGGATTTAGAATCAAAGCCCTTTCTTTTAGTTTAATTTCATCTTCAAGTTCTCTACGTTTCTGAATCTGATTTCGCTTATAAAAATTATTCATTTTTATCAAAACACCGCGCATAAATGCTTTACCTGCATCCCATACCATTGACATTGAAGTCCCCTTATACATATTCAAAGCAAAATAGTCCTTTAAACACTCCTTTAGTTTTTGAACATTCTTCTCTTGTCTAAACAAATTTTCATTAACTCTCCAGGATCTTCTTTCCTCTTTCTCTTGAATCAACTCCATCCAAACTGGACTATGATCCGTCAGTGATCTAGGAAAAATCTTTACATTCTTTACTTTATTATACAAATCCGTGGTAATCAAGAAAAAGTCAATTCTTGAAAAAGATTGGTGTCTGTCAGAAAAAAAAGTAAAGTCTCTCTCCTCTTGATTACGTTCCCGCCAATAGTCCCTTAATTCCCAGTCTTCTTTCATATCAAAAAAGGCTTTAGGTAGCCTTGCTTGTTTAAGAAAAGGAGAGGAACCTTTCTTATCCCTTTGTGTGTCTAAGACACCATTCCAATCACCCATTAATACCACTGATCTATAATCAAGCAAAGTTATTTTTTGGTGTAACTGTTTATAAAATTGTTCCTGTTGTTGATTTGGAGCATAAAGTCCAACTATAAGTACTTTCTTACCATAAATACCAAGTTCAATCATCACATATCTCCCCTGGGGATCTGATTCTACCAGACAAGCTGGCAGGTTTTGTTTGACATATATAACAACTCCCCCTTTCTTCCCAGGTGCAGGAGATATAAAATGAGATCCCAAACGAGCATTAACTAAATATTTCTGATCTTTAAGTAGAATATGAGTTTCCTGTAAACAAATAACATCATTGGTATGTTGTTTCAAATAATAAAAGATTTTTTTCCGTTTCTGAGGAGAATTCAATCCATTAACATTCCAGGTCAAAAACTTTGCCATCTCCCTTGGCACGCAGCCTGGAGAAGACACCATCAAACTCTGACAGAGCTGCGTGTGTTGCATAACTCTTGGGTCTTGCTCCTCCCACCGGCGGTGATGCACTTCCAGGAGAATTCTCTTTGGGCTCTTTTTTACGTTGCTCTTTCTCTTTACGCTTATAAGCTGCACGAGTCATCCTCTGCTCTTTAGCCTCCGTTTGGCGTTGCTTTGCCACTTCTATCATCCTTTTTTGATGTGTAACCATAAGGCTATAATTGGCCTTTCTCACTTTCCTGAGCAGCACAGCTCCTATCGTTACATCACTGGCATCGGCATGAATAACAAAGGGCTTTTGGTAATATACATCCCGTAAATCCAATTTAGAGAATATTCTGCCTTTTTAAAAGTGGGCCAGCATATCTTTCATGAGTGAAAGGGGGCACACATTTTCCACACACACTGCATTAAGACTCCTATAATCAACGCAGAGACCCATTTTTATTCATGCAGATCAGAACTGGGGCGGCAACCCTGGGTCTGGCCGGCTGAATGAAGTCTCAGGCCAAGTTTTTTGTCTATAAACTTGAGCAGTTTAGCTAACTCTCTTAGAGTCATGGAATATAGTTTTGGTTTTGGCAACTTGGCCCTGGGAACAATCTCACTAGCACAGTTTGTGGGTTGGTGGGAAGGAGTTTGTCTCAACCTCTCTCACTAAACACATCAACCAAATTGTGATATTCTCAGGATATGCCCTGCAGCAACTCGCTCTTCAAGGCAGCTGCCACTTCTCTTTGGGGTTCCTTCCTTGCCTTGTGGCCGCCGTTGCGTGAGGGCTTTCTCCCTCTATGGGAACTTCAAGAGTCCCTCCAGTCCACCCCTAGGTTCATTTTTTGAGCCAAGTGAGTCCTAAGATGAGGGGGCGTTCCATTCCGGGTGCCACTATAGAGGTTAGAGTCTCGGAGTGGCTTCTCATGGCTAGGCCCAGGGACTCAATGGCAAAAGTGGCTGGGATATCCTGCAACTGACTCTTCTAGTTGACAAAAAGTAATCGGGTTCTTTAGTCTCCTCAGGCGGACCCCCAGTTTTCCTACTAAGGTTGGGCTTATAAAGCATTTGGTGCATCCGAGTCTAGCAGTGCTTTTAGGACGGCGCCCAGCCCAGCGGTCAGAGTCAGTCACCAAACAACTGAAACAACTGAAGAAGAAGACTGCCACCGCCGCCTCTATCGTAAGAAGTCAGGTCGGTCGGCGGGAGGGCAAAGACGGAGCCAGCCAGCCGCCATTGCCGCGCCGGCACCGCCCAGCTGGAAGCTCACGGGAGGACCGCCGCCGCCAGAGGATGAGGGTAGAAGGAGGAGGAGAAAAAGCAGGCCCGTCTCTCCCCGTGGCCTCGGGCGGGCTACACCCCTTCACCGTGTGATCATGCTCGTCGGTCCGGCCCTGCGAGACCAGCGGGGCCGCCGCGCACCACGGGGGGCCTGGCCGGCGCCATCCCGTTGTTGCTACCGCCGCCGGGGGGGGGCGCTGCTTCCGCCGCGCCTGCCGCATCATCCAGGAGCTGCGCCGAAGTGGACGCCGCTTATGATGGCCGGCAGCAGCCAGAAGTTGTAGACCTCGAAGGGCGTCATATGAGCTCTTCCACCTTCCTTGTGGCGGTCCCGAGTGCTCGTTTCTTTCCCTGCTGCCCAGGCCTTCAGTTCCTGGACGGCCTCCAGCTGCTGTAGAGGGGAGAGGAGCATAGCCGAAAGAATATAGGGTCTTCAGATGTGGCCCTTTGTGACTTTTAGACATCGACTCCCAGAATCTCTCAGCCAGTGTATGTTGACAGTATGATTGACTGTTTTTAATTTTCTTTTTAGTTTTATTGTATTAGGGTGTGTATGGGTGTGAGTGATGGAGCTGGAAATGAGAACTGGTGCCCCCTCTGCTGAGTGTGTAAACAGAAGGGGGGCGAATGTATTTCTCGGCTCGATATGAATGTGAGATGTGGACTGCCGGGATGGGGGGATGGTGGGAGGGAGACCTGCGGGGTGGGTGGGGAGTTTTCGGGGGTGGAGGTGGGCCAGAACATCCCGGTTATCATAGGGAGAGGTAGATATGGCAGGAGCCAAGGGGCGGGCCATCTTAGGGGAACAAGGACTTGCTGTATTAAAGCAATTACTTGTTCCGGCCCCTTGGACTCTTCTCCAATACCTGGAGAGGGGGGTGTTCAGGACCCTGGCCTCAGGTTGCTGCTTCTTAATGCCAGGTCGGTTATTAATAAAGCTCCCCTCATCCGGGACTTGATATTAGATGAGGAGGCCGACCTGGCATGTATTACTGAGACCTGGCTGGGCCAAGAGGGAGGTGTTCCTCTCTCAGAGATGTGCCTAGACGGGTTTCAGATAATGCACCAACCGCGATTCCAGGGAAGGGGTGGGGGAGTGGCGATTCTTGTCCGAGAATCCTTGAGACCTCGCAGGATCCCTGCCCCAGAGATGGTTGGGTGTGAGTCCCTTCTCTTGAGGTTGGATTCAAGCGTTCAGTTGGGTTTGTTGACATACCTGCCTCCCAGCTATGTGATAACAGCCCTGCCCGAGCTGCTGGAGGGGGTAGCCGGGTTGGCGGTGAAATTCCCCAGGCTTATGGTGCTGGGGGATTTCAATCTGCCGTCACTCAGCGAATCCTCCAGTATGGCTCAGGAGTTCATGGCTTCCATGACAACCATGGACCTGACCCAGATAATTCAGGGTCCGACCCATACGGGAGGACACACGCTCGACTTGGTATTCCTCTCAGGGCAGTGGAGATGTGATTTCGATTTAAGGGGTATAGTTACTTCTCCCTTGTCATGGTCGGATCACTTCCTATTGAGGTTAGATTTCTCGATCCTACTCCCCCACCGCAGGGAGGCGGAACCGATTAGGTGGTTCCGCCCCAGGCGTTTAATGGACCTGGAGGGGTTCCAAATAGCGCTTGGGGGTTTTCCTGATTCCCTCCTCCACGAACCAGCTGAGTCCTTGGTCGCTGCTTGGAATAAGGCGGCATCAGGGACATTAGACCGGATCGTGCCTTTGCGACCTCTCCGTGATTGTGGATCCCGGAGGGCACCTTGGTTTATTGAGCTACGGGAGAGGAAGTGTCAGAAGAGACGTCTAGAGCGACGCTGGAGGGCTAGTAACTCCGAATCTGACCAGACACTTTTAAGAGTCTATATTAGGACTTATTTAGTGGCGATACGAGCGGCAAAATGTTCGCATTTTTCTGCACTTATTGAATCTGCAGAATCTCGCCCCGCCGCCCTGTTTAGGGTGACCCGTTCCCTACTTAACGTTCGGGAAGCCGGGGAGCCCTTACAGGGTAGGGTGGAAGAATTTGTGCAGTTCCTATCAGACAAAATCACTCGGATTCGGACAGACCTAGACTCCGATTGGGCAGGGCCTTCTGAGATGACCCGGGCAGGTCTTAGCCCAGTTTTATGGGATGAATTTGAGTCTGTGACCGCTGAGGATGTTGACAGAGCGGTGGGAGCAATGAGTGCCTCCACTTGTTTATTGGACCCGTGTCCTTCCTGGTTGGTCTCGGCCGCCAAGGAGGTGACACGAGGCTGGCTCCAGGTGTTGATCAATGCTTCGTTGGGGGAGGGGTCTTTCCCGCAATCCTTGAAGAAAGCGGTTGTGAGGCCCCTTCTCAAGAAGCCTACCCTGGACCCGGCTGAGTTAAATAACTTCTGTCAAGTCTCCAATCTCCCCTTTTTGGGGAAGGTTGTAGAGAGAGTGGTGGCGCTCCAGCTCCGACGGTCTCTGGATGAAGCGGATTACCTGGACCCCTTTCAATCTGGCTTCAGGCCCGGCTTCAGCACAGAAACTGCTTTGGTCACGCTGATGGATGATCTCTGGTGGGCCCAAGATGGGTTATTCTCTGTCTTGGTGCTACTTGACCTCTCAGCGGCTTTTGATACCATCGATCATGGTATTCTTTTGCGACGACTTGAAGGGGTGGGAATGGGAGGCACCGTTTTACGGTGGTTCTCCTACTACCTCTCTGGCCGGTCGCAATCAGTACTGGTGGGGGGGCAGAGGTCAACCCTGAGGTCCCTTGAATGCGGCGTGCCACAGAGGTCGGTCCTCTCCCCCCTCCTATTTAACATTTACATGAAGCCGCTGGGTGAGATCATCAGACAGCACGGGGTGAGGTTTCATCAGTATGCTGATGATACCCAGCTATATATCTCCTCCCCGAGCTCTCTCAGTGAAGCGGCTGATGTGATGGGCCGTTGCCTTGAAGCCGTGAGGGTCTGGATGGGGTTAACAGACTCAGGCTCAATCCTGACAAGACCGAGTGGCTTTGGATGTTGCCTCCCAAGGATCATGTTAACTGTCCAGTGTTGACTCTAGCAGGAGAAAATATACCCCCTTCGGAGCGGGTTCGCAACTTGGGTGTCCTCCTTGATCCACAGCTGAAATTGGAACATCATTTGACGGCTGTGGCTGGGAGGACCTTTGCACAAGTTCGTCTGTTGCACCAGTTGCGACCCTACCTGGACCGGGAGGCTCTCCTTACAGTCACTCATGCCCTTGTCACCTCACGTCTGGACTACTGCAACGCACTCTACATGGGGCTACCCTTGAAAAGTATTCGGAGACTACAGTTGGTCCAGAATGCAGCCGCACGAGTGATAGTGGGTGCTCCTCGGTACACCCACGTTACACCTATCCTCCGTGAGCTGCACTGGTTGCCTATTGGTCTCCGGGTCCAATTCAAGGTGTTGGTTATTACCTTTAAAGCTCTATATAGCTCAGGGCCAGGCTATTTGCGAGACCGCCTACTACCTCATAGTTCCCTTCGTCCAGTTAGATCCCACAGGCTGGGCCTCCTTCAGGTCCCGTCGGCCAAGCAGTGCCATTTGGCGGGGCCGCGGGAGAGGGCTTTCTCTGTGATGGCGCCCACGTCTTGGAACCAGCTCCCCCGGAGATTAGGACCGCTCCCACCCTGTTGGTTTTCCGCAAGCTGCTTAAGACCTGGCTTTTCCGGCAGGCCTGGGGTTTATAAAATCTGACCCCTGGATGACTGTTATTGTATTGTTTGTTTTGTCATGTTATATGGTGTTTTTATTGTTAGCCGCCCAGAGTCCTGCGGGAGTGGGGCGGTTTATAAATTTTAAAAATAAATAAATAAAATCTCAGCGGCGTCATGAAGTGGTTAAAGTTTCAGAACTCTGGGGTATTGGTGTTGGTCATCATCCATCAGGCGGCGACCCCCTCCAGGGCCAGGATGATGACTCTGATCCTAGCCCCTTCGGTGAGGATGTCTCGCCTGTATTCTTGCATGTAGGTGAGGACGTGGGTGAGAAAGAATCCGAATAGCTGGGGGTCTCCATCAAACTTCATGCCTTTTGCTCCTGCTGATGGGGTCTTCCTCCATTGATTCTCCGGATATTTGCACCACCAGGGTCCCTTTGGGGAGGGCTGCCTGGTGTGGTTTTCACCCTCTCTGCAGATTCAGTGGGTGCCGGCAGCTGTCTCCAGGGTCAAGGATTCCCCCCTTCCACATGTGGCTTCCTCGTGCCTCCCGTCATCTCTTTCCATGCAAGCTAGACTCTAGAAAGCTTCCATCGTGGAAACATATTGCTTGCTTCATGAGCTGGTTGGCGTGATCCGGTTCTTCCTCCAATTCATCGTCATCATACAGTGCTTCTATCTCGCGCCTCCAGCCATGCTATCGGCTGCCACGGTGAGGGTGACTCCTTCCCAGTCCTCCTTCCCCACACCAATGGACCATCTTGGCTTTGAAGGCTCCTCCAGGGCGGCAGCTTCCTCCATCCATCCAGTGGAGTTTGTGTCAGGATGAGTTTTGGTGGAGGTTCCCCCCCAATACTCAACTTCTTCGTGCTCGCTGCCCTGGTTAGACATTGTGTGCACGATCCCCATGGTAGGGCTGGTGCTGCTCCAGGTTGACCACTTTGCAGATCCTGCCTAATGTAAGGTCTCACTTCAGCTATTCCCTCAAGAAAGTCAAACTCTTGAAGCAGGCAGCATTTCAAAAGGATCTTTTATTGAGAGAGAGTGATTGCAGAGAAAATAGGCAGGATCTAAAGTTCCTGTGCAAAAACTCTAGATTAAACCTCATTGTTCAAACCCCTCCCAACTGCACAGTCCATAGAGAGCCAATCCAGAGGTGCGAAGGTGTGAGAACTCTGAGCTGAGAAGGTGATAAGTCGTTCTCAGGCACCACGACCTTGGTTCTCCGGGGATGGGACAAAACAGATGGCCCCAGGCACATCCCTCCCCCTCCCATTTCCCAGGAAGATACATCAAAGCAAAAGAAGAACAAAGTAAAATGGATACTTCACAGAGAAGCCTTGAGCCCCCCCCCCCTTGCACCAGAATGACAGTATCCCGATAGGGATCTATGGGGACCTGACAATCTCTTCCCTGCAAGGCAGAGGAACTACTATTCTGCCCTTATGTTTTAAAACTCCTCCCTCCATTGTGAATGGATTATGATGCCTGCTAGAGCTTCCTTGAGGCCATGCATCCAGGCCTGTGAGAAGCATTCTAAATGTTGCCGAGCTTTTATCCTGGTGATTAAGTCCTGGTGCAGTTGGGTAGTTCCTAACCTCTCAGTGGATGCTGGTTGCTATCAAAGCCAGAAATGCAAACATTGTAGAATTGTTGCTGGTATAGAAATCTGTTGAACTTGAGAATATTCTGGTTTCTGCCCTTATGTTTTAAGACTCCTCCCTCTATTGTGAATGGGTTACGATGCCTGCTAGAGCTTCCTTGAGGCCATGCATCCAGATCTGTGAGAAGCAGTCTAAATGTTGCTGAGCTTTTAACCTGGTGATTAAGTCCTGGTGCAGTTGGGTAAACCTCTCAGTGGATGCTGGTTGCTATCAAAGCCAGAAATGCGAACGTTGTAGAATTGTTGCTGGTATAGGAGTCTGTTGAACTTGAGAATATTCTGGTTTGCAAGAGAGTGCATCTGGCATCACATTCTTTGAGGTATTGAATATACAAATTAAAGTGTGAGAAGAATTGGCTCCATCTGATTTGTCTGGGTGAAAGCAGCTTGGTCTGTTGCAGGATGTGCAGATTTTGATGGTCTTTGTTGACTTCTATGTAAAAAATGTGCTCATTCCAAAAAGTGTCTCCTGTATTGGAATGTGAATTTAATGACCAGGAACTCTTAACTAAAGAGTTCCTTTCTGGGGCAGTCAAAGCTCTAGAGAAGAAAGTGCAAGGCAAGATACTGTTTTCTCTCTCCCTCTTTTGTGGAAAAACAGCTCCATTGGCAACATCTGAAGTATTTGTTTGAACCACAAATCTCTTAGATGGGTCTGGATGCTAGATTGCCAGGACCAATGCCACTGGGTCTTGGCACAGTTCCCTAGGAAGGCCACTGGGACAGCTACAGCCCCTCTTGTTGCCATCTATCTCACTACTATCATCACAACCACCACTGATGATGCCGATGCTCCACTATCAAGCGAGTCCTAGATACAGCTCCTCAGTGGGGCCTAGGCATTGTTCCTCAGATAAGCCATTGGGGCCAATAATAACATTTAACATGCCACCATTACTTGGTCCGCTACTGCCATTTGGTCTGCTGGCTGGCCCATCTGCCACTGCTTGGTCCACTGTCACCATTTGGCCCGCCAACACTTGGCCCATTGCCGATACTTGGCCTACCACGGTCGCTGCTGGACTCACCACCACTGTATGGCTCAATCCATTGCTTAGTCTGCCACCTCAAAATCTGGCTCTGCCAACTGGCCTGGGGTCCAGATGGGGGCATTTCAAGTTGGAGTGGATCAGGAGGATCCCATCTCCATACTGTAATATTCTGATTTTTAACTTATTTAATTTCTATTTACTTAATATTTAATGTTTGTATCTCTGTTTCTGTGATGTTTGTAGGCCATACAGAGTTGCTTTGCAGTGAAATGGGTGGCATATAAATTTAATAAATAATAAACACTAACTTATCATGCATAATGACTTCTTGTAGTATTCCCATTATATGGAATACAGGGATTTAAAACATTACAAATGAAAAATTACAGATACGCTGATTGCTTATTTCTCCTTTTTTCTTTGTTTTGTACATTAAGCATTTCTTTATCTTTTGTTTCTATTGATATGCTTAAGTATAATGATAGTGTGACTGTTTCACGATAATGCTAACATCACTTTTAAAATTGTGAAATTTATCACTGAATTCTGTCCTAAATCTGAATCTACTACATAATTCTTCACTGGATTTTTATATCTGCTGTCAACACTTCTCAGCCTAAGTGATTTGCTCTCTGGATAGTTTAAAAGCTATGCTGTTTTTCTCATGATCAAGATAAAGTATCTTAGAATTGGTGGAGAAGATCTATTCGTGTATGCTTGTATCCTCTGTCCTCAGTTCTATGTACAACAGACAAGTTATTTGATCTACTCAGTCTGAAAAATAATATGTTTATTTTGCAGGTGAATCATTTGGTGATGCAGGTAATAAGCCTTTATGATTTTCATTTCAGTAATGAGAAATTTAGATATATGTTTTATTGGAAGTCAAATTAAAAAGTTTTGTCTACCAGTAATCTATAATAGACAGATATTATGCATTGGACTTGATTTCTATACAATATTTAATTTAATAAATCTAGTATATTTCAGTAAGACAAAGAACAAATATTGGAGGCGTTTCCTCAAAATGACATAATAAAATTATTTTTATTCCACAGAGGGAGACGTTCTGAATACTGGTACAACAGAAAAGATTTCTGAAAATAATGAATTTACAAATGAAATTCCATCTCAGATCACTCAAAGGTCTGATTATATATTCTTTCATTAATAACTCATTCATACTAATAATCTATATTACAAAGCCTAAACACTCTTTCTAAACTAATATTTAAAACTTTAATATTTCTTAATGGTGCTATAATGGTAGTTGTCTTGCTGCCTTGCTATCTATCTATCTATCTATCTATCTATCTATCTATCTATCTATCTATCTATCTACTATCTAACTGTCTGACCAGCGAACTCAATATTAAGGAATTTTCAAGGCTTCTGAGTGCTATAAAAGATAAACTTTATTGAATACACATCTTGGAACTGAAGAAGCAAATCCATAGCAACGTAAATATTGCTTTATTATTAAGTTGGTCCTCTCAGCCACCCCATTAGTACTCGGATGAAACCCAGAACTAAGCCCCTGTGAGGAGCCTATTAGCTTTATAAACTTCTGCCAAAACTTTCCAGTGAACTGCACCCCCCCCCCAGTCAAAGATGATGTGCCCTGGGACTCCATGCAGCCAATAAACATACTGCACAAACAATTTGGCCAAACTTCAGGTTGATGGGATTTTCAGGCATGCCACAAAATGTGCTTGTTTAGAAAACAGGTCGATCACAGTCCAAATCACTATTCCCAGAACTCTCAGGCAGTTCCACAATGAAATCCATAGCAATTTCTTTCCACGTTCTGCTGGGGTTAACCATTGGCTGCAACAGTCCAGAAGGTGTTCCTAGCAATCTTTTAATGGATGAGCATACTGGGGATCCAGAAATGTAGCTCTCTATATCCTTGTTCATCTTGGGCCATCAGAACTGCCTCCTAGCTAGATGGAAGGTTTTCACAAACCCGAAACGGCCCACGAGTTTTACATCATGGCATTGTTGCAGGATCTGATCTCTTAGGTTAGGCGGAACATACAACTTCCAGCCAGTTCGTCAAATCCTCTCTATGCTTTCTGAACTATCCTTATCCTCCACTAGGATTTCCTTCAATTTTTACATGATTTTTAGGTGAGGGGGAGGTGAAAATCTTGGCCTCATGGAGCCTTGTGCTGCCAGCAGCCTGGAGGGGATGATTGAATTGATTATCTCTTCCCTAGAGCTCTTATACTGAGGCAGGCAAGAGAATGCATCTGCTACGAAGTTTTTCTCCCTTGGCAAATACCGAACGGTAAAGCTGAATCGATTGAAGTACTGAGCCCATTGGATTTGTTTGGGGGATAGTTATCTTGGGATCTTCATGGCCTCCAAGTTCTTGTGGTCCATCCATACCTCAAAAGGGACCTTGCTGCCATCTAAAAATTGTCTCCAGGTCAGCAGCGCCCAGTGGACTGCATAAGCCGCCTCCTCCCATACCGCCCAATGCCTCTCAGTGTTGGTTACTTTCTGGGAGCTGTAGGCGCATGATTGGAGCCTCCCTCTTTATTCTTGGAGTAGCACTGCCCCCATGGCCACTTTGCTAGCATTGTCCTGTATCATGAAGCCACTGGCAAAAAGGTTGGTTGCCAAGAAAACTTTGGTTTCCAGGACCATGGTCTGCATTTCCTATGCAGTGGACTCTTGACAAGGGATGGTCTGCACCTCACGAAAACAGGGAAAAATCTACTTGGAAAAAGACTGGCCCAACTCATTAGAAGGGCTTTAAACTAAAATTGAGGGGGAAGGCTGACCAATCATTAGAATCTCTAGAACACAAAACCAATCATAAATCCCAAGAAAACAAATCAAACAAAGAGATAGGGAGTGATGAGAAAAAAAAGAAAAAAAAATCAAACAACAATCAGGAGATAAAAGTCTTAAATGTTTATATACTAATGCTCAAAGCTTGAGGAACAAACGGTGAACTAGAAGCAATAGTGCACAAGGGTGGGTATGACATAGTTGACATTACAGAAACCTGGTAGGACGAAACCCATGACTGGAATGGACTGATGGATGGATACAAATTGTTTAAAAGAAACAGAACTACAAAAAGGACAAGTACAAAAAATGGAAAGAGGGACACATAACTAGGGCTGATTAGCAGCAGACAGCCAGAACATGCAAAGACGAAGCCAGGAAAGCAAAGGCTCAGAATGAACAAAGACTTGCAACAGAAATCAAAGATAATAAAAAAAGTGTTTTTCAACATATTAATAACAAGAAAAAGGTCAAGGAAACTAGGTCCACTAAAGAGAGAAGATGGCAAGGAAGTAAAAGAAACACAAAAAGAAATTATAGCACAACATACCCCAAAAAATACTGCAAAAGACAAACTAGAAACAAAAATTAAAATAAGCAAGAAAATGGTAAGAGAACACCTATCCGACTTTGACAAATATAAATCATCAGCTTCTAAAGGAGCTGGCAGATGTTATCTCAGAACCATTGCACCATATCTTTCAAAAATCCTGGAGCAGCGAGGAAGTACCTGAGGATTGGAAAAGGGCTAATGTGGTTTCCATCTTCAAGAAAGGAGAAAAAAAGAAACCCAGGAAACTATAGACCAATCAGTCTAACATCAATACCTGGGGAGATCCTGGAAAAGGTAATCAAAAAACAGATCTGTGAACAAGTAGAAGTTGTAACTGGTAGCCAGCATGGGTTTGTTAAAAACAGATCATGCCAAACCAATCTTATTTCATTCTTTGATAAAGTGACCAAATTAATAGACCAGTGAAACACTGTGGACATAGTATACTTAGATTTCAGTAAGGCATTTGACAAAGTAGACCACAATCTATTGCTTGGTAAACTAGAAAAAAGTGGAATAGAGAACATCATCACCAGATGGCTTTGTAGCTGGCTGACAAACCGTACTCAACGAGTAGTCCTCAATGGTATTACATCCACATGGAGAGAAGTAAGAAGTGGGGTATCACAAGGCTCTGTCTTAGGCCCAGTACTCTTCAATATCTTCATCAATGACTTAGATGAGGGAATAGAAGGGGAAATCATCATATTTGCAGATGATACTAAACTCGCAGGAATAGTCAACACCCCAGAAAACAAGTTCTGGATTCAAAAAGATCTTGACAAACTGGAACAATGGGCCCTATCCAACAAAATGAGTTTTAATGTGGAGAAAAGTAAAGTTTTATATTTAGGCAGGAAAAATCAAAGATATAAGTACATATTAGGTGAGACCTGGCTCAAAAACAGTAACTGTGAGAGGGACCATGGAGTCCTAGTGGACGATCACTTGACTATTAACCAGCAATGTGCAGCAGCAGCCAAAAAAAGCTAATACGATCCTGGGTTGCATAAACAGAGGCATTAGACTCAAGATCACATGGAATATTAGTACCACTTTATAAAACCCTAGTGCAGTGGTTCTCAACCTGTGGATCGGGACCCCATTTGGGGTCGAATGACCATTTCACGGGGTCGCCAAACAACGCAGTCCCCATTTTTTCCCCTTTTCCTTAGTTGTGCTACTCCCTTTTATTCTATTGGCTTTTGAAAGCTAATAGAATAGACTCTCTTGAATAGTGTCTAATTCTATTGGCTTTCAAAAGCCAATAGGAATTGTCCAGGCTGTCTCTGCCCTGCTGAGCCCACCAAAAGCTCCAGTCTGCAAACGGTGCTGCACCAGTTGAGTAGTCCTCAACTTACGACCGGTTGAGTAGTCCTCGACTTATGACCAGTTGGGGGTCGCGACATTAAAAAGGTTGAGAACCACTGCCCTAGTGAGACCACACCTAGAATACTGCAACCAGATTTGGTCATCACACTACAGAACAGATGTTGAGACCTTGGAAACCAGGACCTTGGCTAGTCTAAAGAAAAGAAGAAATAGGGGTGACATGATAGCAGTATTCCAGTACTTGAGAGGCTGCCACAAAGAAGAGGGGGTCAAATTATTCTCCAAAGCACCAGAGGGCAGGACAAGAAACTATGGTTGGAAACTGATCAAAGAGAGAAGCAATCTGGAATTAAGGAGAAACTTCCTGATAGTGAAGACAATCAACCAGTGGAATAGCTTGCCCCCAGAAATTGTTGGCGCTCCATCACTGGAGATTTTTAAAAAGAGGCTAGAAAGTCACTTGTCTGAGATGGTATAGGTCCGTGATGGCGAACCTATGGCATGCGTGCAACAGGTGGCACGCAGAGCCCTCTCTGTGGGCACGTGTCCCATCCCCCCAGTCCTAGGCCCTCAGCTGGGTTTTATAAAACCTTTTTGCTTTAGGTCTCCACTGCCGTGTGCAAAAAAAAAAAAGGTTCACTCAAACAACCAATTTCAACTTCTCATGGGAAAAAAAAAGATTTCACAAAGTTGGAATTGATTGATTGAACTTTTTAGTCCCACTCAGTCTGCCATTACCACCGCAGCCACACCCACCCAATGGGCCACGCCCACCTGGCACCCAACGATACATAAGTGGGTTTTGGGTTGCAGTTTGGGCACTCGGTCTCTAAAAGATTTGCCATCACTGGTATGGTTCTTCTGCTTGAGCAGCGGGCTGGACTAGAAGGCCTCCAAAGTCCCTTCCAGCTCTATTCTATTCTAAGCTATTCAATATATTTGTTTTATTAATCAATAACTCTTTATTCAGGTATTACTGACTTAATTTATTATCAAATTATATGAGCTTTATTATTTCCTTAGTTTCTGTTATTTTGTTTTTATTGGTGTTTGTTGGTATTTAAATATTATCACAGAAAATTATGTATGAAAAAAATGAAAAGAATCTGCACGTATATTGTATAGGTGCTCATGCAACACCTTGTTAATTAGTTGCATGAACATAGCAGGCGCCCCTTGTAGCCCCAAAGGCTTCACTTGGAATTGGTAGCACCCTAAGAGGCAATTAAAAGTTGTCTTCCATTCATCCGCCTCCTTAATCCTCACATGGTAATACACCTGTCTTAAATCCAGTTTGGTAAACACCTTCCCCTTGGACAAGTGCCCCAGCATGTCCTCCATGAGGGGGAGGGGGTACATATTTCTATGCATACCCTGTTGATTCCCCTGAAGTCAACGCACAGTCTCAGTGATCCACATTTCTTCTTTAAGAGTACTGGTGCTGCCACCCTATATCAATCCTAGTCTCTGCCATCTTTGGGGCTACAATAAATTGAATAGTTTCTTTGTGGCTCCCTACCCTTAGGCTCACTGGTTCTGTCAGGCAGGTTGCAGGCACTCCTTCCGTGAGGGAGCCATCTACTTGCTCGAATTTCATGGGCTGCTTTAGTCTCTTAAGTTTCAGTCCAACAACTCCATCGTTTGCAGGCTGACAAAGCAGCAAGTGCACCCAAAGTCTAACGAGGCGGTAAAGACTCCCCTTGCTCCCGTACTGGGGCACCTCCTACCTCCACCTGGGCAGTCAATAGGGCAATGGCACTACTTACCATAGGTTCATCCTTCCCCTCACTGTGTCTCTCATGGAAAACCGGTCCAGGTTTGCCAAGAGTCGGAGTTCCTTCCCCTTTGCTTGATTGTGGGGAGTCCTCCATGACTTGCTACGCTGCATATGTTTTCTCCTTCATCTTTGGAGTTTTCTTCGGCTTGGGTTGGCTCAGTCCTTTGGCATCGATGCAGATTAGGGGGGTAGGCCGTTGGCTGCTCTGTTGCATTCTTTCCCACATTGGAAGCAAGCCCCTCCCCCTCTGCACATTGGCAAGCATTTCTCTTGGCTTTGGCGGGGGCAGCTCTCAGGCACTGTGTGTTGCTAATACTCCATTAGGTCCAATTCCACTATGGTGGCCAGCTGGTACCATGCTTGGAGGTCATCAGGGATTTCCTGGGACAGGCAATTCTGGTACACCTCTCTATTTAGGCCATCTCGAAATTGATGTAGGTGTTCCAGCTATCCTCCCAGCTTCCCGGCCAGGCTATGGAACTCCCGAATGTATTCAACCATGGACCGGTTCCCCTGCCAAATCGAGCAGATTTCGGCTCCACCCGGTGGGCTTGTGTGGGTTCCCTGAAACTTGCCCGGACCCCCTCTAGGAAAGTATCAATGTTCCCCAGTTCCAGAATCTCCTGTTTGTGGAGTGCCACCATCCATTCAGTAGATTCTTCCAAATTTGCAGCGATGGAGTTCACACAGGCCCCTTTACCCAGGAATGTTGCTCAATGCCGTTCCAGGTAGAGCTACACCTGGTTCAGGAAATAGGCAAGTTTCTTCAGCCACCCCTCAAACGTGCTCTTCAAAGGTGGTAGCTCACAGCCATCATTGACCATAAGTAACCGGGCAGCACCTCCACTAATTCCCAGGCAGCAAGGGCTGGAGCTCCTGCTACTGCCAGGACCACCTGGGACTGCCTGGTGGCCACCAGCAAGGTCCTGGCTGCGCCCCAGTCCCCTGCCATCCCCTGACACACCTGACCTAGCACCTTTAGGAGGGGCAGAGAAGGGGACAAAGTCACCGCAGCTTGATCCATTCCAAGCATTGTCCTCCGTGCTGGGGATTTTACTGGTTCCGCTCCTCGTATCTCCATCCCAACAAACTTCTCCAACAGCTGCTCCACCAAGGTGGTCAGGGGTTTCTCCAGTACAGGAGATGGAGAATCCACCAATTCTCTGTCTGCCTGCTCTTGAGACCAAGTAGCCAAACTTGACACACCCCCTCTTGCTAGGAGATCCAGTCTTAACTTGGTCTTAGCTCTTGAAGACGTATCAGGTTTGGCTCTCAACAGATAGCAGGTCAGAAATCCATTGGTGAATTCTCCTTTTTCCTTTAAATTGACTGAATATTAATTGAAATCCTCCCTTACTTTGTAAATCCTAATTTGGAATCCTCCCTCAAATTTTCCCTTTATCACTGGGATCAGTGCTACTTTAGAATTACTGCTTGAGGAGTAGGAGGTGGGCAGGGAGAGACTCCGGCAGCTTTCCTTTCCTGTTTTCTCCCAGGGCTCTGGGGGAAAATTCCTTGGGCAGGCTTGCCTTGGAAATCCATCCTTCTCCCCCCATTTTTTGTCCAACAACAGAATCTCGTGCTGCAGGCTTAAAATTTTTTTTTTTAATTTGGGGCCTCCGGATCATCTCCGGCATCCAGGAACACCCGCGGGCACCATTTTGGTTGCCATTGGAGGCAACGAAGTCATTTTTCTTTCCTGCTGTTCGGAGGCTGCCTGTTGATTTAAATTTTGGCGCAGCGTTTAGTGCTGCCTCAGCATCCGGCCCCAGCACCAGTAACCTTCCTTTCAAAGCCTCCGGTGTCATTTCCAATGGAGAGCAGGTCGCGACCGCCATTTTGAGGTCACCGCCCAGGGAACAAAGTATAGGAGCAGTTTCCTCTTCTTCTTGCAATTGTTTCGGGCCTTCTCCTGAATTTTGGAATAGGCCTCACATGCTTTGGGGGCCAGGGTCTTTCAGCCCCACTGCAGTCCGTTAGGTTAATAGCGCTTTTCACGGACCCACCATGACCGCCATTTTGAACCACGCCACGCGGTCATTTAACTAGGCCACATTGAGCCCTGCCCCAGTGACTGCCTACAGGCCTCATCACTTTACCATAGTGAGGGTCTTGTTGGCAGTAGGTCAAACTTTTAGAGGATAGAGCCTCCAACCTCCACAAATCAATACTTGCAATTTAAAACATTGACCAGCCACCATTTTGAACCTGATCCTTTCTTGCTAGGCCTTGTCTCAGGCCCTTTGCACCCTTCATTGGGAGTTTTTACCTTTTGTGGTGCACCTTGACTGGCCAGCTAAGGCCTCTGGGCAGAGCCCAGAGAGTGGCCCCAAACATGCCTTCGGCATCTAACTCAATTGCCATGACCTAAGCCCAGATAGAATTTTTTCTGGTCAGGTGGTCAGGGGAACAGTCTTGTTACTTGTTCCAATTTCGCTTCCGCCAACTACTTGCCTGCCAGAGCTTCGTCTCAGTTTCTTTGAAACTGCTCAACCAGGATGGAGGACTCAACGATGGCTCAACCCAGGAGCACTGCCTCACCATCCTCCAGTTACGGCTGCCACAACTCATCTACCCAGGAGGCGGCAGTCAAGTCCAAATCTAAGGCTAAGACCACTCTCAAGAAGTCTTCCAAGTTGGCGGAAAAGCAAGCCAGCCGTAGGCACTAGGCTCTGGAGAAGGAGTTCTCCAGAGCGCAGAGTCAGGCCGGATTAGAGACGGATCAAATGGCGATTTCTGAATTTGACCTTCCTTAGGTCCTTCAACTTCAGCTCAAGGCGTGTGGTCCCTCACAGAGACGCCTGTCACGCTCAGCTCTCCTTCCGCATTTACCCAACACACAACAACAGCTCCAGGTTCAGCTCCGGAGGCCACCTTCATGCCTACGGCTGCAGGCCTCAGGGGACCAGACATCGGAGACATTTTCTCCAACGGTCGCCTTGAGGCCTTACTATCTAAGGTGGTGGACCGAGCCCTAGCAGAACGGTCCTTCCATCCACCTGGTCAGGGAGCTTCCACATCAGCCATGCCATTTTATGTTCCTCCTATGGAGCTTCCTGTAGCTCAGGAGCCCGCGTCTCCCGCACACTCCTCCATGAGTGGCTATTCTTCCCCGCACGGTGAGGAACAGCCGGACTTTAATATGTCAGAGGAGGAGGAACTTTCCCCCGAGCCCTCCCCTTCGGGAGGATTGTTCAATCCAGCCTTGTTCCTTTCACTGCTTCACAAGGCCACATCAACGGCAAACATAGAGTCCGATCAGTTCCCTCAGCCGCAAACTACATCAGATTCAAGCCCGAATCCGATATTTTTCGAAACAGTGGCAACCCAACACCATGTCCCGTGTCCCTCTATTTTTCTTAAAGGGATCAAGAAACAATGGGTCTCCCCTTCTTCCCTTTCATAAGCGGGACTGAGAAAAAGATATTTAGCACCTCCACAGACCTCACTGATGCACTGGAGGTTCCCAAGGTTGACGAAGCCTGGACCCCTCTGGTATCCCAGACTGCAGTCGCTGGAGACTTGTCGGAGGCGCTTAAAGCAGATGACAAAAAATGGGAGCAGACTTTCCGGAAGACCCATCAATCAGCAGCATGGGCAATTAAAACGGCCACTTGTGCATCCTTTTTTGTCCGCACTACCCTTTTATGGCTGCATCAGCTTCAGGCCAGAGTCTCTGCTGAGGACATTTGGACCCACCAGGACCTAAGCAAAATGGTGGCGGCCACTGAGTACGCTACAGATGCTACTCTTCAGTCGGCCAGCTTTGCCTCTAGGTCCATAGCATCCAACATCACAGCCAGAAGGATGCTATGGTTGAAACACTGGCAGGCTGACGCCAAGGCCAAATGACGTCTGGTGACTGCTCCTTATCTGGGCACTAATGTATTTGGGGAGGCCCTGGCTCCGTACCTTGTAGAAAACAAGGACAAGCGGAAGGTCATGGCTCACTTGACCAAAAAGTCCGATAAGCGTCCCGTTCCATACTTTTGTAGGCAGTCCTTTCGGCCGGCAGCAGGCCCAACAGTTACTCAGTCCTCCCGCTCATACACTCCCAAACAGGAGAGACCATATGACCGTCCTTATGATAGACCAGGCTTTCGGTCCAGGCAATAGAGCCAGTCTAAGCGGCCATTTCAAGGGGAGGACGCCCCTACAGGAAGTCCAAGTGACTCCTACACTGTTCTTCCCATCGGGGGAAGGCTAGCCCACTTCTTCCGCCAGTGGGAACTCACTTCCACGGACAACTGGGTCTTACAAACCATCCAGTTTGGTCTGTCCCTGGCGTTTCTAGCCAAGCCCCCAGACCGATTCATTGTCTGTTCCATTTCCAGGGATCCACTCAAACAGGGATTCATGCAGGAGGCCATCCAACATCTTCTAGAGATTCAGGCCATAGAATCGGTACTGCTGGACCATAGGGGAGGGGGGTTCTATTCCATCCTATTTGTGGTTCCCAAGGCCTCAGGGGAGTGGAGAGCGATTCTGGACCTCAAACATCTAAACTATTACATCACTTACAAAAAGTTCAAGATGCAATCACTCCAGTCCATCCTGGAGACTTCCTGGCGTCAATAGACCTCACGGAAGCGTACCTCCACATTCCTATTCATCCAGCTCACCGATAATTCCTAACGTTCTGTTACAGGCGCAGGCATTTCCAGTACAAGGTCCTTCCTTTTGGCCTTTCTTCAGCACCCAGGGTGTTCACCAAGATTCTGGCTGTGCTAGCCGCCCAGTTGAGGAAAATACCAATACGCATCCAGTGTTATCTGGACGACATCCTGATTCAAGCGTCATCCTTCCAGGCAGCTCACACCATTCAGGTTCTTCAACAACATGGCTTCTCAGTCAATTTTCAAAAAAGCCAGACAGTTCCTTCATCCAGGCTTCTGCACCTGGGAGCCGTCATAGACACCACAAATTGCATGGTCTATCTCTCTCAGGAGCGAGTGGTCAGCATCAGGGACCTGGCTCGCCAGGTGTACAGGGAACATACAGTTCCATTGGTCTTACTCTCCCAACTGTTGGGAAAGATGGTCTCCTGAATAGCCATAGTTCCCTGGGCCAGACTCCACTTGCGGGACCTCCAATGGTTCCCCCTACCATTCCAGCGGGTGAATGCCAGCACATCCAACTGTCAGGTCAGGGTCTTGGTTCACATTCGCAAGGCGCTACACTGGTGTTCTCACAGGCAGTGACCAAAGGATCACCCTTCAAGGAACCGGACCGCATCACAATCAAAACAGACGCCAGTCTGTTCGATTGGGGAGCCCATCTACAGTCTCAGTTTGCGCAGGGCCATTGGTCCCGCGCAGACTTGAGACACAACATCAATTGGCTGGAGCTCAGGGCCATCCACCTAGCTCTTCGCCAATTCAGGCACTGGATCAGGGGTCGTCACGTTCTAATCCTTATGGACAACATGGCGTCCAAGGCACACGTCAATCATCAGGAGGGCACCAGGCCCAGGTCCCTCATGTCTGAGGCATGGCTCCTGGGTTCCTGGGCAGAGTCCCACCTGGCCTCTCAGGGCTGAACACATCTCAGGGGTCGAGAACCAGCAAGCAGACTTTTTGAGTCGCTCTACGGTGGATCCCTCGGAGTGGGGGTTGCATCCGGATCTGTTCTCCGAGATCTCCCACATGTTCGGCCATACAATCCTCAACCTGTTTGCGTCATCAGCCAATGCCCAACTCCCCAGGTACTACTCCCGCTATTTCCTTCCAGGGGTGGAGGGGACGGACACCTTGCGGACTCCGTGGCCACAAGGTCTTCTTTACGCCTTCCCTCCCCTCCCACTCATACCAGCGACTATCCGCAAGCTACTCCAGGAGCAGGCGGAAGTGATCCTCGTGGCCCCATACTGGCCACAGAGCCCATGGTTTGCCGACTTGGTGAATCTTTCCCAGTCTCCTCCGTGGAAGATTCCTCCTCATCGCGTGTCATTACGCCAGGGGATCCTCCAACACCCGGACCCTCAATGGTTACAGTTGACCGTCTGACGCTTGAGCGCAGCATAATGACACAAGAATTATTTTCCCCTCGCGCCATTACCATGATTCATTACCATCCAGCGACCAATCGCATTTATGATTCTACTTGGAAAAATTTTTGCCATTGGTGTTGAAGGCGACAACTGGATATTTCCAAATTGACCAATTCTTCAGATTGTAAATTATCTTTTGGACAGTCTGGACAGAGGCCTCGCCCCTGCGACTATTCGCAGAGAGGTGGGGGGCCCTGTCAACATTACTCACTTGTGTGGATTCCGTTCCCTTAGCTCACCATCCTAGGATTCATGCCTTTATCAAGGGTGTGTGCAACACCAGGCCTCCCGTGGTACACAGGTACCCCTCTTGGGACTTGCCTTGCGTCCTTCGCGCTCTAACAAACTACCCTTTGAGCCCATAGTGACTATTCCGTTGCGGAACCTGTCTCTTAAGGTGGCGTTCTTAATCGCCATCATGTCAGCCAGACGTATCTCTGAGCTGGCTGCCTTATCAGTCAGGAATGACCTTTGTATCTTTCACAGCGGTCGGGTGGTCCTTCGTCTGGACCCCAGCTTTGTAGCCAAGGTAAACTCGCTCTTCCACAGGGCACAGGAAGTCATCTTACCAAATTTTTGTCCCAATTCTTCCCATGACTTGGAGTGGCAGTGACACATGCTGGACGTCCACAAGGCACTGCGGCATTACATGAAGCTCACGGAGCCTTTTCGTAGGTCTGAGGCCCTATTTGTTTCTTTCCGTCCGGCTTCTCTGGGACAGAAAGTTTCCGCTGGCACTATTGGCAGGTGGATCAGGGCCTGTATCACAGAGGCGTACCAGTCCTCTTCCCTGCCGGCTCCAAGTCATCTTACTGCCCATTCCACTCGCAGTGCTGAGACCTCTGCGGCATGGACCACTCAGGTGTCCATCTAGGAGATTTGCAGGGCTGCAACATGGTCTTCGGCCTCCCCGTTTGTACGCCATTACAGAATCGACCGCTTCGCTTCAGCAGACGCCTCCTTTGGTCGGAGGGTCCTTCAGCAAGTGGTCTCCGGGGGCACTATTCCAGCCTTATCTGTTTCCCACCCATCGGGACAGTGAGGGTTTGGTATGTCCCATTGGTGGATTCTCCATCTCCTGTACTGGAGAAGGGGCGTTGTCTTACCTGAACGCCTTTTCTCAGTACGGAGATGGAGAATCCACTCCCACCCTTTAGGTCAGTTAAGGGTTTGAGAGCCAACACCTCGTCCACCTTCAGCCACTTCGCCCTCGTTAAGACTGGATCTCCTAGCAAGAGTGGGCGTGTCAAGTTTGGCTACTTGGTCTCAAGAGCAGGCAGACAGAGAAAACCCATTGGTGGATTCTCCATCTCCGTACTGAGAAAAGGCGTTCAGGTAAGACAACGCCCCTTCCACTCTGCTGTCTCTTCCCAACCTGCAGCCTCTTGGCCTTCCACTTGCTCCTTCGGGTTATCGCAATCCCCGGCTATGCACATATAGCCACGGGAGAGTTGGTGGCTAGAGTCATGGCAGCACCCTGCCTCCAGCCCTGGTATAATTCTCCCGTGGCTGTATGGTCAGAGCTGTGAAGGGGGCCAGGGGGTTGAAACTGCCAGCCCACGGACTATGCAGACAGCCTAACACTGGCCTCCAGAGCTGCCGCCATTGAAACCATACAATATAGGTGACGAATGGGGAGCAGGCAGTGTGAGGCAGTGCCACAGATCCCAAGTAGCAGGTGGAGGAGGCGGAGGTGGCCACTGAGCAAAGTGATCTGCAGGGCGGGCAGTGCGAAGGGGGCGGCGGGGACCAAAGAAAGCCCTCCAGTGGCAGACACGGCTGTTGCGCAGGGGTGGCAGTGGCCTTTTGTCATCACTCCCACTGGTTCGAAATGGCGGAGGGGAACCAGGTAAGGGGACTGAGCCTCCCCTGCCCATCCTTCGTAGTATGGCAATCCGGCTTGGGAGGGGAGTGAAAGGGAAGAGATAAGCAGGCAGCTGGGTCACTGAACAGGTGGGGGGAGGTCGCTGATTGGGAATGGTCTAGCTGTGGGGTCCCTGAAGTGCGCAGGTGCAGGGCGCATGGGGCAGCTCCACCCCCTGCCACCTGCCTTGCCTCACCTCACCTTGTGGCAGTGGCACCAGTCCTGTTGCAGCAATGAGCAACCAGACGGTGGGACAGAGTAGACGGGCTCTTAACTAGGGCTTATTTTGGGTGTAGAGCTTATATTAGGTGCACATTAAAAAATCATGCTAGGGCTTATTTTCTGGGTGGATCTTATTTTTGAGGAATCATGGTATTTTAAACTCTGGAGGTTCTGTTAATTGAAAAAAAAATAGTTTCCCAAAATAGCAGTATCTATATTCACAGAGACAGAAATGTAAATTTTCTGTTTAAAACAATGGAGAAAGATTTTCTGTATGTTCAACTGGATCAGCCTTTGGCAGTATCTTGCCAATATTTTTTGTATTATTTTGAGATTCTTGGGGGTTTTCAAGAAGATTTTGAAGGAGTTAAGTATTTGCACCCTTCTTCATTTAAAAGAAATCATATTGTCATTTAAGTTCAGCCATTTTGTTGCTAAATAAAGTAGAACATTATAGCCTGAGTTGTGAGAGTATGGATATAAAAATGGCATTATAAGACTATAAAATAGTTTCAGTTTGTGATGGCTTCTATTTCCTCCCGCCCGTTTTTAAGAACAACCATACTGAAATTTGGCCATTTGACATTGCAATCTCAGGAACCCAGGGATCCACAGATTGGATGCCACTAGGTCTTGGCTGTTCCACCTCCGCTGTAACTGCCGGAGCTTTGTTGTCCATAAACCAGGTCTATAAAGTGTGCGTAGCCTGTTTAGATCAAGAGCAACAAGTGAAAACACTTGTATAGCTAGAATTTATTTTTAGAATTTAGGATTATAATTAAAATATGTGAATTAGAATTTGGAGACATTACAATTGAAAGATATATAATGCAGATACATTAATTCATGCTAGCTTAATTCTCAAAGATGCATTTATATATGAACTTAAAGATATATGCTGAAGATGTTTGAAAGTGTTAAAATTAATTTGTAATAGTATAGCAATAACAGTAATAGTAATTGTTTACTATTAAAAACAATTTCTCCCCTACTTAACAGAAAACCACGACCCAGTAGTGCACGACCAGCTCCACCCCGTATAAAACGACAACAAAGTACAGAGATTTTAATTCCAGAAAGGTAGGGACAAATTATGAATAATGAAAAATTCTTAATATTGCTGATATACTTACTATTCTATGAGAGCCAGTTTGGTGTAGTGATTAAGGCATCAGGCCAAAAACAGGGACATTTTGACATCCCTCCTTACAGCACAAATCAGCTGGGTGATCTTTGGCCAGTCATTTGCTCTCAGCCCTAGGAAGGAGACAAAAGCAAACCACTTCTGAAAAACCTTACAAAGAAAACTGCAGGAACTTGCCAAGCAGTCTCTGAGAATTGTACATGATTGAATGGAAGGGGAAAAAACTATAATATATCCAATTAGAAAACACAATCCAGTTTGCATTATCAAACATGATCACTAGCCAATAAGCTAATAAAAAGACTGTCCATTTCACCATTTTTCCAGTTTGTTTGAAATTTTTAATACATGCTATTTGCAGGCAAGATCAACAAAATATGTGTTATAGTTTGCTTTTCTATTTCTTTGATTATTTGGCACAATTATATTACCCAAATAAGGGTTAATAATAATTATAGATTCAATGGTTCAAACTTATTCTTAACTTCTATGGCATACATAAATGAGATGTTGTTCACATTGAATTTGGGGAGGGGGGGATAGTACCTTCTTTCACTTAGCATAGTTCGAGCTTCAGTTTAGCCACTAATAGCTGATGGTCTGGGCTACAATCAGTGCCAGGAAGTATATTGACTTAACAGATGCAACTGAATCTTTCCAGCATTGTTAGCATAAAATGAAGTCTATCTGATTTTTATGTTGTTCATTTGGTGCTACCCATGTGTATAAACATCACTTGTATTGAATAAAGAACATGTTTATTATGCTGAGATGATTTACCTGGCAAAATTACACTAGGCAATTGCCAGCTTCATTCCGTTCACATTGCGCAAACTAGTATACTATTCTTGCAACTTTTCCTTGGCTTACTTTTGCATTGAAATCGGCTGTAATACTGTATACAAAAGATCCTTTTTTTTTTTTGTATATGCTTGAGAGCAAATTGAAGCTGATGGTAAAACAGTTCAGTTTCATTGTCTTTTGAATCTACAGTTGAAGCATAGATTTGTAGTATGGTGATATTGAGTGGCTTGCCTCAAATTTGGATAGATATTATGCGATCGCTATATGCTCTGTGATTCTCAACACATTTAACCCGTGATTACAAGAAAATAACTCCTTTTTGTATGATGATACTGTTTCACAAAAAATAAATCATAAAGTCATCTGATTTGAATTGACCAGTGCCTGTCCAGTGAAACTCACTGATGCCAAGGATGTCTATGTTCACTCCAAACATTTCTCTTTTTACAATTTTGAGTTTTCCAAAGGACATGCCTCTAACATTCCATGTTCCAGTTTGATATAACTTTGTACAGTAAAGGCGACCTCTTTCATCATGGGCATCAGCAATAGGTGTCATCTGCAAATTTGATGAGTTCCCCTTCTATTCCCTCATCTAAATCATTTATGAAAATATTAAAGAGTACTGGGCTTAAGACAGAATCTTGGAGTAGCCACTGCTTACTTGCCACCATGTAGATGTAGTTCCATTAAAAACTACTTGTTGAATGCAGTTTGTCAGCCAGTTACAAATCCATCTGGTGGTGATGCTGTTTATCTTCTACCTCAGAAGTCCCCAACCTTTTTGGCACCAGGGGCCGATTTCATGGAAGACAATTTTTCCATGTACCGGGGTGGGGGAAAAGGTTTCAGGATGATTCAAGTGCATTACATTTGTTGTAAATTTTCTAAATAAACAAACAAAGAAGTAAATAATGTACTTTAGTTCTGTTATTATATTAGATTAGACCAGTGACTTTCTGTTTCTAAGAAAGAGGAAAAGAAAAGAGACAATCCTAAACTCAGCCTTCCAGCAAAACAAACCAAAGACCCAGCATGCTGAGTAAATGCTGAGAAAACCACGAGAGAGAGAGGGGGGGAGAGAGAGAGAGAGCGCAACCAAACCAACTCAGCACTGCGCAAGCACCCAATTTCATGGTTCTGATAGATGAGACCAGTAAAAAGAACTCAGAGGGTAAAAAGCTTCCTTTTATTTGGCTACATAATATCGGCACGGTCAAAAGTGAACCCAAAACTGAAACATCCCCTCAAGGTTACAAAGTTACAAGTGAAACTTCCCACTCCTGTAGCATGTCATAAATCACATTTCCCAATTAATTACTTGTGTGTGCTTTCTAACGAAAGATACAACCCACCAAAATGCAGCTAGCAATGGTTCCCACAGAACAATGTATTGTTATGGTTAAGATAAAACTCATCTCCCTCCTCCCAAGTCTGTGGCAACCGAAAACGAAGGGAAAATGGCTTCAGCTAATTTTGTTGTAGAGTTGACACCCAGCAGTCTTGGAAAAGGTGCAAATGAGAGAGGGATTCCCTTGGAGACACACTGTGCTTAAGGGGAAATGTAGCTTCTCCCCTTCCTCTCCCCCATTGCAAGCCAAGTAGGAGCGCACTTGTCTTGTGAACATAGAGAGCTACACGAAGAAAGGAGGAACATAAACACAAATAGACCAAATTAAAACTCGAAAAGCAGGCAGGATGTTGCCAAAACATGAGGCACCTGGAGCATCAAAATAAAAGCAAAAAACTCCAGTTGAAGTGCAATGAAGCCCAGCGGTCTAAGAAAAGGTGCAGACTAGAGAGAGAATTCTTTGGAGCTGCAGTGCTTAAGGTGAAAGGTAGCTTCTCCCTGCCCCTATTTGCACCCTGAAAAAGACACTCTGTCACACACATGCCTGGGGGGGGGGTCCACCTCCAAACAGGTTTTGGGGGAGCTCCTAGTTGCACGCTGGTCTTGTGCGCATTTGTCTTACAAACTTGAAGAGTTGCATGAAGGCAGCACGAGCCCAGCTGGAGTACCAGGAGGGGGAGAGGAGGAAAATGAGGAAGAAGAAGAAGTAGCAGGAGGAAGAGAGAGCAGGACCAGGAAGAGGAGTCAGAAGAAGAGATAGCAGAAGAAGCAGGAGGACAGAGAGGAGGAAGGACGCAGAGCTCAGATGTTGCAAACCAGTTGCAAGTGCAGCTGTCAGAGGACCTTGCACTGAGTAGACAGCTTGTGTCCCTGCCCAGACCCCTACAGGCTTGCCACATTCCTGGAAGTGGAAGATGTGCTTTCAGTGCACTTCCAGCTGTGCGGCCCAGTTCCTAAGAGGCCGCGGCCCAGTACCGGTCCGCAGACTGGGGGTTGGGGACCCCTGTTCTAGCTTACCAAAAAGTAGGTTGTGGTCTACTTTGTCAAATGCCTTACTGAAATCCAAGTATACTATTAATCAGAATAGAGCTGGAATGGACCTGGGAGGTCTTCTAGTCCAACCCTCTGTCTACCATTTTAGACAGGTGGCTGTCCAGTCTTTTCTTAAAAACCTCCAGTGATGAAGCTCTTACAACTTCTGAAGGCAAGCAGTCACACTGGTTAATTGTTCTCACTGTTAGGAAGTTTCTCCTTAATTCCAGGTTGCTTCTCTCCTTGATTAGTTTCCATCCATTGTTTCTTGTCTTGCCTTCTGGTGCTTTTGAAAATAAGTTGTTCCCCTCTTTTTTGTGACAGCCCCTGAAATAATGGAATACTGCTATCATGTTACCCGTAGTCCTTCTTTTCTCTAGATTAGTCCTACCCAATTCCTGCAACCGTTCTTCATATGTTTTAGTTTGCAGTCCTGTAATCATTTTAGTTGCTCTTCTTTGCACCTTTCCCAAAGTCTCAAGATCTTTTTTGTAATGAAGTAACCAAAACTGGACACAGTATTCCAGGTGTGAGGTGTGTTCTTACTAAAGATTTATAAACCAGTACTAATACTTCATGTGGTTTTGATTCTATGCCTCACTTTATACAAGCAAGGATTGTATTAGCTTTTTTTGGCTGCTGTGTCTACAGCATTTCGCTGGGGTCTGCTAATTTAGTCACTTTGTCAAAAAATGAGAAAAGGTTTGTTTGGCATGATCTGTTTTTGACAAATCTGTGTTGGTTTCTGGTTATAACTTCGCTTGCTTCTAGGTGTTTGCAGATCTGTTGCTTGATTAGCTTTTCCAGGATCTTCCCAGGTATTGATGTCAGGTTGATTGGTCTGTAGTTTCCTGGATCTACTTTTTTCCCCTGTTTTGAAGATGAGAACCACATCAGCTTTTTCCCAGTCCTCTTGTAGTTCCTCAGTGCTCCAGGATCTTTGAAAGATATTGTTCAATGGTTCCAAGTTCAAATCTGCTATCTCCTTCGGAACTCTTAGATGTAATCTGCCAGGTCCTGGTGATTTGAACTCGTCTAGAGTGGACAGATGTTCTCTTACCATTTTCTTGCCTATTTTAATTTGAATTCCTAGTCTGTCTTTTACAGTTCTGTTTTGGTAGGTTGGACTGTTTTTTCTTTTTGGTGAAGACAAGATGCAAAGAAAGAATAAAGTAGCTCTGCTTTCTCTATGTTGCCTGTCACTTCCTTGCCATATTTTCCCATTAGTTGGGATTGTTTCTGTGACTTTTTTCTTGTTTTTTTATATGTTGAAAGAAACATTTTTATTACATTTGACATTTGTTGCAAGTCTTAGCTCATTCTGAGCCTTAGCTTTCTGACTTCATTGTTGCAGATTTGGGCTTTATGCTGGTATTTTGCCTTAGTTATGTATCCTTCTTACCATTTTTATATACTTGTCCTTTTTGTATTTTAGTTTATCAGAGACTAATTTGTTTAACAATGCTGGTTTCTTTTTGGATTTCCTGTTTCTCCAGCATGATGAATGTAGAATCCACCGGTGGGTAATATCAGCCTTCCTGCTCAGAATAGACTAAGTCAGAACTTTAGCCACGCCTCCCTCTGGGAGTGTCTTCCAGTTTTTTTGACTTAGTTTCACTCAGTAGGACGCAATTACTTTGGCTCCTCAGTTAGACTAGTTAATTAATTTTGGTTTATTCCTAATTGCATTTCAAATTACTTAAAAGAGTTCTAAATTTATTTGTTTTATTCTGACTTGATTTTTGGATCTAAATTGGCAGTAATCAGAGGCATCACAACCTCCTGGATTTTACTCAGGCCTTTTGGGCCTCAAGAGCCTAATAGGCTCCTACAGGGCAGGCTACAAGCTGCTCGCTGGTGGATTCTTCTCGCTCCCATCTACCTGATCAGCGGGACCGCTGATCAGCAGGACAGCTGGTTTGCGGCTTTTTGGAGTTCCTCGGAGCTTGCAGACCGGAGATTTTCCCTTTCTTGCTATTGCCGACGCAGGAGCTTCTCCATTGGAAACAGGCAACTTCGGATCACAGCAGAGCTGCGCGACCAAACCGCAAGTGCCTTTTTGGAGCGGGGGGAAGGGAGCCTATTTAGATTGGTGAGTTTAAAGCTCTTATCTACAAGGGGACTTGTAGATCCATTTCTTTCTGTTTCTGGCTTGTTCACTATTGTTCTGAGGCACTACAAGACGCGGCCGCCATTTTGAGCACATGTTCAGGGCGCAGCCGCCATTTTGGAACAGATTTAGGCGGATGCCATTTTATAGAGGCCTCGTGTTCCTTTGTGCCTTATTGGGGCCTGCTTGATTGATTGTCCAGGCCTGCTGTGTCAGGCCTTCATCGGGGGGAAGCATTTGTGGAAATTCAAGATATTTTGGTTCGTTTTTAAAGAGAATCACACCAGAATCACGCCTCGTTGCACCAGCATTATTATTCTGACTACTCATTGAGGTCCAGGTACTTATCCTTAATACCTGTAATATTGCTATAACTACTCATTGAGGTCCAGGTACTTATCCTTGATGCCTGTAATATTGCTGTAACTACTCATTGAGGTCCAGGTACTTATCATGTATGAGTGGAGCGAAGGAGAATTTTATTTCAGAACCACCTGTTCCAATTAGTCTGTGGTACTTTGCCACAAGGCCTAGACAGGCAGTTCTAGGGAACTGTCTGGCTGTCCTTTGCCATTGCTGTTGTTCGGAGCGAGGATCAGTTTTCCATCTCTGACAACTTGATCTGCGTGTTTGGGTTCCCCCCACTTCTGGATATCTCCTACCCGGATTATTCAGACTGCAATGGCAGATAGTTCCTCGCCCCAGGCATACCAGGGCTCTGGTGTTTCCCCCGCACAAACAAATTGCAGATCAACTGATTTGGATGCGGGGGAAAAGAAAAAACGCCAAGACAAAATATTTATCCACCAAACAGACCCAAAGGCAGCCAGGTGAGAGGCCACGAGGAGACATCAGGCGCTGGAGAGGGAATTCTCCAAAGCCCAAAGGCTCAGGTCCAGTGAAGCTGAAGTGGTTCCCCCTGTTGCATTGGACACTTCTCCATTTGAGCCTCCATTTGCGCCTTCCCAGGATGCCCCCAGGCATGGTCTCCTCGGGGGGAAACTGAACAGGTTGGTCCCCATCGCTCATTATCTTCACCTACACAACAGGGTCCTGAAGCCACTGACCCAACTGAGGCTGGGGTCAGTTCTAGGGACCAACAGAATGTGTGGTTGGCACAATTTCAGGCATTTATGCAAAATGCATTTACTCAGTTTATGTCCTCCCCTAGGAGTCAACCACCTTTGCAAACTCCATTGCCTCCATCCATACCACCTTCTCAAGTGGGACGCGCCACAGTCCCTGGTTCTGGCGTCTCTGAGACTTCCTCCCAGTTAGGAGAAGAAGGGTCAGTGGACCTGGAGATAGCCGACATGCCTATGTCTAAGGATGAGGAGGCAGTGCCTGAACAGGTGACAACTTCGGGTCTTTTCGATCCATCTCTTTTCAGATCTCTACTTATCAAGGCCTGTACCACGGCCAACCTCACTTCGGCACAGGAGGACAAATCTTCCACCTCCACTAGCCAGGAGTCTAACCCTTTGTTTGCAGACAAGGTTGTGGAGGAGAAGAAGAAACTGTTCAATGTTTCTCCAGCATGTAGACAAATGTAGACTCCACGCATGGGTTGATTTAGTCTTCTAGCCCAATCAGACCAAACAATCAAAGTTGCCACGCCTCTGCAGGGTCTGACCATGCCCCAGTTTTCGTTTGGTCTCAGCCCTGAAGACACATGAGAATTTGGCTCCTAATTTAGATTCAGAAAGGTAGTTATTGCCATTTGTGGTTTCTCTATCCTTTTTTTTCCTTCTTGGGGGGGGGGGGGATTGGTTCAGCTCTGAGCTCAGTGCTGCACCATTTCTTCTCTCTTAATCAATTCCCTTCTCCGTGAGTTTTCAGAGGCAGACAGCTGATCGTAGATTGCTGCCTCCTCATTACAATCCACCTCCCCCACCCCCTCCCAAGATCTTCGCTGTGAATGCGAAGCTAAACTACTAATTTTCAGCTGAAAACTGAAATCACCTTCTTAGGTTTGTTACCAATTCAAACAACCTGCGGGTGCCATTTTGAGCCTCTAGAAGGCTCGATCCTCACACTACTCAAGTACTTCCTTGTTACTGTTGATTGTCAGCTGTAAATTACCAAAAAAAAAAAAAAAAACCAGCAGGTGAACTGTTTGACTAAAAGAGCTGATTACCAGATTACTTGCAGGAGAGGATTTTTTCTCTCAGCTTGTTTCATCTCTCATCAGATTGTCCCGGCTGCCATTTTGGGCTCCGCCCGATCACACACATTAAATTGACTGCTTTGTCCTAATTACAGCCTTTTCAGTCACAAAGTAACTTACTTATTTGGTGATTCTCCCTAAGTGGGGAGGGGGGGAAATAGGAGTTCTAATTACATTCCTTTAGATCTTCATTCAGCTGCTTAATAGGCACCATCTCAGGTTGCCTAGTGGACATAGGGAAAATACCTTGAGTCTCTCCATTTTATCTGGTAATATTCCAGACTGTGACTTACCAGTACCTTTTAAATATCCAGTGCCAACAGATTGGATGGCTGCTTTCCTTTCCACTGTCTGCATAGTGGTCGGCACTTACTGTCCTAGCCGTCACTAAGTGAGACACGAGGGTAAAAAAAAAATCAATTAAAATAAAACAGAATTAAATTAAACAAGATATATACCTATATTCATATATAGACTTATCTTTAATTGATACCTTTTCAGCCAAATTGTCTCTATTACAGTAGGCCTGAAAAATTGAATGGAGAGGACAGCCCCTGAGCGTAGCGCGGCTTATATCGCGTAGTGACTCCGTGCTTAACGGTGGGCCGGACCTCACAGACCCTCGTGCAGGCCTGTACCACCCAGGTGGGCCGTGGCCTTCCTTTTCTCCTGCAGACCAAGGGCCGATCCAGGGATCTCCTGGTGAAAACCTGCCCTTTCTTCTCCTGCAGAACAGGACTGATCCAGGGATCTCCTGGTGACAACCTGTCTTTTCTTCTACTGCAGTACAGGCCAGATCCAGGGATCTCCTGGTGAACACCTGTTGTTTATTTCCTATTGTTTATTTCAATATGGCAGATAACACCGTTTCACAGGCTTCCACCTCCAGTGGAAATATAAAACGCAAGCCATCCAGTCTGGATACACCTGCAAAAGCCAAGGCCAAGGTCAAACGGACCTCTAAGGCCGATGACAAGCAAGCAGATAGCAGACATGGGGTGCTGGAGCGACAATTCTCCAAAGCCCAGCGGCAGACAGGAGAGACACAGCTTATCCCCTCACCTCCTCTTGCATCCACATCAGGGGAGCATCGACCTTCCCCTTTTACACAGGCTTGGTCTCCCGAGCAGACCCTGCACCAGGGTTCCTTGCTGGGATATGAACGGGACCATCTGTCCCTCTTTGACCGAGAATTGAGATTACAGATCCAAGATTCAATTCCAGCTGCTGAGCCAGGACCTTCCTCAGTGTCTTGTGGGTCTCAGGGGGAGGTTACTACAGTCGTCCCTCCCCCAATCCCTTCAGCATCTTTCACGCCGATGACGGCGGGTCTTCGGGGCCCCGAACATCCTTCATTTACTGTCCAGCTCCAAGCCATGATCTCACAGGCGGTGGTTCAGGCAATGGCGGCTTCAGGGAGGGCCATTCCGGTCCAAGGACCGTCAACCCCCCCCCTACGCCCACGGAAACTAGGCATCCCAGGGAGTATGTGATTTCAGATCACGGTTCTCCACCTCAATCTGAAGGGAGTGAGATATCAGATTTTTCTGCTCAGATTCCGGGAGAAGGCATGTGGTCAGACGGGGAAGACATTCAGGCGGAGGCCACTCCTATGGTAGGGGTGTTTAATCCAAATTCCTTCTATCCTCTTTTACAAAAGGCCTATGTCACCGGAAAAATTGAACCCGTGAAACCACAGACGACCGATCAGGACTCTGGACAGAGTTCTGACCCACTGTTTCTGGAACCGGTCAAGAAGAACCTACAGATACCTTGCCCCCCTATGTTTCTCAAATCCATTCAGGATCAGTGGGGATCTCCTGGAAGTTTCTCTGCTCTTGGGGGATTAGATCGTAAGCTCTTAGATACGGTCCCTTCCCTCAACGATGTCCTCGAAGTTCCAAGTGTAGACGAGGCTCTCGCCCCCATACTGTCAGACACCAAAATCCCAGGAGATATGTCGGAGGCCCTTAAGGCTGAGGACAAGAAGTCTGAGATTTCCCTCAAAAGGACCCATCAGGCATCGGCTTGGGCTATAAGAGCCTCAACATCTAACTCCTTTTTCGCTAGAATTGCATTAATCTGGCTCAGGGAATTACAGGCCAGATTATCCCCAGACGAGGTAAGGGTTCACCAGGATGTCACTAAACTAAGGGCCGCACTGGAATACATGGCGGATGTGTCTCTGCAGTCGGCCAAATATTCGGCTCGGGCCATAGCTTCCAACGTGGCCGCACGCCGGTTGTTCTGGCTAAAAAATTGGAAGGCCGATACCAGGCACAAATGGAGAGTAGCTGCGGCACCATATCATAAGGGTCGCCTTTTTGGAGAGGCTCTCACTCCTTACCTGACTGAAAACAAAGAAAAGTTGAAAGTACTAGCTCATGTTGTCAAAAAAACGGGCAGACGTTTTTCTCCATACAACCGGCGTCCGTCGTTCAAGTCTGGCTCAGACCGAACTACATGGAGCGGGTATCGGCCCTTTCAAGCAGGGCCGGACCGCTCATCGGACCGGTCCGGCTACAGAGACAAGCCAAAGCCACAATTCCAGGCTAAGAGGCCCCTTCGCGGCAGAGGAGCTCGTCCTTTCCGAAAGTCAAAGTGACTTGAGGCGGATTCCTCCCATTGGTGGAAGACTGGCACTATATTTCCACAAATGGGAAAGTACCACCACGGACAATTGGGTTCTAACCACTATCAGAGACGGACTGTCTCTGGAGTTCCTCACACTCCCACCTCGGTGCTTCATCTCCTGCCCCCTATCCAGAAATCCCGTGAAACAAGGTCTCATGGAGGAGGCCATTTGTCATCTGTTAAGCATAGAGGCAATAGAGCGGGTACCCCCAGATCAATGGGGACTGGGTTTCTACTCCATCCTGTTCGTGGTACCAAAATCCTCAGGAGGATGGAGGGCGATCCTAGACCTCAAGGCTCTAAATCGGTACCTAATTTACCAAAAATTCAAGATGCAAACTCTTCATTCTATTCTGGGCAGTATTCGGCCAGGGGATTTTCTTACATCCATAGATCTGACAGAAGCTTACCTGCACGTTCCCATACATCCAAATCACAGGCGTTTCCTCAGATTCAGGTATTCCAGTACAGGGCCCTGCCATTCGGCCTATCATCAGCTCCAAGGGTTTTCACCAAAATCCTGGCGGTTCTCGCCGCACAGCTCAGGTTGGTACCAGTCCGCGTTCAGTGCTACTTGGATGATATCCTAATCAGTCGTCCTCAGCACTGAATGCCGGTTCAGACGTGGCACTGACGATCAAGACACTCCAGGATCATGGATTTATGATCAACTTCCCAAAGAGCCATCTGATCCCAACAAACCGTTTGCTCCACCTAGGCGCAATAATAGACACCAGCCAGTGCCGAGTTTTCCTGTCTCAGGAGCGTCAGCTCAGCATACGTACGATGGTCACCACGGTGCGCAAGGAGAAACGTGTAACCCTGCTCCTGCTGTCACAGCTGTTAGGGAAACTGCTCTCTTGTATTGCCATAGTGCCTTGGGCCAGGCTTCATACGAGACAACTACAGTGGTTTCTACTCCCTTACAAGAAACGGGGTGTAGCATGTTTTCCACAGAGGATGCGAGTCCCACCACAGACACTCACGTCCCTCATCTGGCGGTTGTCCCCAGCACTGTCCAAAGGATCTCTGTTCAGAGAACCGACTCGGGTAACCTTGACCACAGACGCCAGTCTGTTTGGATGGGGGGCACATCTGCAATCTCAATTCGCCCAGGGACGGTGGTCTCAACGGGATCTCAAGAAAAATATCAATTGGTTAGAGCTCAGAGCCATACACCTAGCACTTCGCCATTTCCACAAGAAGTTGGCGGGCCGCCACGTGCTGGTTCTGACAGACAATGTGGCGGCAAAGGCCCATGTCAACAGGCAAGGCAGCACTCGATCATGGATTCTAATGTCCGAGGCCCAGTGTCGGGGGTCATGGGTGGAACAGAATCTGTTGTCCCTAAAGGCAGAACACATTTCAGGGGTGGAAAACAACCAGGCAGATTTTCTGAGTCGATCTACGATAGATCATTCAGAGTGGTGTCTACATCCTCATCTCTTTCGGGAGATAACTCACCGTTTCGGTCGGCCCAAAGTCGACCTGTTTGCATCCCCGAAGAACACCCAGCTTCCCCGGTTTCTATCTCGGTACCCATCCCAGGGTTCGGAAGGAGCAGATGCCCTCCGCAGCCCTTGGCCGGCGGGCCTTCTATATGCATTTCCACCCCTTCCCTTGATCCCGGCTGTCATCAGGAAGCTGTTACAGGAACAGGCGGAGCTAATCCTTGTGGCCCCGTATTGGCCGAGGTGTCCATTGTTCGCGGATCTCGTGAACCTCGCCGTAGCCCCTCCTTGGCAAATCCCTCCAGAGAGGATAATTCTAACACAGGGGGCCATATGCCATCCGAACGCACAGTGGCTACAACTAGCCGTCTGGCATCTGAGCGCCAGTTCCTGATGTGCGGATCTTACTCTTCAAGGGTGATAGCTATGATCCAAGCTTCCAGACGGCCGGCGACGAACCGAATCTATGATGCCACTTGGAAGAACTTCTGTGACTGGTGTACCTGTAAGGGTTTGTCTATCCCTTCTGTCACTATTCCAGTGATTCTTGAATACCTCATGGATGGAGTGGATAAAGGCTTAGCGCCCAACACCTTGCGTAGACAGGTGGCTGCTCTTTCCACGGTGTTCACCTGTGCCAACGCCACTCCATTGTCCCATCATCCCAGGGTCCGATCCTTTATGAAAGGAGTCTCCAACACCAGACCTCCGGTAGTACACAGGTATCCATCTTGGGAACTACCTTGTGTTCTGCAGGCACTCACTAGGTCTCCCTTTGAACCTATAAGGTCTTGTCCTCTTCACATTTTGTCCCACAAGGTGGCTTTCCTAGTAGCCATCACGTCGGCGAGACGCGTGTCAGAGCTGGCTGTTCTTTCAGTTAGGGAAGACCTGTGTACCTTCTATCAGGACAGTGGTGCTGAGGTTAGATCCCTCATTCATTCCCAAGGTGAATACCCTGTTTCACCGGGCTCAGGACATTGTACTACCAAACTTTTGTCCCAATCCTTCTCACACACTAGAAAAGCAGTGGCATTACCTAGATGTACGTAGGGCATTATGTCATTACATTAAGAGGACAGCTTCCTTTTGCAAATCGGAGGCATTGTTTGTCTCTTTCCACTCAACTTCCAAGGGACAGAAGGTCTCCTCCTCTACTATAGCCAGGTGGATCAAGGCCTGTATCGCTCAATCTTACCAGGCTTCCTCTTTACCTGTCCCAAGCCGCCTGACAGCGCACTCTACACGTAGCGCTTCCACATCGGCGGCGTGGCAGACTCAGGCGTCCATAGAGGACATCTGTAAGGCGGCTACGTGGTCATCCCCTTCACCATTCATTCACCACTACAAACTCGACAAGTTTGCTTCCGCGGAGGCTGCGTTTGGCCGTCGGGTTTTACAACAAGTGGTCCATTTCAGCACCGACATTTAACCAACCTGCTTCCCACCCGTGGGATCATAGGGGCTTTGGTATGTCCCATGCGTGGAGTCTACATTCCTCTACATGCTGGAGAAGGGGTGTTGTCTTACCTGAACGCCTTTTCTCAGCATGAGGAATGTAGACTCCACCCCCTCCCTGATTATTACTAGCAGCTAGGTTAGTGTCAGCAGTTCGGAGCCATCTCGTCACACAATCATTCGCTTCGATCTTTCGAAACTGGGGCATGGTCAGACCCTGCAGAGGCGTGGCAACTTTGATTGTTTGGTCTGATTGGGCTAGAAGACTAAATCAACCAATGCATGGAGTCTACATTCCTCATGCTGAGAAAAGGCGTTCAGGTAAGACAACGCCCCTTCTTCCTCATTCGCTTCTCTTATAGACGTGCCTTCTGTGGACACTCCTTTAACTGCTTTGTTTTCCAACTCTGCTATTCCAGGGGATATGGCTGAGGCCCTGAAGGCAGAGGAGAAAAAGTTTGAGTTCTCTCTTCGTCGAGCTCACCAATCCTTGGCCTGGATGATCAGGGCTGTGACTTCATCTTTTTTTTTCTCAAGAGCATCAATCATGTGGCTCCGCGAACTCAGGCACTCATTCCACCTGATCAGGTTAGGACACATCAGACACTAGGGAAACTAGTGCAGCGTCAGAGTACATGGCAGACGCTTGGCCAGTTATTCTGCAAGATCCATTGCAGCTACTATTGCTTCTTGCAGACTTCTGTGGCTGAAACAGTGGTGGACTGACTTAAAGTCAAAGTGGCGTCTGTCGACATCCAAGTACAGTGGTACACACCTATTCGGTCCAATCCTCGAACCACACATAATTGAGGGCAAGGACAAACGTAAGGTCCTGGGACACCCGTCCAAAAGATTGGATAGGCAGCCCCAGCAGGAGTTTCGTAGGCAGGCTTTCCGTCCCGGTGGTTCCTGGGAGTGGAGGCAACCCTTTCGGACCAGGCAGTCCTGGGATTGACCCAGAGGCTCGCGATCTTTTCTCCCCAGGCAGGATCGCCAACAAGACTGCCAGAACATTGCAGCCTAAGCATCCCTTCAGGGGCTTGGGGGGCCGTCCCTATAGGCAGTCCAAGTGACACCAAGGAGGACTCTCCCATAGGGGGTCGCTTGGCGCTGTTCAGCGATGTTTGGGAGGTCACCGCCACTGACTCTTGGGTCAGGAGACCATAAAACATCACCTTAGAGTTTTATTCACCTCCTCCAGATCACTTCATCCAGTGCCCAGTATCACGAAACACAACCAAAGCAAAATTAGTAGCCACGGCCATCTCCCACTTGGTAGAAATCAGGGCAATAGAGCCCGTACCATGGAAACAGGAAGGAGAGGGGTTTTCCTCCATCCTGTTCGTGGTCCCCAAAAGCTCAGGGAGATGGAGGGCGATACTGGACTTAAAGGGTCTAAACCATTTCGTGACCTACAGAAGGTTCAAGATGCAGTCCCTGAAGTTCATCCTGGCCAGCATCAGGAAAGGGGACTTTCTCTCCTCCATAGACCTGATAGAGGCATACTTGCACATTCCGATACTTCCGGACCATCACAGGTTCCTTCGGGTTTGTTACGCGTGCCGGCATTACTAATACAGGACCTTTCCCTTTGGTCTATCTTCAGCTCCAAGGGTCTTCACTAAAGTTCTGGCAGTATTGGCAGCCCACCTCAGGAGGATGCCGGTGCGCGTACAATATTACCTGGACGATATCTTAGTACAGTCCAGTTCCTTCCAGTCGGCTCTGTCAGATCTGGAAATTGCAATTCATACTCTTCAGATCCATGGGTTCTCCATGAACTTCAAAGAGAGCCACACGATCCCCACAAAGCGCCTCCTCCATCTAGGGGCGATTATAAATTCAGACCTTTGCAGGGTTTATCTTTCTCAGGAGCATCAGATCAGCAACCGAATGCTCATGCACCAGGTTCGGAGAGAGAGATCAGTGCCTTTGGTCCAGCTGTCTCAGCTCTTGGGAAAGATGGTTTCTTGCATGGGGATCGTTCCGTGGGTCAGACTTCACTCCAGAAGTCTCCAATGGTTCCTCCTTCCTTTCCAGAAGCGGAACCTCAGTTCGTTCACCAGAAAAGTCAGGATTTCTCATCACACTTTGTTGTCTCTCCTTTGGTGGGCGTCATCCGCAATGTCCAAGGGGACCAATTTCAAGGAGCCTCTCAGGCTCACCTTGACTACAGACGCCAGTCTGTTCAGTTGGGGTGCCCATCTTCAGACTCATCTTGCTCAGGGACAGTGGTCCCGATCGGATCTAGTCCACAACATAAATTGGCTCAAACTCAGAGCCATTCACTTAGCTCTCCGTCGGTTTCCCTCCCTAGTGCCGGGACAGCACATCCTGGTTCTGACAGACAATATGGCAGCCAAGGCTCATGTCAACAAACAGGGAGGGACCCGGTCCTGGTCTCTCATGCAGGAGGCCTTGGAGCTGGGTCTATGGGCAGAGTCCACTCTGGGTTCCATCAGGGCGGAACACATATCGGGGAAGCAAATCGGCAAGCAGATTCCCTGAGCAGGGTCACAGTAGACCACCCAGAGTGGCAACTGGACCCGGCACTGTTCAGGGACATCTCGGTCAGGTTTGGCCATCCACATCTGGATCTCTTTGCCTTTCCGATGAACGCCCAACTTCTCAGGTTCTTCTCCAGGTTTCCGACAAGGGGGGGGTCGGAGGGAATGGACGCCCTCTGGTGCAAGTGGCTGAGGGGTCTGCTCTATGCCTTTCCTCCCCTCCCATTGTTGCAGACAACCATTCGCAAACTGATTCAGGAAGAGGCGGAGATTATATTAATTGCTCCACATTGGCCAAGACGTCCATGGTTTGCTGATTTTGTGGATCTATCTCTCTCGCCACTGTGGAAGATTCCCCCAGACTGAGTGGCTCTCAACCAAGGGAACCTTCAACATCCAGATCCACAGTGGCTCCAGTTGGCTGCCTGGCACTTGAGCAGGAAAGTTTAGCTAGGCAATCCTATTCGTCAGGGGTGATCTCGTGATCCAAGCCTCAAGGCACCTCTCGACCAATAGGATTTATGACGCCACATGGAAGAACTTCTGCACGTGGTGCACTAAACAGCAGCTCAGGCCATTATCTGTCACCATTCCTAACGTATTGAAGTATCTTTTGGAAAGTATGAATAAGGGGCTCTCGCCTAATACCATCCGCAGACAGGTTGCGGCCTAGCAAACAGTCCTTATCTGTAACAACCTGGTCTCTTTATCACATCATCCAGCTGTAAGCGCCTTTCTGAAAGGAGCAGTTAATGCCAGACCACCTGTGGTCCATCGTTATCCCTCTTGGGACTTACCTAGGGTGCTACAAGCCCTAACCTCTCCGCTGTTCGAACCCCTCGGTTCTTGTTCTCCAGCAGGATGGCTGTAGAATCCACCTGATGGGTTCCATGTCAGCCTTCCCGCCCAACAGACTAGGACAAAACTTTGGCCACACCCCTCCTTTGGCCGTGACTCCAGTTTTGACTTAGTCTCGAGCCCGTTAACAGCAAAAATTTTGAGCTCCGTCAGATAGCAAGAATTAGAAACAATTTAGAAGGAAAAATCCTCCTCTCTCCGTTAGTAGCTGATTTGAAGGAGATCGTTCCCTGCTGTGGCTCGGAGCTCCGAGCCGTCCATCACAGCGACATTCCCCTGAGAGTGCGATCGGTGTGGTGAGAGTATCCCAACGTCCTCTCTGTAACCGGCCCCTTGTTTCTTCAGTTAACAGATTTTTTAGTTTGTTTAACAGCAGCGGAGCTATTTTCCGCCCAGCTGGAACGTACAAGGCTCCGCGGTCCAGAACGACCGTCAGAGCTGTAAATCACCCCGTGACAAGTTAGGGAGGCAGAGAGCCTGTCGGATACCAACAGAGGCTCTCTTTTTTCCTTAGCTGAAGCCCGCGACCCCCCAGAAACGACCGGGAAAATCACGGAGCCTGGGGCAACCGAACAAGAAGATTAGAGAATACTTCTCTAATTACCTCAGCTGGCAGGCATCCGTTAGGGCTGCAATCGCCATTTTGAGCCTCGTGCTCTACTCCTTTGACAGTTGACAGTTAGAGGGTGTGGCCTCTAGTCTCAGCGCCATCTTGGGTGTACTCACTGTAGTCCTCCATTTTAGGTGGGTCATCCACCCGGAGGCTTCTTGACAGTTAAAAATAAATAAATAATAATCAAAATTAAAGTTAAAAAATTACAATATAAAACAGAAATAAAAGGAGAGAGGAGAAAAGAGAAGAGATAGATACAACCTCACACCCTGGGTCTGTTTTAACAGCCCACATATTGGGGGAAAATATATTACTCCAAACAATTTTCCTTAATAAGCCTGTGGTCTTATCATCCACTGGCCTTGGTAGTGAAGAGTGAGAGAAATTTAAACTAATTCCATCTACTCCCTAGCGTGGCCTTTGTCACTGGCTTAACAGGATCTTTCCCTTTCAATAAAGACCCTGTCTGTCCGGCCATTGTTTGCGTGCAGAGCGAGGCTTGCAAACCTCAATTACCTGCTATTGATCTGCGTGTCCTTTCCCCCACTCCAGGTATTGCCTACTCGGGGTACCTGGCCACAATGGCAGACAGTGCCTCGCATTCAGCTATACAGGGTCCCAAAGTGCCCCCTCCTCAACAACAACAAAAGCGCAGATCTACAGAATCTGAGGTGGGGGGGGGAAGAAGGCCAAGACAAAACACATTACCCAGAAGGGACCCTCCAAAACAGCTGAGCGAGATGCCTCGAGGAGACATTTGGCACTTGAAAGGCAATTCTCCAGGGCCCAGAGAGTCAGATCCAATGAGGCTGATATGGTTTCCCCTGCCCCATTGGAGGCCCCTATACCAGAACCTACTTCCCAGGAAGTCCTCAGAACTTGGTCTCCTCTGGGGGAAACCGAGCAGATGGATTCCTCTCACTCTTCATCTCCAGCATCCTCACCAGACCATACCCCCCCCCGTGCCTGCATCTAACGACAGAGCTCAGGAGGACATATGGTCTGCCCAATTTCAAGCATTCATGCAAGATGCTTTCTCCCAATTTATGGCCTCTAAAGGACAAGTAGCCTTTCAACCATCCCTCAGAGGGAGAAACAAGGCTCCTGCTACAAATATATCTGAGACCTCCTCTCAAATAGGAGAGGGAGACTCAATAGACCTGGACATGACTGACATGCCCCTTTCGGAGGATGAAGGGACCACACCTGAGCAGACAACAACCTCTGGTCTCTTTGACCCAGCTCTTCTTAAGTCCCTGTTAATTAAGGCAGTTTCCACTGTCAACCTAACCTCAGTTCAGGAGGAGAATCCTTCTACAAGTAAGGAGGCTAATCCCTTTTGCCAAAAAAGTACCACAGGACAAGTACATCCCTTGTCCCGAGGTATTCCGCACCTCTGTAGAGGAGCAATGGTCGTCCTTAGCAACACCACCTGCGCCTAACAGCGTGGAGAGGAAGTTATTTAATGTGGCTCCTTCCTTTTCCGACTTGCTGGATGTCCCCACAGTAGACAGTCCCCTTATCTCATTGTTTTCCACTTCCGCTATTCCAGGGGACATGGCAGAAGCTTTGAAAGCGGAAGACAAGAAGTTCGAACACTCCTTCCGTCGCACACACCTAGCTGCAGCCTGGGCGACCAAGGCGGCAACTTCCTCGTCTTTCTTCGCCAGGGCCTGTATTATGTGGCTTCGCGAGCTGCAAACCACTGTACCTCCTGATCAGGTCAGAAGTCACCAAACTTTGGCCAAAATCCTGGCTGCTTCACAATACATAGCTGACGCTTCACTACATGCAACCAAATACGCAGCAAGGTCAATAGCAGCCACAGTGGCCTCTCGCAGACTCCTGTGGCTCAAAAATTGGAAAACAGACCTAAAAGCCAAGTGGCATCTATCAACCTCCAAATACAATGGGTCGCTCTTGTTTGGATCCATTTTGGATCCATGTGTAAGTGAAAGCAGGGACAAAAGAAAGATTCTTGTCCACCCATCAAAGAAGCTAGATAGGAAAAATCCACAAGAATTCCGTAGACAGGGATTCCGTCCAAGCAGCTCCTGGGAGTGGAGGCAGCCCTTTCGATCAGGGCAATCCTGGGACTGGTCTAGAGGCTCACGATCCTTCTATCCAAGATAGGATCGTTCCCAGGATCGCCCAAACATGGGAGCCAGAGGCCAATTCCAATCCAGACGTCACTTCAGGGGATCGGGAAGCCGACCCTTTAAACGTTCCAAGTGACGCCAGACAAGACTCTCCCATAGGGGGGCGGTTAGGGAAGTTCAGCGAGGTCTGGGAGCAGACCACCACCGACGCCTGGGTATTGGAAACAATCAGGCATGGTCTCGCCTTAGAGTTCTACTCTCCCCCACCAAACCGCTTCATCAGGTGCCCCCTCTCCAGAAACACATCCAAGGCAAGGTTAGTAACCTCGGCCATTGCACACCTCTTGTCAATTCAGGCCATAGAAAGGGTACCAAAAGAAGAGGAGAAGAAAGGATTCTACTCCATCCTCTTTGTGATACCAAAGACCTCAGGAGGATGGAGGGCAATACTGGACCTAAAGGGTCTGAATCATTATGTAACCTACAGGAGGTTCAAAATGCAGTCCCTAAAGTCCATATTAGCCAGTATCAGGAAGGAAGACTTATCCTCAATAGATCTCACGGAGGCGTACCTGCATATTCCCATCCATCCCAAATACCGCAAATTCCTCAGATTTACCTACGCCCACTGGCATTACCAGTACGGGCCCTACCCTTCGGACTCTCCTCAGCCCCAAGGGTATTTACCAAGATTCTAGCAGTCATAGCGACCCATCTCAGGTTGATGCCGGTGCGCATACAGTTCTATCTGGACGACATCTTGATTCAATCCAACTCACACGAGCGAGCAAAATTAGATGTTCAGACCACAATTCGAACCCTGCAAAATCACGGATTCTCAGTCAATTTCGAAAAGAGCCACCTCACTCCCACAAGAAAGCTCCAGCGGTAATAGACTCATCCCGTTGCAGGGTATATCTTTCCCAGGAGCGTCGAATCAGCATCTCGAAACTGGTCCATCACGTTCAAAGAGACAAGAAAGTGCCTCTGGCACAGCTATCGAAACTCCTGGGGAAAATGATATCTTGCATGGGCATCGTCCCATGGGCAAGACTCCACTCAAGGGAGTTGCAGTGGTTCCTTCTCCCTTATCAGAGAAGGAATCTCAGTACCTCCAACAGGAGGGTCTCAGTACCACCTCACTTACTTAGGTCCCTAAATTGGTGGATATCACCCATGATGCTCAAGGGAAACATATTCAGGGAACCGACCTGGATCACTCTGACGACAGATGCGAGTCTATTCGGATGGGGAGCCGATCTGGGAACTCAGCTAGCTCAGGGTCAGTGGAAACAATCGGATCTCGTTCACGCCATCAATTGGCTGGAACTTCGGGCCATACATCTGGTCTCCGTCTATTCTCCCACCTAGTAACTGGAGAACACGTTCTCGTTCTAACCGACAACGTGGCAGCAAAGGCCCATGTCAACAAGGAGGGAGGAACACGATCCGTGGAACTGATGCAGGAAGCATCAGCCCTGGCTCGGTGGGCAGAAGCAAATTTGGGTTCCATCAGAGCGGAACACATTTCAGGGGAGGCAAATCTCCAGGCAGACTCCCTGAGCAGAGCCAAAGTGGACCACTCGGAATGGCGTCTTGATCCAGCTCTGTTCGAGGAGATTTCTCGGAGGTTCGGTCGACCGCACCTGGACCTATTTGCCACCCCAAAGAACACACAACTACCCAGGTTCTTCTCCAGAATCCCGACTCCGGGAACGGAGGGAACAGACGCTCTCAGATGTCGGTGGCCGGCGCAACTCCTGTATGCCTTTCCACCACTCCCTTTGATACCAGCAACCATACGCAAGTTGATCCTGGAAGGTGCAGAAGTAGTCTTGATTGCTCCACATTGGCCACGGCGTCCGTGGTTTGCCGACCTTGTGGATCTCTCAGTATCACCCCCGTGGAGGATCCCCCCGGACCGAGTAATCCTCAGTCAGGGCAAACTCTTACATCCAGACCCTCAGTGGCTGCAACTAGCCGCTTGGCACTTGAGCGGCAAAGTTTAGCCATGCAATCCTACTCCTCCGGGGTGATATCGATCATTCAAGCATCAAGGCGCCCTTCGACTAACAGGATCTACGACGCTACATGGAAGGGGTTCTGCGGGTGGTGCTCAATACATCACTCAGATCCACTCTCGGTGACTATTCCGAATATCTTAGACTACCTGTTAGAAGGACTTAATAAAGGCCTATCAGTCAACACCATTCGTAGACAGGTAGCGGCCCTCTCAACGGTGCTTTCCTGTGACAATTCAACTTCCCTGTCGCAACATCCGGCGATTAGCGCCTTCCTAAAAGGAGCAGTCAATACCAAACCTCCTGTTATACATAGGTATCCTTCCTGGAACTTGCCTAAGGTTCTTCAAGCCTTGACATCAGCCCCATTTGAGCCTCTCAACTCATGCTCTCTCCACCATCTATCCTTAAAGGTAGCCTTTCTAGTTGCTATCACTTCAGCTAGAAGAATCTCAGAATTAGCAGCATTATCAGTCAGAAAAGACCTCTGTACCTTCTGCAGGGACAAGGTGGTCCTTAGACCGGACCCTGCATTCATCCCGAAGGTAAACAGCATCTTCCACAGATCTCAGGAACTGATTCTTCCCGATTTCTGTCCAAATCCCAAACACAGGCTAGAACATCGATGGCACAAACTAGACGTGCGTAGAGCTCTGTGTTACTATGTAAAGCGCACTTCGTCTTTCTGTAAGTCGGAAGCTCTATTTGTTTCCTTCCAACCATCGACTATGGGGAAGAAAGTTTCATCTTCAACCACAGGTAGGTGGATTAGAGCTTGTATAGCCCAAGCCTATGTCTCTCAGGCAATTCCAGTGCCCCCACACGTGACAGCTTACTCAACACGCAGCGCTGCCACATCGGCAGCGTGGTCCACACAAGCCTCGGTGGAAGAGATTTGTAAGGCCGCAACTTGGTCTTCTCCCTCCGTCTTCATTAAACATTACCGTTTAGACTCCTTTGCAGCAGCGGATGCTGCCTTTGGTAGAAGAGTGCTACAGCAGGTTGTCTCTGCTCAGGATCAAGTGGCCTAGACATTCCCTCCCAGGGGATCATGAGGGCTTTGGTATGTCCCATCAGGTGGATTCTACAGCCATCCTGCTGGAGAAGGGGTGTTGTCTTACCTGAACACCTTTTCTCAGCAGGATGATGTAGAATCCACACCCTCCCATATAGATGGTCTAGGCAGGTGTCTAACAAGGAACTACTACGTAGAATTCAACAAACAACTCTCGTCTCAGTCAAAACTGGAGTCACGCCCAAAGGAGGGGTGTGGCCAAAGTTTTGACCTAGTCTGTCGGGCGGGAAGGCTGTCATGGAACCCATCAGGTAGATTCTACATCATCCTGCTGAGAAAAGGCATTCAGGTAAGACAACGCCCCTTCTCTTCATTTTCTTTCCTTAAAGGTAGCATTCTTGGTGGCTATTACATCGGCCAGACGGATTTCGGAATTGGCCTCACTCTCAGTTCGTAGTGACTTGTGTACGTTTTTTGAGGATAGGGTGGTCCTTCATTTGGACCCTTCCCTTGTTCCAAGGGTTACCACTTGGTTCCATAGGTCACAGGACATAGTTCTTCCAGATTTTTTGTCCTAATCCTTCGCATCGTCTGGAGAGACAATGGCATAAGTTAGACGTGCGCAGGGCTCTGCATCATTATGTTAAGCGGACCTCGGCTTTCCGTAAATCGGAGGCCTTGTTCGTGTCTTTTCAGCCCTCTGCCATGGGTCAGAAAGTGTCCTCTTCGACCATTGGTAAATGGATCAGGGCATGCATTGCTAGGGCCTACCTTTCTCAGTCACTTCCGGTTCCTGCGCATATCACCACTCATTCGACGAGAAGCGCAGCTGCATCTGCGTCCTGGTCCACCCAGGCATCGGTCGAGGAGGGTTGTAGGGCAACGACCTGGTCCTCCCCTTCTTCCTTTGTGAAACACTACTAGGTTGATATGGTTGCTGCGGCGGATGCCTCGTTGGATAGGAGAGTTCTGCAGCAAGTAGTTTCTTCTCAGGACACACAATCCTAGACTTCCCTCCCCGTAGGGACATGAAGGAGCTTTGGTATGTCCCACCGGTGGATTCTACATTCATCATGCTGGAGAAGGGGCGTTGTCTTACCTGAACGCCTTTTCTCAGCATGATGATGTAGAATCCATACCCTCCCTTAAGGCAGTCTAGGCAGGTGTCATGTTCATTGGAGCCATTGTGTCAGACTTCGTCATGGATGCTTCGCCTCGTCAAAAACTGGAGGACACTTCCAGAGGGAGGCGTGGCTAAAGTTCTGACTTAGTCTATTCTGAGTAGGAAGGCTGATATTACCCACCGGTGGATTCTACATCATCGTGCTGAGAAAAGGCGTTCAGATAAGACAACGCCCCTTTTCTTTTTCAGTGGTATTGTGCTGGACTGGGCTTTTTAATCACATTTTTCAGTTTCCCAAACTTCTTGAGTTATTTTTCTTCCTTTAAGATTTTCATCCATGGAATCCTTCCCAAGCTCTCTCTAAGTTTGTTGAAATCAGCTCTTTTAAAGTTTGATTTTGTTCTATTTCTTGTGTCTGCATTATACTGAGTTCCAATATGACATGGTCACTCTCCCCCAAAATTCTTCTCTTCTTATCAATTCTTCTCTGCTAGTAAGAATTAGGTCCTGTATAGCTGTCCCTCTAGTTCCCTCCTCTATCTTCTAGATGACAAAGTTGTCAGCTAGGTTGGTCAGGAACCTGTTTGATATCCCACTTGATGCTGGGTTTGTCTCCCAGTTAATGTCAGGGTAGTCAAAATCCCACATTACTGCTGTGATGTTTTTCCTACATACATTTGTTAAATAATTAGCAAAAATTTCATCTGTTTTTTTTTGGGGGGGGGGTTGGTTGGATGGCCTATGGCAATTTCATGTCTTTTTCATTTTATATTAACCAATATGCTTTCTAGGAGGTTTTCATCCTTAGTTTTATGCATTTATATAGAGATGTGACCTCTTACATATACAACTCTGCTCCTCTTTTGTCAGGTGTGTCCCTTTTGAACAGTTTATATCATTCCATTAGTATATTCCAATCGTGAGTTTCATTCCATCAAGTTTCAGTAATGGCAACTTCATGTACTAGTATTTCAAGTTCTCCCTGGTTATTCCCTAGACTTTGAAAATTAGTGTATAGGAATCTAAGTCCTTTATGGGTGACTCTGGGTATTCTTCCTACATCTCCTAATTTCTGTCTGAGCTTCTCCGTCCTATCACACACACCCCTCCATGCTTGCTTGCTTGCTTGTCTTGGGATCCATGCTTGGAATTAGATCCTAAAGATACTAAGAATTGGTCACTGTCCCCACTCAGTTTTAGTTTAGTTCAGATAAACCCTTCAGAGGTGTAGCCTATCCCATGCCAAAACCCTTCATGTAGGTAATGCAGACCATGATCTAGGAATCCAAATTCTTTTGACAGCACCAACCCTTAAACCAGTGGTTCATTTCTAAAACCCTTTGTTTCCTCATTGGATATTGACCTTTTGTTGGAAGTACAGATGAACATACCACTTGACCTCCGAACTCCTTAACTTTCTTGCCAAGTTGTTCAGTCTTTGATATTCTTTTTAGGTTCATTTTCATCTCATTCATCCCCACATGAAGGAAAAGAATGGGATAGTAATCTGTGGACTTGATTATTTTAGTAAGATTCTTGGCCACATCTTTGTTTTTTACTCCAGGGAGACAATATACCTCCCTAAATTGATTGTCTGGTCTACAGATGGCTGATTCTGTTCCCCTGAGAATTGAATCTCCTATCACTAATACGTGCCTTCTTTCCTAGGAAAGTCTGGACTACTTTTCTTCCTATTGCAGGAACTCTTGATGATGCCTCTTTACTAGGTGTCTGCATATTTTCTTCCAGGGATAGGATATGAAATTGATTGCTCAGCTCCAATGGGGCTGCACTGGACTGGGCTGAACTAGACAGCAGGGACTTTGCTCTTGGTTGTTGTTTTCTTCTAAGACTGACATATTTCTGTTGGTCTGTCTGTAAAGGTTCATGTATAGGTTCATTTCTTCTGGTAGTTGTTTGTTCCTTATTATATTCAGTTTGTATATAATCTTCTTGCTTAGTTTGGAATTTCTCATTTTGTAGATTGAGTCTCAGAGTGGTTAGAGTTGCCTCTAAATCCTTTATCATGATGTTAAGACCAGAGAAGAGAAGTGATGTCAACTCCTCTGGATAAAACCAGACCAGGAAATCAATTCCACAGGAAAGCTAAGACTATCTTTACTGAGATTGGCTATAAGACCAGAATTTTTCAAATCTGATTGTGCTATACCTCTTACCCTTTTTATATCTCACTGAATTAGGGTGGCACCTGCCTGAGCTGCTTCCAAATGTTACTTTATTTCTCTGGGGTTAAAAAATATTTCAGCTCCTTCAGCCTAAGCATACTAAGGTCATCTTCCTTATTCCCTATAAATATCCAAGATAGTGCAATGAATTATTACAACATTGTGTAGGGGCCTGAATGGCTAAAAGTATCTTTGCATGGATTTGGACCCACTCTAACAATCTGCTGGTGTACAGATTGTCTAACTATTTTGTGGCTCTGCATAATCTCTATGATCTCATCTTGAAGCTAGTATTGGAATTTCATAGGCTGTTAAGGCCACGGTTGGTAACCTATTGATTAGCATTAAAACTTGAATATCAGCTACAAGATGAAATCATAGAGATTGCACAGAGCCACAAGATAGTTGGACAGTCAGTCTCATTGCCCTAAGGGGGTAATGTGATTGGTGTTCATGGGCTTATCTCAAGAAATATGGTCCCACTTTGCTTAGAAAGACCACATAGTGGTCTTTATTTTTAAGCAGATGAGAATCTAATATATATATCCTGTGGTCCCATTTCATTGTGAAACTGAAGTTCCCCAAACCCTGAATCTCTGCAAGATTGGAAAACCAATTAGAATCATTCTTCCCAAGTACCTGATGAATTCAGAATATTTTCAAATACTTCTTGAAAACATTTTCCAATTATTTGGCAGAAAATATCTCTTCTCTGATTGACCTGTTAAATATATAGGTAGTTAGGGAACTAAATGAGCTTATCTAGCAAGATCTCAGCCCAGGCATAGCCCCAGGTAGTCCTCAGTCTACTGAGAACCTGAGCTGAATGAAGCAATTGAAAAAACACCTAAAGTAACAGTGGCAAAATATCAAAATTGGGCCCAACTAAATACTGATAAGAGCTGATATTCAAAATTATACAGTGGCACAAATTAAAAAGAAAGGAAGGAGTACCATCCATAGCATCCAAAGAGGTTGTAATTTTGATATCTGTAATGCTCAAAGGTAGAACCAATGGCTAGAAGCCTTACAGAGAAATATCTAAACTTTGGAATGATTTTCTGACCATGAGAACTGTTAAGCAGTTGAACACTCTTCCTCCTAGATACTCCATTATTGGAGGGTTTCAAACAAAATGGAACCATTTATCTGGCATAGTCTGAAGATTTCTGTCCTGGACAAAGAATTGAATGATCTCCAAAGATCCTTCCAACACTTTGAGTTTAAATTTCCAGATATTTTCAGTCAACCTCTATACCATGCTATGGTCTTCACAAAATTTTATCATGGTGGCCCAAGTTCAAGGCATCCACACCTTTCCCAAAATTGACAAATATTTGCAAGCTTGTGGGATATATAAATAATATAAAATTTTCATCTTACTGCAGTTTGGTCGCCTGACTTCCTAAGGATTAATAGAATACTGAAAAAGTTTTCAGCTGCTGAACAAAATTTTGTATTGTTATCCTTAGCAACTCTATCTCCACGTTTTCATCATCTACGTGATTACATAGTATTTGTTTGGTATGTCCAATTGTTATTGTGTTTTGGTTTTCATTACTGATCTCCAATTTCTGCTGCTTGCCTGTGGTTTGCAGACCCAATCTCATTTTCCCCATGATTACTGTCTTGGTCCAAATACTGATGTTTCCATTCTCAGTTGGAGAGCACATTTCAGATATTGTAACTGGAGTCTCTGGTTATTTATGGAATGTGAATTTTACATTAGTGCACTCAAGCTTCTAGCAATATTGAATGAAGTTCTTGTTCATTGGATTGGACAATACCACGTTTTTAGTTTAAAAAAGCTAGCTGGTACCATCCTTGGACCTGATAGTATTGAACAATTTTCCCTTCTTACCATCTTACCTTACCATCTTGGGAAACATTGTTTGGAGGTAGTTGGGTTGGAGCTTCATCTAAATATAAAATAAAATTTAAAAAAAAACATTGACGGGTGGGGGAGGGAAGAGAACCATAAAGGGTAAAAACATTAAGTACATAGAATAAAAGGGTTGGAAGGAACCTTGGAGGTCTTCTAATCAAACCCCCTGCTTATGGCATGAGGCCGTATACCATTCCAGACAAATGGTTATCCAAGCTCTTCTTGAAAACCTTAGTTCTAGATTGGATCTCTCTTTAATGATCTTCCACTCCTTATTTCTTGTCTTGCCCTCAGATGCTTTGGAGAATAGATTGATCCCCTCTTCTCTGTGACAGCCCCTCTAATACTGGAAGATCTTCTGTTTGTTAGACTAGACCAGGGGTAGTCAACCTTTTTATACCTACCGCCCACTTTTATATCTCTGTTAGTAGTAAAATTTTCTAACCGCCCACCAATTCCACAGTAATGGTGATTTATAAAGTAGGGAAGTAACTTTACTTTATAAAATTTATAAAGCAGAGTTATAGCAAGTTAAAGCATATAATAATAATTACTTACCAAACACGACGAGTTGTGTTTCTACCAAACAGTTATACTTTGGTTTCATCTGACCATATGACATTCTCCCAGTCCACTTCTGGATCATCCAAATGCTCTCTAGCAAACTTCAGATGGGCCCGGACATGTACTGGCTTAAGCAGGGGGACAGTTTAATCTATATTTGATTAAAGATGAAATATAATTGGATTCTGACATCCGGCCCCTCTTAAAAATAAGAGAGATCCACCTGAAAGAAAACAAAACAGGTATAAAACTTAGTCAGGCTTGTTAGGATACTCTGTGTGAAACTTCTTCAATAGCTTCGGGGCTCTGACATGACGTTTATGGACCCACTCGTTTTGTGAGGGAGGGAGGTGTTTCCAGGCAACTAGGTACTGAGTTGCTCCATGATATCTCCTAGAATCAAGGATTTCCTTTATTTCGAAGTGTTGTTCACCCTCCACCATGACTGGAGGTGGTGGTGGGGGGATTTTTGGCCGTCGAGGTGAGTGATGCTCTCTTTTCAGCAAGTTGCAATGAAAAATTGGGTGTATTTGCCTGAGATTTTTGGGTAATTCTAATTCTACTGTTACTGGATTTATGATTCTTTTAATTGGAAAAGGTCCTATATATTTTGGTCCAAGTTTTTTACAGGGCTGTAGGGACTTTAGGTATTTTGTAGATAAGTACACCATTTCTCCTATAATGAATGGTGTAGGCTCAACCCTTTTTTTATCGGCTTGTGCTTTGTATGCCTGCCTAGCTTTATCTAGTGCTTTTCTAACTATTGGCCAGGTGTTTTGTAGTTTTTCCATCCATTCTTTCAGCGAAGGGATCGTTGGTTCGTTTGGGGTTAATTCTGGCATGGGGTTGAAACTTTGACCGGTGGCTATTTGAAAAGGAGTGTAACTTGTGCTGGAGTGGACTGCATTATTGTAGGCAACTTCTGCAAAAGGGAGTAAGTCTGCCCACTCGGTCTGCTGGAAACTAAGAAAACATCTTAAATATTGCTTAAGTACGGAGTTCATTTTTTCAGCCCCCCCATTTCCTTGTGGCTGGTGGCTAGATGTCAGTCCCTGAGTGGTTCCTAAGAGGGATAAAAATTCCTTCCAAAATGCAGACGTAAATTGCACCCCCCTGTCAGAGATGATGCGTTGGGGTGCCCCATGCAATCTGTAAATGTGTTGGATGAAAAGTTTTGCTAAGGCTTTTGCAGTGGGAATCTTTTGGCAAGGGATAAAGTGCACCTGTTTGGAAAACAAGTCCGTGACCGTCCAGACCACAGTATTCCCATTGCTTTCTGGCAATTCCACTATAAAATCCATGGCTATTTCTCTCCAGGGGGCTGAGGGACTTGCCACTGTTTGCAATAGTCCTGGCACTTTCCCTTGCAACCTCTTTGCCGTGGCACATTTTGGACAACTGGCTATATAACTTTCAATGTCCTTTTTCATGGATGGCCACCAAAATTGCCGTTTAATTAAATGTAAAGTTTTTACAAATCCAAAATGCCCTGCTGATTTTGTGTCATGGCAAAGGTGCATGAAAGTTACTCTTTGAGTTGTTGGTATATATAACTTTTCCCCTACCCAAGGCAACCCGTCTCTCATTGTGCACACATTTTTGTTTTTCTGGAACCATTCATCTGTTTCCAAACTTTTTCTGAATTCAATTCCAGTTTGGCTGTCCAGTTGTGGTTTTATTTTGGCTTGGGTTCTTGTGGTTACTGGTGCTGCCAGTTGTGACTCTGCCATTATTGGTCTAGAGTCTGTGGTTCGTGCGCTGTTATATTGGGGCATGCGAGATAGTGCATCTGCCAGGAAGTTCTTTCTTCCTGGTAAATGTTTGAGCTTAAATTGGAATTGGTGAAAATGCTGGGACCAGCGGGCTTGTTTGGGATTGAGTTTCCTGGAAGTTTTCAGGGCTTCCAAATTTTTGTGATCAGTCCACACCTGGAAGGGGATTTTGTTGCCTTCCAGGAACTGTCGCCACGTGAGTAATGCCCAACGTATCCCATAAGCCTCCTTCTCCCATACGGGCCAGCGCTGTTCTGTTTCCGTGAGTTTCGTGGATGTATATGCACAGGGTTGCAATACTGCATCATCATTTTCTTGTAATAGCACAACCCCCACTGCCACATCACTTGCATCTGCCTGTATTACGAAGGGCTTGTCCATGTCTGGGTGCCTTAGTACTGGTTCGGCAGAAAAAAGTCTCCTTAGTTTCTCAAACGCTGCTTGGCACTCCATTGTCCATGTTAGTGGCTGGCTAGGTTTTACTGAGGATGCTCCCTTCGTTTTTAGTAAGTTATCATCAAATATAGATTTAAATTTAAATTTAGTAAGTTATCACCAAATATAGAAAACCCCAATTCTGCCTTCTCTGGATTCTGCCATAAGAGGGAGAGAAGGGGGAGAACAAAGGGGCTTTATGGCCCTCACTTCCTTCAGTATACTTCTAAGGAATTGAATGTGTTTATTGCAACCTCAAAGAGTTTGAATGTAACTAACACCAAAGAACCTTACCATAACAAAGGGGGCTATTTACCTTTCATGTAGTTTATCTGAAGTCTCCATCCAGACGGAAGAAAGGAACAAAGGGGTGGAATTGTGATGCCTGAAACTATCACTGGAAGGGGGGGTGATTGGGTGGGACTGCTGGGGAACCCCTTAAAACCTTGAATGGGAGAGCTTGGACCCCAAGTCCTGTCTAGCACGCCTGCAACCACTTCTTCTTAATAAAGGATTCCTGTTGGAAGAATTATTCCAAGAGTTCTGTCTTCTTAAGATGCAAAGTGGGGTGGGTCCTTACACACACAGAAGTTCGGTGGCTGTCAAAGGGTACATCTTTGGCTCGTTTTGTAGCATTATATAATAGTGTCATACAATTTTTTTGAAAGTAATAATGAGACCAATCTGTGTCAACAGTTAAAAACAGTAAAGAATGATGCCTTTTATTTGGCAGATATTTTCAAGAGATTTCATGATGTCAATTTGCAGCTTCAGGGAGCTGATAAGACTCTTATAGGTTGCCAAAGTATTGTGTCATTATTTATTGACAAACTTGAACTACTTCGTTATAATCTATTGAAGAGAGAATTTCATCAGTTTCCTGAATTATCATCTATAAAAGATGATGTAACTCCAGAGGATATTGACAGATTTAGTAGCCACCTCAACAAACTTAAATTGGACATGGAAAAACGATTTGAAGATATTTTGAAATTGAAGGTGTATGACTGGATGAAAAATCCTTTTACCGCAAATATTGAAGAGGCTGATATAACTTGCCAAGAAGAACTGTTAGAAATTAGATATGATGAAGAAAGTAAACATAAATTTGATAGTGGTGGATATGAAAACCTATGGCAAAGTAAAAAATGCCTGCCTTATATCCAAATATGTGGAAAATGATATTCAGTTTATTGATACCTTTCCCTACCTCATAGCTTGTGGAATCAGGCTTTAGTGCTGTTAATCATATTATGACCAAAGAAAGAAACCGCCTGAATATTTCCGAAAGAGGAGACCTTCATTTGTCCCTTACAAAAATTGAGCCAGATATCCAGTACTTAGTTTCGCAGCATCAGCCTCAGGGATCTCATTAATAATTTAATTAATTAAATGTAATTTCATCAGACTTCCTGTTTCTACAGTGGGGCAAAAAAGTATTTAGTCAGCTACCAATTGTGCAAGTTCTCCCACTTAAAAAGATGAGAGAGGCCTGTAATTGTCATCATAGGTAGACCTCAACTATAAGAGACAAAACGAGAAAACAAATCCAGACAATCACATTGTCTGATTTGGAAAGAATTTATTTGCAAATTATGGTGGAAAATAACTATTTGGTCACCTACAAACAAGCAAGATTTCTGGCTCTCACAGACCTGTAACTTCTTCTTTAAGAGGCTCCTCTGTCCTCCACTCATTATCTGTATTAATGGCACCTGTTTGAACATGTTATCAACTTCAGTCACACTCCAAACTCCACTATGGTGAAGACCAAAGAGCTGTCAAAGGACACCAGAAACAAAATTGTAGACCTGCACCAGGCTGGGAAGACTGAATCTGCAATAGGCAAGCAGCTTGGTGTGAAGAAATCAACTGTGGGAGCAATAATTAGAAAATGGAAGACATACAAGACCACTGATAATCTCCCTCAATCTGGGGCTCCACGCAAGATCTTACCCCATGGGGTCAACATGATCACAAGAACGGTGAGCAAAAATCCCAGAACCACACAGGGGGACCTAGTGAATGACCTGCAGACAGCTGGGACCAACGTAACAAAGGCAACCATCAGTAACACACTACACTGCCAGGGACTCAGATCCTGCAGTGCCAGAAGTGTCCCCCTGCTTAAGCCAGTACATGTCCGGGTCCATCTGAAGTTTGCTAGAGAGCATTTGGATGATCCAGAAGAGGACTGGGAGAATGTCATATGGTCAGATGAAACCAAAGTATAACTGTTTGGTAGAAACACAACTCGTCGTGTTTGGTAAGTAATTATTATTATATGCTTTAACTTGCTATAACTCTGCTTTATAAATTTTATAAAGTAAAGTTACTTCCCTACTTTATAAATCACCATTACTGTGGAATTGGTGGGCGGTTAGAAAATTTTACTACTAACAGAGATATAAAAGTGGGCGGTAGGTATAAAAAGGTTGACTACCCCTGCTTTAGTGTTTATTTTGGAAGAACCTTTAGAGATGATTCCTAAACTATGGGAAAAGATAGAAGAATATGGAGAAGTGGCAGGACTAAAAATAAATAAAGATAAAACTAAAGTAATAGTAAAAAATCTCACAGATAAACAAAAAAGGCAAAAACAGAGGTACAAATAGTGAAAAAAGTTAAATATTTAGGTATTCATCTTTCGGCTAAGTGTTTGTCAATAAAAGAAGACAATTATATAAAATTATTGAAGCAAATAAAGCTAGATTTGGAAAGATGGAAAAATCTCCAACTGTCAATATTAGGAAGAATTGCTACAGTAAAAATGAATGTGTTGCTGAAGGTTTTATTTTTATTTCAAACGATTCCAATAAAACTTGAGAGAAAATTCTTTCAAAATTTAAATTCATTGGTTTTGAACTTTATTTGGCAGGGGAAATAAGCTAGAATTAAGATGAAAACATTACAAGATGCTAAGGAAAATGGAGGCTTTGGGTTGCCGGAATGGACATTGTATTATCAAGCATCTGTGTTAACATGGGTGAAAGAGTGGATAACACTCAGAAATAAAAGGTTATTGTATTTAGAGGGACATGATTTACAATTGGGGTGGCATGCTTTTTTATGGTACGGGAAAAACAGAGTTCATAAGTACTTTCAAAATCATTTTATAAGAAATGCTTTGTTAACAATATGGGAAAAAATTAAAGCTAAAATATATTCAAAAATTCCAGGGTGGTTATCAACGATGGAGGCATTCATACATCCGAATCTGGTAGACTTTGAAAAAGTATGGACATATAAAGATATTTTAGATATTGATGGGAAATTAAAATCTAAACAAGAATTGGAAAATTTAGGAATAAATTTGTCCTGGTGGGCACATTTGCAGATACAAAGTAGATATGAAAAAGATGTAAAATCGTATGGATTTTACAAGGATCAAACTGTGTTTGATAAGATTTTGTTAACCTCAGATGAGAAATTAATTAAGAAAATGTATAATTTTTTGTTAATTTTAGATATAGAAAGTGAACAAGTGAAAGAAACAATGATAAGATGGGCAAAAAATTTTGGTTATGATATAGAATTAGAAAAATGGCAAATTTTATGGGAGAGAAACTATAAATTAACAATGTCAACTCCATATAAAGAAAATCTGTATAAAATGTTTTATAGATGGCACCTTCCACCAGCAAGATTAGCAAAAATGTTTAAAAATATGTCAAATAGATGTTGGAAATGTAAACATAACATAGGCACGTATTATCATATTTGGTGGACATGTGGGAAGGCAAAGGCCTATTGGAAAAGCATACATATGTGGTTAGAAAAAATATTGGGCGAACAAGTGGATTTTAAACCTGAACTTTTTTTACTAGGCATTATGTCTGAAAAGACTAATAAGCAGAAATTATATTTAATTCTACATATTACCACAGCAGCGAAAATAATTTTTGCACAATACTGAAAGAATGAAGGAAGAAACAATCATGAAAATATTGGAATGTGCAGAGATGGACAGACTAACTATGAGGCTGAAAGACAAAGAAGATACGGACTACTATCAAATTTGGAATTTATTTTATTCTTGGTTAGAGAAAATAATGAAGGATTAGGAATTGAATATGTATTAGCTTAGCAAACTTCAGACAACTTGTTGATTGGAAAAATTAACATATGCTGATGGAAAAAAAATTAATAAAAGATTGACAGAAAAAAAAAGAATGTGACGAATTCGCCAAGAAGCTGAACAGGATGGAGAAAGCGGCCTGGAATAGTTTCGTTGCAGTGGTTCACGGCTTTCTGGGCAATCATAAATCAGACTCTTAAAGAATTATGCCAAAATGAGATGCAGAATGTCCCTCAAAGTCCATATCATTGATGCTCATCTTGACAAATTCAAGGACAACATAAGTGCTTACTCAGAGGAGTAAGATGAGCACTTTCACCAGGATATACTGGACTCTGAACACCATTACCAAGGACAGTGTAATGAAAACATAATGGGAACCTATAGTTGGGACTTCTTCAAGAAAGCGATTTGCAGTATAGCCACAAATCTAGAAAATCTATTCATTTCTGAACCCTTTTGAGTGATTTTGACTGTCTTTGTGTATTTGCCATGCAAGTATATATTCTTTCTCTAACTGCTTAAAAAGATAATAATTTGCCTGTTTTGTCTATAAATATGAAACTTTTGTAGGCTGGTCACAAAATCAAAGTTGTGATGATTATAGCCATTTTTGTATAGGCTTTAGACACAAGCAGTTGAAATATAACACTTAGAAGCCAGGAACAAAAATTGTGTTACATAGTGCAATAGTCCAGTTGAACTGTATCATCTGTTAACAGTTTACAGTTTTCTTTCGATTGAATATTCAGTCAGAATATTCTACAATCTCCATCTATTTTTTTAAGAAAGTTCAGTTCTATACTGCCATCTCTAAGCCTTTTAAATTCATCTCCTTTCAACCTTCTCCAACAACCTTGCAATTCCCAAACAAAGCTCTTTCTCCTTCAATACTGCCAGCAACAAATTGACTTCCAATCCATCCAATTACAACTTTGATTTAACTGCAAGTATCTGTATCTGAGTATCGTCCTTAGGATGATTTATCGAATTATCAATTTTTTTAACTAATTTTTCATTCAGAGCTTGTAAGTTAAAAAGCTTTTTTTTGGAAGGTTTTCAAGAAGGCTTTGAGATTAAGTTGATCTAAGTTGATGTATAATGTGAATTCTACATCTACATGGTTGTCATTTTCATTTTTAATATAATCCAAATGTCTTTTATAGCAAGACTTTCCCAACAAAATGTAGGCAATTCTTCTCAAGACAGAGATAAGATAATATTTCCCACAATAAATAATAAGTAGAAACAAAAGAGAATTTGACCCTCTTTAGAGAGAGAGAAGAAAACAGAGATCAGAAATACATACAAGAACAAAATAAAGAAGCAAAAACTAATAGAATATAAAGTACTTTGATGCAGATGTAAATTAAATCAGATCACTTTCATTACCAAGGAAAAAAACTTTATGCTGTCAACTTCCATGGGGCAAAAGCAAAATTATTTCCTAACTCCAAAACAAAGCAATAACAAAGTTAAACAGTTCACAGTCCAACAAGAGGTTATAAAATAAATCAGCATTCAACTAGATGTCAAAGCGAGGAAAAAAACTTCAAAACTTGACATTAAAAACCAAGGTGCACTTAAAAAACAAACATCTGACAGGAAAAGATGGTGACCCGACTCTCCAATTGCTCTTATCAAGAATTGCAATTGTCTATATTCCTCTTCCCATGCAAGTACACAGTCATCTTGGGTCATTCCTAGTTGCTCTATTCCAGTGGTTCTCAACCTTTCTAATGCCGCGACCCCATAATACAGTTCCCCATGTTGTGGTGACCCCCAACCACTTATACATCACTGGGTACCAGGGGCGTGGCCAAAGAAAAGGGGGAAAAAATGGCAGACAGCCTTGTTTGGCGACCCCCGTGAAATAGTCGTTCGACCCCAAATGGGGTCCCCACCCACAGGTTGAGAACCACTGCTCTATTCAAATCTGGGAAATGTGCTGCCAAATAAATGGCTTTGGAAGCAAAGTCAGCTGTTTTTTGGCAGGAGAGAAATTAATCCTGCCACTTGGTGCATCATTTTCTGGAGGATTCTCCTCTTTATCATCTCTGTTGCTCTTCTCCACTCGTTCAAGGGTCTCAGAATCTTTTTTGTATCGTGACCAGAATTGGATGCAATATTCCAAGTGGCTTCACTAGTGCAATATAAAGTGGTGCTATTGCTTTGCATGATCTTCAAACTATGTTGAGGCAACCTAAGACTGTTACTGTTTTTGACAGCTGCAGCACACTGCTGGCTCATACTTAAGTGGTGGTCTGCTAGGATACTTACAACCCTCTCATAGTTTCTACTATTGAACCAGATAAAGTCTATTCTGTATCTCTGTGTTTGGTGTTTTTAGCTATGTGTAGGACCTTACTTTTCTCATCACTGAATTGTATTTTGTTGGATAGGGCCCAGTACAAGTCTTTCAAGGTCCTTCTGAATCTTGATTGTATTATCTATTCTTCCCAACTTTGTGTTGTCTGCAAATTTGATGAGTTCCTTTACTACCCCTCATCTAGATCATTTATGTAGATGTTGAAGAGTACTAAGACAGAACCTTGAAGTATCCCACTGTATGCTTCCCTCATTGTGTCAAGTCTGCAATGAACCTGGCTGCAGCCATTTTTTTTGTTTCGGGTTTCCACAAGGGGATGAGGGAGAAGGTATTTCTGGTAGTTTAAACATGAGCAACTCTTGTGGGAACCATGATCATTCCCATGCTGAAGGATCGTTGAGTTAAAAAAGCCTGCCAAGGCGTTCTGTTGGGCATGGGAAGGATTAGATCTGGTTTCACTATTGAACGTGCCTATATTATGTATCCAATAAACACGTTCTTTGAGAAACTTTCTTGCCTCAGAGTTCTGATTTGTTTGGTCTTATTGATTGGAACCATGGCATTAAACCAGATCTCATAAAGCCTTTTTCTAAGAGGTCTTGAGTCCCAGTTTGCTTTGGGAGAATGGCATGGGCTCGGCCGAAGACCCGGATGACCCAACCTGAGAATTTGGGGCAGCAAGAAGGAGCTCTAGCCCTCAGGGACCTTGGTCGGGTTGAGGCAGGAGCAGGAGCAGGAGCACTCGGGTTGAGGCAGGAGCAGGAGCACTCCCAAAGCTGCTGAAGCTGAATTTCCGCTGATTTTGTCCCACAGTCTTCTGTCATCTGCGCCAAGAAAGGTGAAGAGGATGGTAGGATGGGACAAATCTGGAGAATGGAGATACCTGATGGCAATCCATAGCCACTTGGTTGAGAAGCTGAGGGAGATGTTCGACCGCCTTAACATAAAGGAGGGGGAAGCTCGAAGGCTTGGTCATAGCATAGGAAACCCATAAGTCGCGCATGCTCCGTCCCTCTCTTCGGAGTTTAAACCTGATTGCAATGGCCTGTGCTGCTTCGCCATAACCCAGACCAGCCTCGACATCAAGTCCGGTGCCCAGGCAAAGACACATGAGCCCTGGACTCCAGCAGAGAGGGTTGCAAAGACTGGCACAGCCTCAGTATCAGTGACCTGCTTTGTGTCCCCATACTGGGGTCAGCAGCCAGTGGATCTGCCTCCCATCAAGCCCATGTTTGATGGAGATTCAGATAAGTTACCTTTCTTCTTGAATCAGGTGTGGGCTCATTTGAATCGCTATGCTCCTGCATACCCTGACGATTCCACGATAGGGGAGAAGGAGCTCCAGCTGAACGCCTTCAGCTACCAGCATCTTATAATAGTGATGATGATGGTGAGGACAACCCGATGGTAAGTTGGCCCATCCTACCTTTTGCCATTTCCAAGATTATAGTACCAAAGACTGGGGCGCAGACTGACTTGAACGTCCTAATAGACTCTGTTTGCACAAGGTGCTTGATCAGTCTCCCCACTATACTAAAGCTGGGAATCCGTGCCAAGCTGTTGCCCATAGCAATGAAATTCAACCAGGCAGATGGTTCCTTAATGGGGGGGTTCCCCTGTGACACATGTCACTGAACCTATCCATTTAGAGATGGGGCAACATTGGGAGATGATCTGTTTTGTGGTCATTCCAAAAATGACTGAGACTGATTCTGGGACTAGCGTGGCTTGATAAGTGGCACCCCACCATTTGGTAGGAGAACAGGATGAGGACCTTGAAGCTAGTGACAGGGCCCCTCCCACCTTCCAAGACCAGCCAGATCAAGAGGATAACAGACGCTGAGAGAGAGAGAGAAGATGATTAGGTTTCTAAGAGCCAACACAGAACACCCAGGATCCAACTCATTCTGATGGAATACCAGGATCTAGCAAGAGCTTTTAGCAAAGAGGATTGTGACATACTTCCCCCTCACTGAACTACCAATTGTGCTATTGAGATACTGCTATTTAAGGAGAAGAAAGATGGTCTTTGATGTTATGCGTGGATTTTGAAGCTGAATATGGAGAATATGTACCCCCTCCCTTTGATGAAGGACATGTTAGCCCACCTCGCAAGGGGGAAAATCTTTACCAAGCTGGATTTAAGAGAGAGGCTTATTATCAAGTGAGAATCGGGGAGGGGAACGAGTGGAAGACTGCTTTCAATTTGCCCCCTAAGAAGTTTCCAGTTTAAAGTGATGCCTTTTGGCCTTCAAGGGGCTCCCGCAGTATTCATGCAGCTGATCAATCAAGTGCTGCATGATCACCTCTACAAGGGCATCTTGATGTTATCCTCATTTACACAGAAACCATGGAGGAGCACGTGAAATTGGTCCGGGAGGTGCTAAGGAGGCTTTTAAAGGCAAACCTCTATGCTAAATGTGAATTCCACCAGTCCCACCTTGGCTATTTAGGATACCGGATTTCCAATGAAGGGGTGGAAATGGACCCTGCCAAAGTCAAAGCTGTATTAGAATGGCAGCCTCTGAGAACTCGCAAGCAGCTACAAAGATTTTTGGGTTTCGCAAACTTTTACCGGCAGTTCATTCATTCTTTTGCCACAATAGCTTTATCGATCACTGAACTACTAAAAATGGGTAAGGGAGGAGGGAGGCCTTGCCCCGGTCAACCTTTGAAATGGACCACAGAATGCCAAGCGGCATTCAAACAGCTAAAAAGACTATTTGCGGAGAAACCAGTCCTCACACACCCCGACTCCAAAAAGCAATTCATCATCCAGGCTGATGCTAGTGATGTTGCAGTAGGTGCTGTACTCCTACAGAAAAATGACAAAGGAAACCTACAACCATGTGCCTATACCTCAAAAAAGCTTACAGACACAGAAAGGTGATGGGAGGTATGGGAGAAGGAAGATTTTGCAGTAAGGTGGGCATTACTCACATAGTGGCATTTTCTAGAGGGGAGCAAAATTCCTTTCGACGTATGGACTGATCATAAAAATTTAGAGGCACTAAAAACCCCATGGAAGTTATCTCCAGAACAGATCTGATGGACACAATACTTCAACCGTTTTAACCGGGGGGGAAAGAACTTCCTGGCTGATACACTCTCCAGAATGCTCCAGTACAAAAGCTGCCATGAAGAAGTGCTTAATGCAATTATTCCCTTACTGCAAAAGGCCTCTCAAGTAACCTAGGCATCAATTACAGGTTCAGTCTAGTGAGTCTGATAGCCACTTGACTCAAAGACTCAAAAACAAACTGAAGACAGACCCCTGTTTCACTGATAACAGACAATTGTTGACCTATCAAGATGGACTAGCATGGAAGGGGTCTAAGTTGTATCTCCCTGTGCTCTAAGACTCCAAGCCCTCCAGCAAAGCCATGATGCTAAACAAGCTGGCCACTTTGGGTTCCTGAAAACTCTACATTTAGTGAGATGGCAATTCTGGTGGCCAGGGATGAAGAAAGTTATGTGAAAAGTTGGGCAATTTGTGCTGCTATGAAAAAATGACCTGGAAAATCACCTGGGCTATTGCAGCAAATGGCAGACCCTTCCCAAACCTTGGAAGAACTAGCACCTGGATTTTATTGAGAGCAACAGAAATACTGTTATTTGGACTGACATAGACCTTTTTTGAAGCAGGCTCATTTCATCCCTTGTTCAGGACTCCCTTCTACCCAGAAGCTTGCCAAGCTATTTTTGAGGCATGTTTACCAGCTCCAAGGAGTGCCAAAAAGGATTATATCGGACAGGAGAGTCCAATTCACCACCAAGTTCTGGAGAGAGTTATAAAACTGATTGGATCGATCCAGGGACTCTCCTCCACTTTTCATCCGAGCACAAATGGATTGGCTGAATGTACGAATGCAATAGTGGAACAGAACCTTAGATGCTAGGTCAACTATCAACAGACTAATTGGGCAGACCTCCTGCCTTTTGCTGAAGTAGCCTACAATAATACAGTTCATAGTAGCACTGGTCTAACCCCATTTAAGAAAGCAACTGGCAAGGAATTTGTTCTTATGCCTCAGGAAACCCCCCCCCCATCACAGACTTTAAATCAATGGGTGATGTCCTTTACAAAGTGTTTGGGTAAACTTTAAGCGAGCCTTGTCCCAAGCTGCTAAAGTATACAAGGAGCAAAGCCAACAAGAGAGAGATCATTTCATGTAGGAGAGAAAGTCTACCTATCTACTAAATACCTCAGGTTGAAGCTGCCCAGTAAGAAATTGGTCCTTTTTCCATAGTCAAAATTATTAATCCTGTCACAATTGAATTAAAACTCCCACGGCTGTTAGGAAAAGTTCACCCCATTTTCCTCTGCAGTTTGTTAAAGCCAGTCTCAGAATCCACATTGAGGCCAATTCTGAAAAAAGCTCCAAGGCCATTATGGTGGAGGGTGAGACTCATTATGAAATAAAACGCAATCTTGATTCTAGATTGTATAAAGGGAAATTGCAGTATTTAGTGCAGAAGAAGGGGTATCCTTTATCGGAAGCTACTTAGGTGAAGAGAGGGGATGTAAAAGCAAAGAGATTGATACGGAAGTTCTATGATAAACATCCTCAAAAGCCTAGAGGGGATTCTTAACTTGGGCTTCTGTTTTCTTTGCAAGATTTGCTTTCTTTGGAGGGGGGTCCGACTGTAAACTCTGCAACGAACCTGGCTGCAGCCATTTTTTCATTTTGGGTTTCCACAAGAAGGGGAGGGGGGAGAAGGTATTTCTAGTAGTATAAACATAAGCAACTCTTGTGGGAATCAAGGTCATTCCCCTGCCAGAGGGACAGAGGAGGATTGTTGACTTAGAAAAGCCTGCCAAGGGGTTCTATTGGGCAGGATGACTAGAGGGGTGGGAATTGTTACATTGTATTACTTTGATTCTTGGGGAGGAAAGTTTAGATCTGGTTTCACTTTTGAACATGCTGATATTATGTATCCAATAAACATGTTCTTTGAGGAATTTTCTTGCCTCAGAGTTCTGATTTGTTTGGTCTTATTGATCAGAATTATGACATTATATAGATGTTCCATTGAGGATTACCCATCAAGTATGGTTAGTCAGCCAGATGCGAATCCATCTGGAGATGGTATTATCTATCCCACATTGTTCTATCTTACCAAGAAGTAGGCTGTAGTTTACTTTGCCAAATGCCTTACTGAAGTCTAAATAATGTCCACAGCATTTTCTTTATCTATGAGTTTAGTCACTTTGTCAAAGAAGGCAATAAGATTAGTTTGCATGTTTTTTTATAAACCCATGTTGGCTTCTAGTAAATATCTTGTTCATTTCTAGGTACTGACAAATGCAATGCTTGATTATCTTTTCCAAGATCTTTCCAGATATTGAAGTCAGGCTGCGTACTATATAGTTTCCAGGATCCACTTTTTCTCCCTTTTTTGGAACCACGTTAGCTCTTTTCTGGTTCTTTGGTATTTCCCCAGTGCTCCAGGAGCTTTGAAAGATTTTGTTCAATGGTTCTGAGATCACATCTGCCAACTCCTTCAGAATCCTGGGATATAGTCCATCTGATCCTGGCGATTTGAACCCATCTAGAGTAAATAGGTGTTCTCTTATCATTTTCTTGTCTATTTTAATTTACATTCCTATTCTGTCTTAGTTTTAGTTTAAAGCCCTTTAGATAAGCTGAGCCAGTTATTTTCCTAACACATTCTTCTTGTGAGTTCTTGTGAGATGCAACTCATACCCTGCCAAAAGCCCTTCATGTAAGTAATGCACACCGTGGTTTTGGAATCCGAAGCCCTTTTGACCACACTATCCCATAATCCAGTGGTTTACTTCTAAAATCCCTTGTTCCCTCATTGAATATTGATTTTCTGTTGGAAGTACAGATGCAAATACCACCTGTGCTCCTAACTCTGGCTAATTGTGTCAAGCTGTTCACAGTCTCTTAATATTGTTTTCAGAGTTTGTCATATCATTCATCCCCATATGAAAGAGGATAAAGAGATAATAGTCTGTAGGCTTGATCATTTTAATAAGCCTCTCAGTCACATCTTTGATCTTTGCTCCTAGGAGATAACATACCTTCCTAGAGTGATTGTCTGCTCTACAAATTGCTGGTTCCATTCCTCTGAGAAGTGAATCCCCTATCCCTAACATAGTGTTTTCCTTGGGGAAGATTGGACTACTTTTCTTCCTGTCAATGGAACACTTGCTGATGTCCTTTCTCCAGGCATCTACATGCTTTCTTCAAGCAGGAAGATATGAAATCAATTATTCAGCTGTAATGGGGCTGGACTGGACCTGATAGCAGAGACATTGTTCTTGGGGGTTTTTTCCTATGAGAAACATTTGCCATTGCTCTATCTAAAGCTTCATTTTTTTTCTATAGTTGTTTGTTTCTTATTGTGTTCAGTTTGGATGCAGTCTTCTTCCATTGGTTGGAGTTTCTTGTTTTGTTGGTTGAGTCTCAAACTGGCAAGAGTTGCCTCTAGACCCTTGATTTTTTTTTTTCAAGTAATTTAGTTTACATTTGATGCATGTATACTTTGGATCTTCTATGAACATGAATACATATATGGAATATACTGTGTCAATCACAACAGACTTTTTTCCATGACTATATTTTTTTTCAAGATTATATTTTTCTTCTTCCAATTGCTAAAATTTAAAAAATTCTAAAACTTTATTGAAAAATTACAAAACTTTTCAAAAATTTAAAGTTTTTTTCAATTATTTTTAAAATTCTAAAACATTCAATTCTTAAATATTAGTCTTTTGTCCCTGTTGTGGCCAGTGTTGAAGAAAAATCTAAATGCAAATGAGTTTGCCCTCGAGATACAGTTTGTAATCCACAAAAGAATGACAGTTGTTGATCATAGAATAGAACAGTGGTGGCAAACCTATGGCACGGTGCCAGTGGCGGCACTCAGAGCCCTCTCTGTGAGCACGTGCGCCATTGCCCCAGCCCCGCCTCCCCCCATGGCTCCCTCCTCATCAGCAGCCCCCCTTGAGGAGAGTCGCCCTCGAGTGCAGCCCCGTGAAGCAGCATAGCCAAAGTCATGGCAGCCAGGCAGCAGGGACAAGACTGCCCTCATGCCCCATCATGTGTAATTGATGCTGCGGGGCGCAGGCAGAGGGCGTGGCCACCATGGCACTCCTGGGCCGCCTGGGCGATGTGCGGCAGGCTGTGGAGGTGGTGAGTGGCTCTGTGAGTGGGTGGGGTGGGAGGGGAGAAAATGGCGGATCGCCGCCTTTGGCGACCCCCAAAAAGTGGTCGATCAACCCCAAATGGGGTCGCGACCCATAGGTTGAGAACCGCTGTTCTAGGTTTTAAATCCCATTCTTGACTCTTGTGTTGAAGACTTTTAATTCCTGCTCTTTAAAAGTACTTGGAAGTTGTAGCTGGTCCAAAATGTTATGAGTTATGCTAAATGTTATACCCAACAGACAGTTATGAATATACCTTTGTTCATCTATATAACTCTGCAAGGAGTTTATATAGCCGTTCATCTCCACAAAGGCAACTCTGGGCAGCATACAATAGATAAAATAGTAAATAAAAAACAAATAAAAACCTAAAGAGTCACAATAATAGCATAAAAATACTAACCATAGGTGAAGGAAGGATAAAAATAGCCCCCTCAGCAATATAATTCATAAAGTAGTAAGTTCTACTTTTATTAATACTTTTGTGTTTCCATCTTTAAGTATATTTATAATTAGTTTTATCAACTGACGTTAAGTTTGAAACTGTCAGAAACATAGTAATTTCTATATTTTTTTATTTACAACGTTACAAGAATACTCATGATGACAGATGAGAAATCAATTGTATGAGTCTAGGGCTGCTGACATTTCACTCACATCCACTTGCACAAGGCTGGTAGAAAGTTACCATATCCAGTGTAATAGCAGACAGAAGGCTCAGAAACAATGAAAAATAAGTGCTTGGATTCAGTTTTTTGGAGTGGAGCCCAGTCTGCCTCATTCATATATGACAATTATAATCAGTAAAATGGAAATAGTTTACAAATTATATTCTACTGCAAAGAAAATGTAGTTTGACTCAGCTACTTCAGGGATACAGATCTTCCTTTACTCCACTTTGCCAAATATTCTTAAAATAGGGGAAAAAATGAGAATAAAATAGTATGTTTTAAATTTCCCTCAAATTTCCATTTTAGGAGATTGTATCCTTGAATTTTACAACTTTTTAGAAACAGTCTGATTTTGAAAAAAAGTTTTATTTTCTGGTTTAAAAATGACTATCTATGACAACTTAATATCTGAATTATTGCTCTGTCCTTATTTTTTTATAGAAATGGCAGTGCCAAGATAGTATCAAATGTTATTATAGATAAAGAAGAAGAAGAGGACGACCAGTTTATAGTGAAAGCAGAACAGCAACTACCTGAAATAGCAGAACTGAAAATGGTTAGTTTATGTGCTTGCTCATTTAAATATGAAATCATGAATGTATTGTCAACTGTTTTGCTTTCGTTTTCTTTGTGGAATTTCAGTAGGTTACTTTCCACTTTATGTCTGTCTCTTGAATGCTCAAAACTACAGATAGAGACATTTTCCAATTTTGGTTCATCTAAAATAGAAGATTTTCAGTTATCTTTAGAATGGTGTATATACCTAATCTTAAGAAATCAGAACAGAAAAATATGGATGTTACATTATGTCCCCAATGTACAAGGGAACCCATTAATACCCTAATAGATTCATCGATGTATATTTGAAGAGTTCTAACTAGGACAAAACTGGTCATATACTAGGATCAATGTAAATAAAATTTTTCACTTCTTGACAAATACAAGAAAAATATTAGGCTGGTTTGTCCTCAGAATTTGATGGATATCTGAAGTCAGTGGAAGATCTTGCTGACACTTCGGTATTTATTTCTGTGTGAATATGATTGGTTCTCCCATCAAGTTCTACTAGATAAAGAGAAGCCAATTAAAAATGAGTCAAACATACTTGTTCATTTATTTATTGAGGAAAATGATCCAAAGTTATGATTTATGTGTGACAAAAGTATATGAACCTTTAGGATTATCACTTCATTAGAAAGGGAAAATAAAGTCATCTATGTTTCATGAATGGGATGATAATCAGATGTGAGTATGACAACAAAATGTTTAAAAAACATTACCTGGAGAAACACCTTTTTCATATGTTAAGATGCCTGCCAATTGTTACAATCATCTTCACAGATATTTTTTCCCGGATGCTGCTCTCCACAGTGATATGGGGGACAGCTACATACAAAGCTTCCTCCATAGTAGAGTTTGCTGTACAGAATGCCTAATATCCTCACTACCTGATATCATCGCAAAAGCCTACTACTTCCAATAGAGTTTCAGTGTGGAGAAAAGCAAAGTTTTACATTTAGGCAGGAAAAATCAAAGGTACATATATATATATTGGGCAAGACTGGGCTTAAAAACAGTAACTGTGAGAGGGATCTTGGAGTCCTAGTGGACAATCACTTAACCATGAGCCAGCATTGTGCAGCAGCAGCCAAAAAAGCTAATAAAATCCTGGGTTATATAAACAGAGGCATAGAATCAAGATCACGTGAGGTACCTCTTTATAAAACCCTAGTAAGACCACACCTGGAATATTGTAGCCAATTTTGGTCACCATATCACAAAAAAGATGTTGAGAGTTTGGAAAAGATTCAGAGAAGAGCAACTAAAATGATCAAAGGCCTGGAGACCAAAACACATGAAGAACGGCTGCAGGACTTGAGTTTGGCTAGTCTAAAGAAAAGAAGAAACAGGGGAGACATGATAGCAGTATTCCAGTATTTGAGGGGCTGCCACAAAGAAGGAGTCAAACTATTCTCCAAAGCAGCAGAGGGCAGGACAAGAAACAATGGTTGGAAACTGATCAAAAAGAGAAGCAACCTGGAATTAAGGAGAAACTTCCTGATAGTGAGGACAATCAACCTGTGGAATAGCTTGCTCCCAGAAATCGTGGGTGTTCCATCCATGGAGATTTTTAAAAAGAGGCTAGACAGTCACTTGTCTGAGATGGTATAGGTTCTTCTGCTTGAGCAGGGGGCTGCACTAGAAGACCTCCAAAGTCCCTTCCAGCTCTATTCTATTCTAAGCTATTCAATAGATTTGTTTTATTAATCAATTCTTTATTCAGGTATTACTGAATTTATTATCAAATTGTATGAGCTTTATTATTTCCTTAGTTTCTGTTATTTTGTTTTTATTGATGTGCTTCTTGGTATATAAATATTATCACAGAAAATTATGTATGAAAAAATGAAAAGAATCTGCATGTATATGCATATATGAAAGAAATTGCTACTTATGGAACAGAAGATGAAGTGATTTCCTGCACATTCTTAAAATATGCTATAAAAGATTTACAATGAGGATAGTTATTTTCTGCAATTACATAATTTTGGATTTTACCTGTTGAATGAACTTATTGAACCTTTAACAATTTGGACACCTCAGCCTAAAACATGAATAATTCCATCAAATCTTGTTAGAATATGTTTATTATATTCTTAGAGTAAGAGAAATATAGTTCCAAGTATTACTCCTTTTGAAGTATCAAGTATTAAAACATTGCAATTTATTGATCACATTAATATGAACCTTCTTTCTGTAATTCAGAAACCTTTCTGTTTATCTAATTTAGGAGACAACAGTAGATCTTGAAGAAGATGAGAAACATGGTAAGTGTTTTGTTCAATAATATTTTTCTGTATGTGTTCATTTTCACTCATCCATCATATAGCTAAATTTCAGAAAACAGAACTGGCTTAGTTGAAAGTCATATTTTCTTTAGCTCTGCCTTTTCTTACTTTTAATAAAGTTCCTTAGATATTTAGTTTTTTGTTCATCACTTTCCATTATTTAATATACTACTTGATCCAGCTTTTGTTTATTTGTTAACAATTTCCTTTCATTGCAGCCTAGTATAATAATTATTTTCATGGTTTCTATGGATTACATTTCATATTTGCATCTGTACAGAACATACTTTAGCTAAACCAAAAGGTAGTAACCCTCTTCCTACTTAATTATAATCCAGTTTCTTTTTCTCTCCCATTCTGGTAACCTTGGAAGAAGCATTCCCCAGAATGTGCTTTACTTGTTTCCTAAAAAAAATAAAATAAAAGATTTCTGCTATTTCCTTTTCTTATCTCTTTTTAATATCCCCATTATGAGAATGAGGTATTTTATCTTGAAAATCCCACATCAGATCCTGTTATATAAATAATTTAGTACATGATTTAAATTAAATATGGCATTATTCTTTTTTCACGAATAGATAATTACAGAAACTTTATACCATAGGTGTGTAGAAACCACTGTTTTCACTTGCTCTTTGGGAGCAAGCCTGAAAACAACTCTTACCATTTGGGGTGCACCAACAATTAATGTTTGTAAGGATCCACTTCCTGCCCATTAGGACTTTTTCAGCTGCTCAATCTTTGCCAAAGAAAAGCTTAATATACATAAACATTAGAAGTTAAGTTGATCTCCTACTAATGCCTTTCTATCCAGTCCAGTAACCAATCAGTATTGTCTAAAGGCTCATTTAAGAAGGTGATGGTAGGAAAGAATTACAGACAGAAAACAGAGCTTCCCTTCCACTCTCCATAACAATTCTTGGATAAGGCAAGAATAGGTATAGGTAGTTCTCAACTTTCAACAATTGAACCCAAAATTTCCATTGCTAAGTAAGTGAGTTTTGTTCCACTTTGCAATTTTTCATGCCACAGTTAAGTGAATCACTGCAGTTGTTAAGTTAGTAACCCAGTTGTTAAGTGAACTAGTTTCCCCATTGACTTTACTTGTCAAAAGGTTGCAAAAGGTGATCACAAAACACGGGGACACTGCAGCCATCCTAAATACATACCAGTTGCCAAACATCCAAATTTTGATCATATGACCATGGGGATGCTGCAGCAGTCATAAGTATAAAAAATAGTCATAGGTCACTTTTTTCAGTACTGTTGTAAATTTGGACTGTCACTAAACTGGTCCTAAGTTGAGGACTACCTGTAATCTGTAAAGAAACTCAGGATAGGTTGTTTCCAAATGTTACATATCCATCCCCCACGGTGGGCCCTTCTATAGCCCCAAATCAGCAGGTGAAGCAACTGTGTGCTTAGAATTAATTGCATTATTGCTGCTATTGGTCCAAATCAGACTATATTTATGCCTGGAGGAACCACCAAACTCTCATCAAGAAATCCAGGGCATTGGCTTGCTCATGTGAAAGAAGATATTCCTTTCAAGAAAGCAGGGCCAATAAAGGTGATAATAGGACTTCATGAACCGTATCATGAAAGAACAATGCATAGTTATGGAAGTCAAGCAAATGGTCAGAAGGCTGCTTCAGTTCTAGAGGAAGATAGCAACATCTTTGAAACATAGACATTCTTGGGATAATTTTTCTTGGTCAATCAGTTGTGAGAAGGGAAATGATGGTGTTACATTTTCTTCATTTGTATATTGTCTGCTGAATATAGATCAGTAGAAGAAAGAATCATTGCAATGGCACTTTCCAGCTTCACAAGCACTGACAGGTTCAGAGAACTCTCTTTTGGTTGAGGCAATCCTGTGTTGTATATAGCACACACTAGTTGTTTCAATCAACATGTATAAAGAAGAACATCACAGTCACACCTTTCTGTCATCTTGTTAATTAGAACATCTAACTCAACTTATTTCTTTAAGAGGCTAATTATACTAGGGATGTTATATACTTTTTCTAATAAAGACAGTAAAATTGACAGAGGGTTTGCTCAAGGTTCTATCCTGAAAGGTGAAAGAAAATGACCAGAAGGTAGCTCTTGACTGTAATTCACCCAACATTTATAGAATGCATAGCTCCTGTGGATAAGATTGCCCCCCTTGGCATTCTGAAAAGCCTCAAAAACTTGCCTTAAGTGGGTATTAGACTGAGTGCCATTTTTCATTATCTTATACTGTTTTGAAGATATTTAATTTCTTTTATGAATTTTCAATTTTAATGTTTTATTGTTAACCACCTAGAGCTGATTGAGACGGTGTAAGCATTATATAAATAAATGAAAAAGTATTCCAAATGAATAGTCTACTGTAAGTGTGATTGAGAGAAATGTGATTGAGGGATCCTTGGTGCTGTCTAAGCTTGGTTGTTTTCTTGCAGATGTTTCATTACCCAAATAAGGTAACATCAGTGTTGCTGATGATACCTAGTGTGGATAATGAAAGGACCCCTCATTTCAATCGTGAGCTACAAATATTCCATTACAGCTGGATGGAAAATAGCTGAAGAAAATGGGCAAAAATTGATATAGCTCATGATCACAGAAGCATACCTTAGATCAGACATGTCAAACTTGCGACGTCACATGATGTTGGACAACATATCGGGACGGTTTTGCCATTGCCGGCAATGGGGTGGGCATGGCTTCTGCATGATGCATCCGGCCCACAGGCCGGCAGTTTGACACCCCTGCCTTAGATTAAACAAATACCAACACACCATGGGAAACCTCAAGGAATATTACCCCAGAGCACATGGAGAGGCTGGACACCACCATCTTGAGTACTTCCTAGAGATGTGCCAAAAAATGGAAAACCAAACTTAAAAATAAACTCCTCAAACTAAAATCAAAATCAAAGAAGCACTAGAGCCCAAATGTGTAGTCAACATGTCCAGTCATCCACTATCCATGGCAGAACACAATATTCTACAGAAAGATCTCAACTATAATACAGATGATGCCAATCAATTGGAATTCTTTGCAGCCTTAGAAGGAGCATTTGAAACTGCTAGACTGCCCATAGAGATCCATTAGACAAACCATCATACCACAGACCAGAAGAAAACAAAAACAAGTTACATCAGAGGACAGAGCAGCCGTCAAAAGCCTAAAGAAGGACCAGACTATCATCTTCCCACCAGCAGACAAAGGCCGAATCATGGTTATTATGGACAGATCGCAATATATACAAAAAGTGAAAGAATTATTAGAACGCTAATAAATTTACATCCCAGTGAACACCAACCAATAAACAACCAGATCAAGAGAACTCTCAGTGACTCACTAAGAAAGCCAAATTACTAAAGAGGAATAGTGGTGATGAAAAGCAGTGGACCCAGCTCCCACGCTTCTTTGTATGCCCCCAAATACATGTCTGATATACCTGTCCCTCCAATTGTTACCATTACCAGAGACCTCTAACTACAAGATCACAAAAGAACTAAAAAAAAACACTTGGGCTCCTCACAAGGGAAAGTACACATCCCATCAACTCCCCACTACAATGCCTTCAAAGAATAACACGTGACAATAGATGAGGTCAAAACCATAGTCTCTTTTGATATCACAGCTGTTTTCAGGTCCATAGACCTGGAATTAGCCAAGAATCTCTGACATTACTTTGTAGCACATCTGACTTAACAAAATACATGAAGATTTGAAATACCCAGAATCATGAATGTTATCAACCTCTGTCTAATCATATACTTTCAATTCAACAGACAAACCTATCAACAAATTAAATGTATGCCTATGGATCATTACTTTCAGTAGAGATTGTAATGCAACATCTGGAATCAATAGTAATTCCACAAATACAACCCTAAATATGGATCAGATATGTAGATGATACCATCACTATAATAAAAAAGGACCAATTAGAAAACACCCATAAAACCTTCAACAACAAGAAGAAAAAAACAACTCATTACCCTTCCTGGATATCCTGATCTGCAGGGACTATAATGGCAAATTGGAAACACAAGTGTACCAAAAAGTCATCCACACTTACCAAGTATTCCACTATCAAGGTAATAACCTAACCCCAATCAATCAGAATAGAGCTGGAAGGGACTTTGGAGGTCTTCTAGTCCAACCTCTGCTCATGCAGGAGATCTTATACTGGCTGTCCAGTCTCTTCTTAAAAACGTCCAGAGATAAAGCACCTATACTGCTGAAGGCAAGCTGTTCCACTGGTTAATTGTTCTCACTGTTAGGAATTTTCTCATCCATTGTTTCTTGTCTTGCCTTCTGGTGCTTTGGAAAATAAGTTGACTCTCTATTCTTTATGGCAGCCCCTCAAATACTAGAATACTGATATCATGTCACCCCTAGTCCTTCTTTTCTCTAGACTAGCCATACCCAGTTCCTGCAACCATTCTACATAGATTTAGTCTCCAGGCTTTTAATCATCCTAGTTGCTCTTCTCTGTATTTTTTCCAAACTCTCAGAAACTTTTTTGTAATACGGTGACCAAAACTGGGTGCAGTATTCCAGGTGTGGTCTTAGGTTTTATAAAGCGGTACTAATAACTTCATGTGATTTTGCTTCTATGCCTCTTTTTATACAATCAATAATTGTATTAGCATTTTTGGCTGCTGCCACACACTACTGGTTCATATTTAAGTGATCATCCATTAACATTCCAAGATCCTTCTCACAGTTACTGTTTTTGAGCCAGGTTTTACCTAATCTGTACTTGTACCTTTGGTTTTTCTTGCCTAAGTGTAAAACCTTGCTTTACTCCACATTCAGTCTTGTTGTTGGATAAGGCCCAAGTCTGTCAAGATCTTTTTTGGATCCTGAGCTTGTTGGCTATTCCTTTTAGCTTAGTGTTATCTGCAAATTTGATGACATCTAAGTCATTTATGAAGATATTGAAGAGTACTGGGCCTAAGACAGAGCCTTGTGGTACCCCACTGCTTACTTCCCACCATGTAGATGTAGTACCATTAAGAACTATCTGTTGAGTGTGGTTTGGCAGCCAGTTACAAATCCATCTGGTGGTATTGCTGTCTATCCCACATTTTTCTAGCTTACTAAGAAATAGGTTGTGGTCTACTTTGTTGAATGCTTTACTGAAATCAAAGTATATTATGTCCACAGCATTTCACTGGTCTACTAATTTAGTCACTTTGTCAAAGAATGAAATAAGATTGGTTTGGCATGATCTGTTTTTAACAAACCTGTGCTGGCTTCTGTTGTTGATATTCTGCCTATGTTATGTGTCCCTCTTTCCATTTTTTGTAGTTGTACTTTTTGTCTTTCAATTTATCAGAGAGATCTTTGGGCAGCCATGCTAGTTTTTCTTGCATTTCTTGTTTTTCTTTTTCAATGGTATCATGCTGGACTGGGCTTTTATGATCATATTTTTCTGAGTTTCCCACACTTCTTTTCCCCTTTAGGATTTTCATCCATGGAATCTTTCCTAGGCTCTCTCTGAGTTAGTTAAAATCAGTTACTTTAACCTTAAGACACTGGTTGGATTGTGTTCTGTTGTTTGTGTTTGCATTATATTCAATCCCAACATGATGTGGCCACTCTCACCCGAAGTTCCGGCAGTTTCAACTCCCTCTATCACTATCAATTCTATTAGTAAGAATTAAGTCCAGTATAGGTTTTCCTCTAGTTACCTCCTCTAACTTTTGGATGACAAAATTGTCAGCTAGGCTGGTCAGGAACCTGTTTGATTTCCCACTTGATGCAGAGTTGGTCTCTCAGTTGATATCATGATAGTTAAAGTCTCCCATTGTTATTGTGGTATGTTTCCTACATACATTTGTTAATTGATTTGCAAAAGTTCATCTATTTCTTCTGCTTGGTTGGATAGCCTGTAGTATATGCCTATAGCAATGTCATTATTTTTTCCTGTTATATTGATTCATGCATTTTAGGAAATTTTCATCATTTGTTTTGTGCATTTCTTTATTTTGAATAGTTTGTATACGTCTATCAGTACATTCCAGTCATGTGTTTCATCCCACCAAGTTTCAGTAATGGCAACTATATCATATCTGCCTTTCTGTAGTACTTCAAGTTCACCCTGTTTGTTCCCTTAATTTTGAGTGTTAGTGTAAAGGTATTTGAGTCCTTTATGGGTCTTGGGAATGTTTCTTGTATCTCCTATTTTATAACTGGGTTTTCCATCCTTCCCATCGCTCTCTACTTCATTATGTTTTTCTTTTTTTCTTTCTTCTTTCTCTTTACTCACTACCTCCTTATATGATTGGTTATCTAGTGGTTTTTTCTTGGAATTAGGTTCTAAAGGTTGTGAAGGTTGGCTTCCCCTCCAATTTTAGGTTAAAGCCCTTTTGATAAGATGCGCAAGTTGTTTTCTGAATATATTCTTTCCAGTACTTGTGAGGTGCAATCCATCCCTTGCCAGGAGCCCTTCACATAGGTACGGCAGACCATGGTCTAAGAAATCGAAGTTCTCTTGACAACACCAGTTTTTAAGCCAGTGGTTCATTTCTAAAATCCTTTCCTTCCTCATTGGAGGTTGGCCTTTTGTTGGAAGTATAGATCAAAAGACCACTTGTGCTCCTAATTCTTTAACTTTCTTCCCTAGCTGTTTGAAATTTCTTGTTATTGTTTTCAGATTCATTGTTGTATCATTGGTTCCCACAAGAGAAGCTGTATAAGAACTCTATTCAGACGAGCACAAACACACTGCAACAATCCTGAACAGTAGAAAAAGGAAACAAAATATCAGCTTCTTCCAACAAAATGGATATCCACGCAACTTCATCAAAAAGTGCTTGACCACTCAATCAAACATAGTACAATCAACACAAACTGTATAAAAAATAACATTGCCATACATCAAGAACATTTCAGAAATCAACAGGCTATTACAACTACATGGAATCAGCATGGCACATAAGCCAGCTAAAGCCCTCCAAAGCATCCTAAGTAAACCAAAAGATCCAGCAGGCCCAGAAGAAAAAATAGGCATTTACCTACAATATAATGTAAGGACCTGCCCCAGCTGGTACCACAGGAAAGCAGAACTTTTGACTCCATTGAATTGAATCAAAAGAACTTTTACTGAGAGAAAATGGATACAGTAAAGTCAGGCAAAATCTGAGAGCCCCGCACAAAGCTCAAAGTAATTCTTCCATTTCCCCAAACCATCCCCCCAACCAGTCCACCAGCAGACAAAATGATGCCACAAGGTTTTTTTGAGAATGCTGAGGTGCTAGGCAGATAACAGGTACCCTCAGGGCATGACAGCCTTGAAGCCAGGCTGGAACCAGCTGGGAGAGAGTCTGCTCCATCTCTGAAGACAATTCCTCTCCCTAATTCCCAAAAGCGAAAGCATGTGAAAGACGCCAGCAAACATTCCTCTCCCCTCCCCCGTTTCCACAGAATGGCAGGACATGCTGGTGGACCTGACATGCTGTCCCTCTGAATAGAGACATCAGTCCTGCAGAACAAAACATAACAGGGAGAAAGGAAGCAGTTACAACAGAAAGAGGTCATTTAGGTTTGTCAGGATATTGATTATGGAAACGTTTGAGAAGTCTACAATCCTTAACGTGGCAGTGGTCAACCCATTTGTTCTGGGTGTCATGGAAATCTTCCCAGGCTACTAAATATTGAAGGTTTCCTCTATTTCTATGGGAATCTAAAATATTCTGGACTTCAAAATGCTGTTCCTCCTCTCTCATTAATGGCTCAGGTGATTGCGGAAGCTGAAACCTACGGGGAGAGATGACTTCAGATTTTAACAAACTGCAATGAAAAACTGTGGACTTGTCGGAATGACTTAGGCAGATCTAACTCCACAGTCACTGGGTTAATGATGCGTTTTATGGGGAAAGGGCCAATATACTTCCGTCCATTTCTTTGATGGTTGTAGTGATTACAAATCACTGTAGGTCAAGCATCAGGTTAAACTCTTGCTCCGTAGCTAATCTGAATGGAGTAAACTTGTGCTGCTATAAATCAAATTATTGTAAGCCCTCTCTGCGAAAGGCAATAAATCACTCCAATTATCCTTTTCATAGTTAATATAACATCTGAGGTACTATTCCAATATGGTGTTTGCACGTTCACATCGCCCATTAGTTTGGAGGTGATGACTAGAGGTAAGGCTCGGATTAGTGCCCAGCAAGTCCAGAAATGCTCACCAAAACTATTAGGTGAATTGCACCCTCCCATCAGAAATAATGCACTGGGGTGTCTCATGTAGTTGGAAAACATGCAAAAACATTTTAGCTAGTACCCATGCTGAGGGGATCTTTTGGCATGGGACAAAATTCACTTGTTTGGAGGACAAGTTAATTTCACCCATACAACTATATTCCCTGGACTTTCAGGGAGCTTCACTATGAAGTCCATGGAGATCTCTTTCTTTTTTTTTAAGACATTTTATTGGTTTTTTAACATTCTTAAACAAAAAGTACTCAAGACCCACCGTGATGGTTAGGTGGTCAAACATTCAAAAGTGAAAATATATATAAACAACACAAACCAATAAATTTCACTATCCCCTCTCTATTCCCCTCAGTTAACATAATATATTTAAATATTCCATTTCTATTTTAAATTTCTATCACTGTTAAATCTGTGTTATAACTTTATCAGTTTAAATTTAAATCAAAAAATTATCGATTCTAATTCTTAATCTCTCACATCCTTCATTTTATAATAAACTCATTTATTTCTTCTTCCACTATACAATAGATATCTTAATAGCAATAAAATATTGATCAGCCCTATATATATATGTAATCCCAAAGTCAATCCATCTCTTTAAAATAACAAAATAATATTAAATCTTGATTCATTTATATTAATTAAACAAAGTTCAAATTTTCTCCAGCTTATCATCCCTTATCATGTCTTTATTGTCATACAAGAAATCTATCCTAATAATTTAAAACATTCCATAAATTATTAAAAGCATCCCAATCTAAGCAGTCATCATTTTTGCAATTCCAGTAAATAATAAATTTCATATATTTCCCAAATTCTACATAGGTACAATCCAATACATTCTTAATCTATTTAAAATATCTAATAATCACGCTCCTATATGTATATATATTTAGTTGCTTTTAACTCTGAATCTTAGTCCTTAAAACAATCCATAAATCCAGTATTGCCTTTTATTCCATTACACAATTTTAAATTTCTCTTTTAAGTCTAATTCTAGTTTTTTTCCTTTACCAAATAGGTTTCCATAAACACACTTCCCTTTCAATCAATAAGTCTATTTTTGTTGCTTGGAATGGCCTTTGAAGAAATAAAAGTCCCATCCTCTGCATCAGACGTCTGTTTTTCTCCTCTTTAAAATATCGTTGCTTTATAATTTCAAATCTCAGTCCTTGCTTCTTCTGTTCCTCAAAGTTACAGATGAAAGGCTTGTAAGGTAAAATAAACTCCTCTTTTATCTCAGTTGGTTCCTCTTCTAATGTAATTTGGTTTGTAGAATAGTCAAGTGTAGTCTGGTCATCCATTTGCATGTTTGAAGTGAAGTTTCTAGATCTTAGTTCTGAAGTGGATTCTTTCAGTATAGTACAAATTTCTTTTCCAATATAAGCTTATAATTTAATTGTGAATGCAAATTCTCCATTTTGATAGTAGTTAGTAATAGTTTTTTGTTTTATTTATTTGTTTTGTTTGTGGAGGCTGTATTTGGTAAGAGTTAATCTATATCCACCCCCACAATTCCCACAGCTCAGTTTATCTTTTTCAAAAAAAAATGAAGGTCAGGTCTGGTTTTACTTCAAAGAAATAACCAAAAGATGCAATATTAGATTTTCGCCACTAGATGTCCTCAGTAAGTTAAAGAAGAATCTTTTCCAAACAGCATTGCTTAGTTTCTATCTTTAAAAATATAGTGTGAAAGAAGAAATAATCTTCCAACACCAAATAGTAGTACAGTCCTTAGCAGAACAAAAAAGAGAGAAATTTCTGTATCCCAAAAAGTATGAAAATAAATTTTAATCTTATGAAACGCTTTCTTTCCCAAAAATATCAAAGCTGCTTTCTCTAGCCAGGGAAATAATTCCAATGAAGCTCTTACAGGCAGAAAACAAAGTCAAGTAGAGAGAGTAACAAGGAAAAATCTCACCCGGCTTCACCACGGGGGCTCTTAACACTTAGATGTTCTTGACTTGTGATCTGAAGCAGCAGGATGATCGGCCATTTTACTGGCCCATCTTCTTCTCCGTCAGCCCTCAGAGATCGCCCGGACAGCTGGAGGAGCTGCCGCTCCTCCGTAGATGAGCCAAAGCCTCTTCGACGGAAGTCGCACCCTCCAGGGTGACTTTCGACCCGTATAAGAGTCAACCGGCGGAGGGAAGGCTAGCCGTCGAGGAGACGAGTCTCCCCGTATGGCTAGAGTCGCCGCAAACTGGAACCAGAAGTCCACTGAGATCTTTTTCCATGTTGCCAATAGCTCCACCACTGTTTGAAGGAGTCCTGGGGTTTTCCTTTGCTGCCGCTTGGCCAAGGTGCAAATGGGGCAGCTTACCACATAGCTCTCAATGTCTTTCTTTAAGGATGGCCACCAAAACTGCCTTTTAATTAAGTGTAAAGTCTTTTCAAAGCCAAAATGTCCAGCAGTTTTGGAGTCATGACTTTTTACCAAAACTATCAGTTTCTGACTCTCAGGCACATACAACTTAGCTCCCTCCAAACCTAGTACGTCTTGAAGTGAGCATTGATTCTTATGACTTTGAAACCATTTGTCATCCTACAGCATGATTTTGAAGGCTGCAGTGATTTTATTATTGATCTGTTGCTTCTCCTTTGCTCGTGCTTATGTAGTGGCCAACTGGTAGGATGGGATTAGTGGCTTGACTATATTTGATTTGGGACAATTGTATTGAGGCATACATGACAGGGCATCAGCTAGGGCAGGGGTCCCCAACCCCTGGTCCGTGGACCAGCACCAGTCCACAGCATACCAGAAAACGGGCTGCACAAACAAGCAAAGCTTCATCCTCAGGATGCAGGCAGTATTCAAAACCACACCTCCTCTGGTCCACGGAAAAACCTTTCTCCATGGCACCGGTCCCTGGTGCCCCAAAGGTTGGGGACCTCTGAGCTAGGGCGTTCTCCACCCCCCCCCCCCAGATAGTCAAACTGATTGAAGTATTGTGCCCATCAGACTTGCTTGTGCAACAATTTCCTTGGGGGTTTTAGTGCCTCCAGGTTTTTAATGATCAGTTGATACTTCAAAAGGCACTTTGCTGCCTTTGAGGAAGTGCTTCCAGGTTAGAAGAGCCCAGTGTACCATGTTGCTGTAGAAATAAGAGACTTGAGCCAGCTCTTTGGGGAAGGGAAGGTTTATTGCGCAGGTTGAGAGAGCAAAACAAAGCAAAGGGTCTGAACCCCAAAAGAGATTTCGTAGGACATATTTATACCCTTTTAATACGTATACATTTCCTGACCACATAGTATTCCTTAAATGGTTATATTCTATACATCCTTATTTCAGCATATGGAAGAATACCAGACAGACAGAACACGTGCATTAGCACAAATAGGATATGGTTCAGACAGAGCATGGCTAAATTGGGCAGCAGCTGCAGGACAGGAAACCTTCTGCAAGAGGATTTCAGTTTCAGAGCAACAGTATTTTTCCACTTTATTCCCCCCTGTTGAGACTTATCTCAACTTGTGACGATGAGTCTCAATAAAGGTCATTTATATCTTTCTGGGCTTCCTTGTGGTAGTCCCACATAGCCATTACCTGTGCAGTAGCCCTTCGTTCAGCAAGCAAAGCCAACTATTTGATGTTGTTCTGATAAAAATAGGCAAAACACAGGGCAGTATTATACATCCAGCAGCAATCAAACCTATTAAAGCAGTGGTTCTCAACCTGTGGGTCGGGACCCCATTTGGGGTCAAACGACCATTTCATGGGGGTCGCCAAACAACGCAGTCCGCCATTTTTTCCCCCTTTTATTCTATTGGCTTTTGAAAGCCAATAGAATAGACTTTCTTGAATAGAGTCTAATTCTATTGGCTTTCAAAAGCCAGTAGGAATTGTCCAGGCTGTCTCTGACCTGCTGAGGCCGCCAAAAGTCCCATTCTGCAAACGGTGCTGCACCAGTTGAGTAGTCCTCGACTTACGACCGTTGAGTAGTCCTCGACTTACGACCGGTTGGGGGTCGCGGCATTAAAAAGGTTGAGAACCACTGTATTAAAGCAACAATAGCTTGTAGTCCAGGGAGTTTGGGAAACCACTCACCAAAGATTTAATTAAAATTAAACCCTTTCCAAACTTGATCAGGATTATGAGTAAGTTGTCGCATCTCTGTAGTTAATTGCTTAATGACTTTTCCAGTCTCATCTATTTGAAGGCAGGAATTTGAGAGATTAAATTTGCCACAAACATCTTCTTCTTTGGCCAAAATGTAATCTAAAGCTAACCTGTTTTGATACACAGCAGTCCGAATTCTGTCAGTGGTGTCAGATAGAATGTTTAATGCTTTATCTATCCGTTGTCCACCTGGATTCAGGACTGCCTGTAACCTAATTATTCTATTTAACATATAAATAGGTGTGCGGTATCCATAAGTACCATCTTCAGCCCAAGTGGCTCTGCCATATGAATAAACAATTCTTTCTGAGTCCCACACTTTATTTTTCTCATAATCTGCCAATTCCTTACATGGAAAGTGCGAGAAGGCAGTTATAGTGTCCTCCTCTCGTTTCCTCCTTTGTAATCCTAAGGATTCGTATACAGGAATTCCTAACACTTGCCTGGATTGAATGGGTAACAAAAAGAAGGACGGTTTTATCCAACCAAGTACACAGGAACCTGACCAATTATTAGGAAGTTGTTCATAGGCCAATTTTCCACATATCCAATACATATTATTTGGGGTTATCCACTCACTATCGGGATCAGATATATTAAGATAGGTTAGAAAGGTCATATTTAACTTTGCAGGTTTAGTGGCATTTCCAGGAGAGGTCCATAAATTATAATGTACATTCCAAGTACCGAGACAAATGAGGTCCCCTACATTAATAGACTCATTCCTAGCAAAGCAGTTCCTACCAACCAAGTTGGTGGATAGAGTCCAAACTATTCCAGTATAATGGGTTCTTTGAGTTATATTCCCTGCCAGGGAAAGGTTATTATATACAATAGGGTCGGCTTCAAGGGCTTCCCAAGGCCATTGTTCACCCATGTTAGTCCCTCCACACACAAAACAATTTTTAACCATTAAAGTTTTAGCTACTTCCTCCGCCTTTTCTATGAATAGGTTATTAGCTTTAATGCTGATAAGGAGTGGTTTACCGAGTTTCCTGAGACTGTCATAAACAAGCCATCCCAGGGTCTATTTCCCCATCGTAAACTTTCTCTATCCTTATGGTAAGGTATGTTGTGGGATCTGTTCCAGTACCATCGATTCCAAAACCATAACTTACCAATGGAGGGTGTGTTCGGTCCACTTCCACCTCTATCATATTTCCCTTACCTCTCCGAAATGATTTAACATGGGGGCATCCCGAATATCCTCCTCCAGTATAATCACACACACATTCCCATCTGGCACACTGAGTAGATCCTCCACAGGGAACCCATTGGTTGGGATTACCATAAAGCCAATTGAGGTTAGTAGGGCACAAATATTTATGCCTGGCTTTATATGCCTCAACCCAACTTTGATCTCCACAAGGAGACCCCTTTCCCTTGTTCATAGCTATACAGGCATCAAACATTATCTTAAGGGGTTCTTTACCTTGTTGCAGTTGGAGAGTATAATTAAGGAAATACAACTGTCCCTCTCCATCCGGATTAGTTCGTGTCCCACTTTTAGCTAAACCAGCATATAAAGTAATGTTAAGGCAGAGAGGTGTGTTGGGGTTATAACAGTATGTTTTACCTTGAGAGTTACACAAACTATACATCATGCCATTATGGATACAATTGGTGTTCTGAGGTTGACACCCTGTAGGTGCTTGTGTGTGATAGACCAACGTGTTGACGGTTCGTCTACCAACATTTACTTTGTGATACAAGGAACACATATATCTGCCTTAACCTCTGATTTCTGTGTATTCTGTGCTGCCCGTTTAACTCGCTTATGCACCGGCCGTATCCTTGTTGGCTTTCTTATAGCCTTCTAACCGTTCTCGCTTCCAATATTTAACCCATACCCTATCTCCTGGTTTAAAGGGATGACATCTTTTTTTTATTGAAGAGTTTTATAAAAGTTACAATATAAACCCCAAAACCAACCCACCCTAAACCCCCCTCTCCCTCCCCCACTTCCCAGAGCTGAGTACAGGGTTACAATTATAATAATCATAATCTAACTAACATTAACCAACTATATAAATAACCAAGTCCATAATGCGCTTTAACTCGCCTTTAGCATAAATATAAACAAATTAAAAGTAAACATAATGCTCCCCTTTATGGATTACTGCCTTGTCGTGGCGAAGGGGCTTGCGTAACTCAATGAAGCTATAAGCTATGCCGTGCAGGGCCACCCAAGACGGACAGGTTATAGCAGAGAGTTCTGACAAAATGTGATTCACTGGAAAAGGAAATGGCAAACCACTCCAGTATCTTTGCCATGAAAACCCCATGGACAGTACTAAAAGGCAAAAAGATATGACGCTGGAAGATGAGCCCCTCAGGTCGGAAGGTGTCCAATATGCTAGAGGGCTAGTACTAGTAGCACCAGAAAGAATGAAGCGACTGGGCCAAAGCTGAAAGGACGCTCAGCTGTGGATATATCTGGTGGTGAAAGGAAAGTCCGATGCTGTAAAGATTTTTTCTCCATAGGAACCTGGAATGTAAAATCCATGAATCAAGGCAAGCTAGACGTAGTCAAAAAAGAGATGACAAGACTGAACATCGACATCTTAAGAATCAGCGAACTAAAATGGACAGGAATGGGTGAATTTAACTCAGATGACCATCAGGTATACTACTGTGGACAAGAATCCCTCAGAAGAAATGGAGTAGCCTTCACAGTCAATAAAAGAATAGGAAAAGCAATACTGGGATACAATCCCCAAAATGACAGAATGATCTCAATTCGAATCCAAGGCAAACCATTCAATATCACAATAGTCCAAATCTATGCCCCAACCACTGGTGCTGAAGAGGATGAAATTGACCAGTTTTATGAAGCCCTACAGCACCTTATAGAATTAACACCAAAAAATGATGTCCTTATCATCATGGGGGATTGGAATGCTAAGGTAGGAAGCCAAAAGATAACCGGAATAACAGGCAAGTTTGGCCTTGGAGTACAAAATGAAGCAGGGCACAGGCTAATAGAATTTTGTCAAGAGAATACGATGGTCATAACAAACACTCTTTTCCAACAACCCAAGAGACGGCTCTACACATGGACATCACCAGACGGTCAACATAGAAATCAGATTGACTATGTGCTCTGCAGCCAAAGATGGAGAAGCTGTATACAGTCAGTAAAAACAAGACCAGGAGCTCACTGTGGCTCAGATCATGAGCTTCTCGTTGCAAAATTTAGGCTTAAATTGAAAAAAGTAGGGAAAAGCACTAGGCCACTCAGGTATGAACTAAATCATATTCCTGATGAATATACAGTAGAGATGACAAATAGATTTAAGGAATTAGATCTGATAGACAGAGTGCCTGAAGAACTATGGATGGAAGTTCGCAACATTGTACAAGAGGTAGCAACTAAAACCATCCCAAAGAAAAAGAAATGCAAGAAAGCAAAATGGCTGTCTGAGGAAGCTTTGCAAATAGCTGAGGAAAGAAGGGAAGCGAAAGGCAAAGGAGAAAGAGAAAGATACACCCAATTGAATGCAGAATTCCAGAGAGTAGCTAGAAGAGATAAGAATGCCTTCTTAAATGAACAGTGCAAAGAAATAGAAGAAAACAACAGAATAGGGAGGACCAGAGATCTCTTCAAGAAAATTGGAGATATGAAGGGAACATTTCATGCAAAGATGGGCATGATAAAGGACCAAAATGGCAGAGACCTAACAGAGGCAGAAGAGATTAAGAAGAGATGGCAAAACTACACAGAAGAACTATACAAGAATGAGCTTAACATCCCAGATAACCACAATGAGATGGTCATTGACCTCGAACCAGACATCCTAGAATGTGAAGTGAAATGGGCCTTAGAAAATCTGAGCAACAACAAAGCTAGTGGAGGTGACAGTATTCCAGCTGAGCTATTCAAAATCTTAAAAGACGATGCAGTAAAAGTGCTACACTCAATTTGCCAGCAAATTTGGAAAACTCAACAGTGGCCACAGGATTGGAAAAGGTCAGTTTACATTCCAATTCCAAAGAAAGGCAATGCCAAAGAATGTTCAAACTATCGCACCATTGCACTCATTTCACATGCTAGTAAAGTTATGCTTAAAATCCTACAAGCTAGACTCCAGCAGTATGTGGATCGAGAACTACCAGAAGTACAGGCAGGATTTCGAAGAGGCAGAGGAACTAGAGATCAAATTGCCAACATACGCTGGATCATGGAGAAAGCTAGGGAGTTCCAGAAAAACATCTACTTCTGCTTCATTGACTATGCAAAAGCCTTTGATTGTGTGGATCACAACAAATTGTGGCAAGTTCTTAAAGAGATGGGAGTACCAGACCATCTCATTTGTCTCTTGAGAAACCTATATGCGGGTCAAGAAGCAACAGTGAGAACTGGACACGGAACCACTGATTGGTTCAAAATTGGAAAAGGAGTCCGGCAAGGCTGTATACTGTCGCCCTGCCTATTTAACTTATATGCAGAGCACATCATGAGAAAGGCAGAGCTAGATGAATCAAAAGTTGGAATTAAGATTGCCGGGAGAAATATCAACAACCTAAGATATGCAGATGATACCACTCTAATGGCAGAAAGTGAAGAGGAACTAAAGAGCCTCTTGATGCGGGTGAAGAAGGAGAGTGCAAAAGTTGGCTTGAAACTCAACATTAAGAAAACCAAAATCATGGCATCTGGCCCTCTCAATTCCTGGCAAATAGATGGGGAAGAAATGGAGGTAGTGACAGATTTTATTTTTCTGGGCTCCAAGATCACCTCAGATGGGGACTGCAGCCAAGAAATTAAAAGACGCTTGCTCCTGGGGAGGAAAGCTATGGCAAATCTAGACAGCATACTAAAAAGCAGAGACATCACCCTGCCAACAAAAGTGCGTATAGTCCAGGCCATGGTTTTCCCAGTTGCAATGTATGGCTGTGAAAGTTGGACCATAAGAAAGGCTGAGCGCAAAAGAATTGAGGCCTTTGAACTAGGGTGCTGGAGAAGACTCCTGCGAGTCCCTTGGACTGCAAGGCGTTCAAACCGGTCAGTCCTAGAAGAGATCAACCCTGACTGCTCTTTAGAAGGCCAGATCCTGAAGTTGAAACTCAAATACTTTGGCCACCTAATGAGAAGGAAGGACTCACTGGAAAAGGGCCTAATGCTGGGAAAGATTGTGGGCAATAGAAGAAGGGGACGACAGAGAATGAGATGGCTGGATGGAGTCACTGACGCAGTAGGTGTGAATTTAAATGGACTCCAGAAGATGGTAGAGGACAGGAAGACCTGGAGGAACGTTGTCCATGGGGTCGCAATGGGTCGGATACGACTTCGCAATTAACAACAACAACAACAACAAACATAATGCTAATAAAAACAAACAAACATAATATCCTAGTTATTAAACTAGTTATTAAACAATACAATATCCAAATTATTAAACAATACTAAGAATAAGAATAATAATAATATCATATAATTAAAACTAAAAATTCCACTATAATAAGCTATTAATAATAATATTCTAAAATTTACTCATAAACTAAGTGGAACTTTTTAGTCCCATATTTATTCTGAATATAATCTATCCATCTTCTTCAAACCGAAATGTATCTTTCTTGTGAATGATCCTTCAAATAAGCAGAAATCTCAGCTATTTCTGCTAAGTTTGACACTTTAAGCGTCCATTCTTCTATAATAAGCAATCCTGCTTCCAATATTACCCTAACAATAACCTTGCTACTATTATCAAATTCAACATCAAATTAGTTTCTTTAATATCACAATCTGTAATAACACCCAATAAAAATAATTGTGGAGTAAACTTTATCTTTCTCTTGAAAATCTTTTGAATATTCCACCAAATCTTAATCCAAAAAGCTTTTATATTTTTACAAGTCCACCAGATATGAAAATAAATAGCATCGAAACTACCACATCTCCAATAATCCCAACTGAGAACTAATCAAGTACTTTTGATCTTTCGCAACAATATGGGTCCCTGCAAGCAAACAATGTCATTTTTATGTTGTTTCAGGTAGTGAAATGCTTTCTTTCTTTTCTGTAGTAAATTCAGGCCATTAACATCCTTAGTGAACTAAGCCTCTGAAACACTACTTGAAGATCAACCGTTGATCTCTTTGGTCGTGTCCCTCCCACAAGCTCTGTAGTAATCCAGAATTAGCCATCTGCTTCTGCTGCTTTTCTTTACCTCTATACGCAGCACGAGTCATCCTCTGTTCCTTTGAATCATCCTTTACCTCCAAACTCTGTTCAATAGGCTCAGCCTGCAATAAATCTCCTACACCTTCAACTGGTTGTTTATCTTCCAGCCTTTCTTCTATTCTCTTAGGTCGTGGAGATGGTGTTGAACCTGCTTTCAGGACATAAGTATAAAAATCTTCTGCTTTTGAAATTGTGTTAAGTCTATATCGTGTCCCTGCATAATTCACCAGTATTCCAGTAGATATCTCCCATCTAAACTGGACCTGTCGATTTTTAAGCTCCTCAGACAGAAAGGCGAAGTCTTTTCTTTTTCTAAGAATTTTTGGAGGTATTTCTTTTAAGATTATAATATTTTGACCTGCAATTTGAAATCTCTGTTTGTAAAAAGCCTGAATAATTACATTTCGAAGTGATCTCCTGGAAAAATAAATAACCACATCTCTGGGTAAGTTTTTCTGCCTGGCCATCCATGAATTAACCCTAAATATTTTATCCATCTCTCTTGATAATTCCTCAGGTTCACATCCCAGAATAGGAGCTATAGCTTTTGCCACCTTCTCTTTAAGATCTTCTCGTGGGTCCTCCTTTAATCCTCTTATTCGCAATGCAAATTCCATATCTCTATATTGTGAGATGGTAGCTTCATCCTCTATTATATCAATCTTATTTTCGACTTTGACAACTCTGCTTTCAAGTTTTTCAGTAGTAATAGTAATAGTAGTAAAGTTGGAAGGGACCTTGGAGGTCATCTAGTCCAACCCCCTGCTCGGGCAGGAAACCCTAAACCATTTCGGACAAATGGCTGTCCAGTCTCTTCTTAAAAACTTCCAGTGTTTGAGCATTTACTGCTTCTGGAGGCAAGCTGTTCCACTGATTAATTGTTCTCACTGTCAGGAAGTTTCTCCTTAGTTCTAGTTGCTTCTCTCCTTGATTAGTTTCCACCCGTTGCTTCTTGTCCTGCCTTCAGGTGCTTTGGAAAATAGCTTAAGTCCCTCTTCTTTATGGCAGCCCCTGAGATATTGGAATACTGCTATCATGTCCCCCCTTGTCCTTCTCTTCATTAAACTAGACATACCCAATTCTAGCAACCGTTCCTTATATGTTTTAGCCTCCAGTCCCTAATCATCTTTGTTGCTCTTCTCTGTACTCTTTCTAGAGTCTCAACATCTTTTTACATCGTGGTGACCAAAACTGGATGCAGTATTCCAAGTGTGGCCTTACCAAGGCATTGAAGAGTGGTATTAATACTTCATGTGATCTTGATTCTATCCCTCTGTTAATGCAGCCTAGCACTGTGTTGGCCTTTTTGGCAGCTGCAGCACACTGCTGGCTCATATTTAAGGGATTGTCTACTAGGACTCCGAGGTCCCTCTCACAGTTACTACTATTGAGCATGGTGCCACCTATGCTGTACTTGTGCATTTGGTTTTTCTTGCCTAAATGTAGAACCTTGCTTTTTTCACCATTGAATTTCATTTTGTTAGTTAGTGCCCATTGTTCAAGTCTGTCCAGATCCTTCTGTATCTGAAGCCTGTCTTCTGGAGTGTTGGCTATTCCTGCCAGCTTGGTGTCATCTGCAAATTTGATGAGTTCCCCATCTATCCCTTCATCCAAATCGTTGATGAAGATGTTGAAGAGTACTGGGCCCAGAACAGAGCCCTGGGGCACCCCACTACACACTTCCCTCCATATAGATGCAGTTCCATTGAGGACTACTCGCTGAGTACGGCCGGTCAGCCAGCTACGGATCCATCTGTCTACCCCACATTTTTCTATCTTGTCAAGTAGTATTTTCCACAACTTCATCCACCCGGTCATCCAAACCTTCAATATGTGTAGCTAACCCTTGAAGTGCAAGCAATATGTCTTCCCTCATTTCTCTATTTTTATTCTCAAGAAAGTCAGCCATCTCCTCCTTCATTTTACTGTCAAGGAGATCAGCCATCTCCTCCTTTATTTCTTGTGTTGCTTGCTTTAAAACATCTTGAATATCTTTAAGCATAAATGCAGGTGGTGGGGGTGGAGGTGGGGAGGATTTAGGTTTAGATTGCACTGCAGGCTGTGCTACAGGAGAACAAATTGTACTTTTAGAAACAGCAGAAATTCCCAAATGCTTTGAAGCCATTTTCCTGCCTGTATAAATCCACTTCTTATAAGTTTCAGTTTCCCCTTCTGTAAGAATTCTTTCCTTTTTTTATTTTAAAAAAAAGAAACGGGGCTTCCGATGGCGCTGGCTGCGCCGATTGCGGCTATTCTTTAGCCGTCCGTCTGAGAAGGTGTCAAAACCGCGGAGACAGCAGACAACAGCTGATCCGCCGTTCAGAACTTTTCTCCCCGGGTGTAGGGGAGGAGGTGAGCTATCCTTGGATAATGGTAGAGCTCCCCAAGACCCTTAAAAAAAATTTCGGGTTGGAGGGTGAGCTCCCACGGAGTCCGAGGTTTCTCCACATCTCAGATGTCTTTGTTCTTTTTTCTTTTTTTTGGACAAAGCAAGACGCTGCTTCCACATCTGCATTTAAAGTGAACTTGTAAGTAACTTTTAAAGCAGACAGAGCTGACCAGGAGAATTTATATTGTGTTTATTTTGGAACTTTAACTCCGGAAAAAGAATTAATCTTTTCCTTTGAATTTTAAAGAAGTTAAAATGGCGATGGGATGTTTCTTTTTTCTTCGTGAGTGAAAGGGAAGAAAGAACTTTCACTTGTTGCAGTTGGATACAAAGTGTGAATTTTGGTTATTGAGTTAAAAGATAATTTTCACTCTTGGATTTTTCTTTTTTGTATACTGGGGTTTTTTCCCCCCTCTTTTTGTTTTTGAGATACTAAAAAGTTTTTTTTTTCAATTAAAATGGCTTCGAAGCGTCTCACAACTTCTGCTGTGCCTAAAGCTTTGATTTCTTCTTCAGTTATACAGACTGCTCAACAAGCTAAGCCCAGGTCACCACCACCTTCTCCACCACCAGCAGCACTCACGGTAAAAGATTTACAAGATGCTTTGGGAAAGGCAGTTTATCAGATTAAAGAAGAAATGGTGGAACTTTTAGAGGGTAGAAATAGAATAATGAGGGAGAATATAGTACTTGCTTTGCAAGGACATCTCATGTTGAGAGGCTGGACGACCGTATTGATGATGCTGTGGAAAAAGTTGAAGAGTTGGAAGATCGGGTTGGTAAAGTGGAAAATAAGGTGGAAATCTCACAGGATGAAATTATCATGTCTCAATATAGAGAAATGGAGTTTGCTTTAAGAATTAGAGGCTTGAAGGAAAACATGCAAGAAAATTTGAGAGAGGTGGTGGCAAAGGATTTGGCTTTGATTTTGGGGTGTGAACCTGAAGAAATATTGAGAGATATAGAAAAAATATTTAGAGTTAATTCATGGATTGCGAAGCAGAGAAATTTACCAAGAGATGTGGTGATTTATTTTTCAAGAAGATCTTTACGTAATGAAATAATACAAGCGTTTTATAAGCAGAGCTTTCAAATTGCTGCTCAAGATGTTATAATTTTAAAGGAAATTCCTCCAAAAATTTTAAGAAGAAGAAAGGATTTTGCCTTTTTGGCTGATGAGCTTAAAAAATGACAGCTTCCGTTTAGATGGGAAATCCCGATTGGAATTGTGGTGAACTATGCGGGGACACGTTATAGGCTTAATACGCTCTTAAAGGCGAAAGAATTTTTTACTTCTGTCCTGGGAGCAAGCTCACCACCATCTCCACGATCTAAAATTGCAGACATGAAGTCGGGAGAACAGCCAATTGAAGGTGCCATTTCATTGGTTGGAGATTTACAGGCTGAAGTTTTACAGCAGCCTTTTGACTTAAAGAAACTTCAAAGGAACAGAGAGTGACTCGAGCAGCCCATAGACGTAAGGAGAAGGAGCAATGGAAGATGGAGGCAAAAGCATCAACAGAAGAAACTATTACTTCTGAGCCTGTGGGAGGTGCAAGACCGAAGAAATCTTCAACAGCTGATCTTCATGCAGTCTTTTCCAGGCTTCAGACCGGAAGGGATGGTAAAGTTCCTGACTTGGAATGTTAATGGTTTGAATTCCCCACAGAAAAGAAGAAAAGTATTTCATTATCTGAAGCAACACAATAATGATGTTATATGTTTGCAGGAAACTCATATTGCTTCAAAGGATCAAAAATATTTGATTAACTCTTGGCTGGGTTCACATTTTATATCCTCTGCTCCTGGAAAAAAAGGGGGTGTTGTTATTTATGTTAAGAAAAACCTGTCAGCTAAATTAATAGACTCTGATTCTCAAGGAAGATTTGTTTTTATTGAATTGGAATGGAGCGGTAAGAAACTTCTTATAGTGAGTTTGTACACCCCTAATCAGAAACAAAAACAGTTTTATAAATCATTACATCAAAAAATAATTTCATTGGATTATAAATCTGTCATTTTGATGGGAGATTGGAATGGTATTTTAGAAACAAATAGGGACAAGAAAGGACTTTCCATTCTCTCCAATCAAGCTAAATTACCTAAGGCTTTTTTTTATTTGAAAGATGATTTGGAATTGAGAGACATTTGGTGGGAATGAAATGTGGAAGAGAGGGATTTCACTTTTTTCTCTGAGAGGCATCAATCATTTTCAAGAATTGATTTTTTTTTAATTACTACTGATTTATATTTTAGTGTTAAGAATGTTAAAATTTTTCCTAGGACATTGACAGATCATAGTCCTGTATGGTTGGAATTATTTGCTGAGAATGGGAATAGAAGATCTTGGAGGTTGAATGAGAATGTATTCAGATATGAGGTGAATTCACAGAAGTGTAGAGAACATTTGAAAGAATTTTTTTCTTTAAATATGTACAAGGATACCTCGATGGCGATGGTGTGGGATGCAAGCTTATATGCGAGGAGTTTTGATTCAAATGAATAACGCCTATAGGCGTAAACAATTGCAGAAACGTAAAGAGCTGGAAGAGGAGATTAAATTGAAAGAGAGAGCTTTAATTTTGAATTCTTTGGATAATAATTTAATGGCTTCCATAAATATGCTTAAAGAACAATTTAATATATTAATGGCTCATCAGGTTGCAACCAACTTATATTATATGAAACATAATACTTTTTGTAATGCAAATAAGCCTGGTAGATGGTTGGCTTATCAATTATGGAAGAAACAGAGATTTAGGATTATAGATAGAATAAATTACAAAGGTAAAGTGGTTTCTCAGCAAGAGTTGATTAAAAAATCCTTTTTAGATTTTTATGTAAAATTATATACTGGTGAAAAGGTACAGAGTTGTGACATAGATAAGTATTTACAAGATGAGCCGAGGTGGCGCAGCAGTTAGAGTGCAGTACTGCAGGCCACTTTAGCTGACTGTGTTCAGCAGGTCAGCGGTTCAAATCTCACCGGCTCAAGGTTGACTCAGCCTTCCATCCTTCCGAGGTAGGTAAAATGAGGACCCAGATTGTTGGGGGCAATGTAAATATATATATACATTGCTTACTGGTTTACACCGCTTAGAGAGTGCTTGCACTTAAAAGCGGTATATAAGTCTCATAAATAAATGCTCATTTTCCTAAACTTACAAATGATCAACGAGATGAGATTAATGGTTTAATTACTTCAGAGGAGATTATTATGGCTATTAAACAATTAAAGGTTGGTAAAGTGCCTGGTACAGATGGATTGACAGCAATCTATTATAAAACATTATCTGAGGAAATGATAGAACCATTAAAGGAACTTTTTAATAGTATATTATTGGGTGCAAAGATACCTCCATCTTGGAAAAGGGCGTTTATATCGCTGATTCCGAAAGAAGATCAAGATCTCACTCAGCCTAAAAATTATAGACCTATATCTCTTTTAAATGTAGATTATAAAAGTTTTTATAAAATATTGGCGAATAGATTAATGTTTGTTTTGAAACAAGTGATTCATACTGATCAATCTGGTTTTATTACTGGAAGATATATGAAAAATAATGTTAGACAAATTGTTAATTTAATTGAATATTTGGATAAAAATAATCAGATTCCTGCTGCCTTGATTTTTTTAGATGCTGAAAAAGCTTTTGATCAGTTAAACCAGTGGTTCTTAACCTGGGCGATATTGCCCCCCAGGGGGCGATTTCATTTTTCAGGGGGGCGATGGAACAAAAAGGGGCGATATGGGGGCGAAGGAACAAAAAGGGGGCGATATGGGGGCTATGGAGCGAGAAGTTTTGGGGACACTTTTGAGACTTTTTCGTACAGTGAACAGCTGCATATCTGTCATACAAAAACATCAGATCGCTCGCTATTAGTGGATTGAATTGTGTTTTCAAATGTTCCTCCAGCTAGCTTCAATAAAGAACGCTGTACATATGTGAATACACATTGCTTATCTTCATGCACATTGCGCAGCAGTCTCTACCCTTTTTATATTTCTTTTTGCATCTTAAATTTCACTTGTAATTCAATCATTAAATGTTACTCTTTTTCTTTTCGGGCATTTCACTTTCTTGCAATTGAATTTTGTTTTCAGTGGTCATTACATTTAAGTGTCTTGAATAAATAAGATAATAATGAAATACATGTATCATGAAGTTTGGGAATAAAGTGATGGGTGGCACCAAATTTTTTCAAACAGTTGAGATATGGGAAAAAGACTGGAAATAAATTATTTGCATCGATGTCCTGATGACAATTTTAAAGAAAACAAAAAAAGGGTTTGCATAAATTGAAGAATTATTTCCTATGTTGTGATTGAGAGGTGATGTTGGGGGAGGGGGGTGATATCAACTTCCTCATTGGCTCAAGGGGGTGATTTGTTCAAAAAGGTTAAGAACCACTCAGTTAAACTGGCAATTTTTATTAAGAGTAGTAGAGGAGATGAATTTTGGGGATAAATTCTTGCAAGCTCTTAGGGGCATTTATCAACAATCGGCTCAAATTATAATTAATGGAGGATTAACAGAGGTTTTTCAAATTGGAAAAGGTACAAGACCTTGTCCGTTATCTCCTTTACTGTTTGTTTTAACATTAGAAATTTTGTTAATAAAAATTTGTGAGTCAACTACAATAAAGGGAGTAATGGTAAACAAGAAAGATTATAGGCTGAGAGCCTTTGCTGATGATTTGGAAATTACTTTATCTCAACCGACTCATTCGGTTTTAGATTTATTACAAATTATAACTCAGTATGGGCAAGTTTCTGGTTTTAAGGTTAATAATAATAAGACTAAAATATTATCTAAAAATATGTCTACTAAGGATAAGGAAATGTTGGTTAATTTGACAGGTTTTGAAATTGTAAAAAAGGTTAAATATCTGGGGGTGTATATAACTGCTTCTAATGTAAAATTGTATAAAAATAATTATGAAACATTATGGATCAAAGTGCAGAAAGATTTAAATGATTGGAAAAAATTACAATTATCTTTGTTAGGGAGAATTTCTGCTGTTAAAATGAATGTTCTACCAAAATTTCTTTTTTTATTTCAAACGATACCTATTTTGAAGAAAGATGTTAATTTAGATGAGTGGCAGAAGGGTATTAATAAATTTATTTGGGCAGGGAAAAAACCAAGAGTTAAGCTTAAGATCGTACAGGATGTACGTGAAAGAGGAGGACTTAAGATGCCTAATTTGAAATTGTATTATGATGCTGCGGCTTTAACATTGATTGGTGATTGGATTAATTTAACAAATCAAAATATATTTTCTTTGGAAGGTTGGGATTTATTATATGGATGGCATGCTTATTTAATTTATAATAAGAAAGTAGATAGGGCTTTTAAGTCTCATATTTTAAGAACTGCTCTATTGCGTGTGGAAGAAATATTATTATAGATTGAATTATAAAATGCCAATTTGGGGGATTCCTGGACACGCAATAGAGGGGGTATTGAGAGGGGTGAAGCTGGATAGGATTTCTTATAATCAATTGCTTAAATTGGAATGGAAAGACTGGCAATTAAAATCGATAGATGAATTAAGGCAAGAAAATATTGTTTACTCTTGGTTTCAGTATAGGCAATTGTTAGATAGATGGAGTTTAGACCAAAAGGTTGGTCTTACTTTAGAAGATCAGAATTTGATAAAACAAATTAAAGATCAAAATCGAGGTCATATAAAGAGAGTTTATAGTGTTTTAGTGGAATTGGATTCAGAGATGGAATTAGTTAAAGATTGTATGATAAAATGGGCTCAAAATTTTCAAGAGCCGATTTTATTAGATACATTGGAGGCAATTTGGTTAGGAATGTGAAATTTACTCAGGCTCAAAATTTACAAGAAATTTTTTATAAAATGTTTTATAGGTGGCATTTGGATCCACAAAAGTTGTCTCGCATGTATCCTAACTTACAGCCTAAGTGTTAGAGATGTGGATGCTTGGATGCAACTTATTATCATATTTGGTGGACGTGTAGAAATATAAAAGCATTCTGGATTAAGATTTGGTGGAACATTCAGAAGATTTTTAATAGAAAGATAAAATTCACACCACAATTATTTCTGTTAGGTATTATTGAAGATTGTGATGTTAAAGAAACTGTTTTAATGTTGAATCTTATTACGTTAGCAAGACTATTGGTTGGGCAATTCTGGAAGAAAGACTCTTTGCCTACTATAGAAGATTGGTTGCTTAAAGTTTCTAATTTAGCAGAAATGGCAAAAATTTCTGCTTATTTGAAGGATCATTCACAGGAAAGATACATCTCGGTGTGGAGAAGATGGATAAATTTTGTACAGAACAAATATGGGATTAGAAAGTATCACTTAGTTTTTGAATAATTTAAAGTTTAAAGTGAAAATTATTTATATTGTTATTTATGTTTTTGTTTGGAGATTTTTTTTTCTTTTTTGAATTAGAGTTAAAGTATTTTAGGGATTTTATTATTTGTATAGTTGGATAAGCTTTGTTAGAATGTATTTGTGTATTTCTTTTTTTTAACCCTGAAATCAGCTCTGGGAAGTGAGGGGGGAGGGTTGGGTGGGGGAGTGTTTGGGGGGATATTGTATTGTATTAAAAACTTGTATAAAACTTTTCAACAAAGAGAGAGAGAGAGAGAGACGCTATAAATACACAAACTTTGTTGCCAAATATATCTCTTCCTTGATACTATCCTTTCAAACAAAGAAACAGCATTCTGGCGCCATTTTTCCTTTTAAGTCAAATTAAAATATGGAAAAGATTGTTTCTCCCCGAGTTAAAGTTTCCAGCACTTGCAATTTTTACTCCTCCTGGTCAGCTCTGTCTGCTTTTAAATTACTCACAAGTCCCTTTAAAATGCAGATGTGGATGTGGCGTCTTGCTTTGCTCCTAAAGCTCAGAGCAAAGGCGTCCTGGGGTGTGGAGAAAGCCTCGGGCTCCGAGGGAACTCTCATCCTCCGACCTCCAAATAATTAAGGAGGCCCAGGGGAGCTCTACCTCTACCCGAGAAAAACTCTCCCCCCCTCTTCTCCCGAGGGGGAGGTTTTAAAGCCACGGGACATCTGATTTTCGCTGTCTCCGCACGCTTTTCACACAATCCCAGGGCTGGCAGCCAGAAGAAAGCCGCCATCAGTGCAGCATCACCACCAGAAGTCCAGATGATATCTTGTCACTAACTTAGGAGGTATTTGTTCAATAACATAGTTTCTAAGCTTCTCTACCTGTTTATTAAGTTCCTGCACCATTTCAAGGGCCCATACTCCCCCCTGATGGCCCAAATCAAGCCATCCAGCAAGGTTCCTTTTCAATAGGGTAGGAGGTTGCCCAAACATCAACTCATACGGGGATAGTTATATTGTCAACAGGGTGCACATCTCACAGCATAAAGGGCCAAGGGCAAGGCATCAGGCCACTTTAGGTGACATTCAGCACATATTTTAGTAATTTTCTCCTTCAAGATACGATTCATTCATTCGACATTAGCACCCGACTGGGGATGGAATGCACTATGAAATCTCCATTTAGACCCTACTGACTGGGCTACAACTTAATTGATTTGATGAACAAACTCTGGACCATTATCAGATGAAATAAGGGAGAGACTTCCAAACCTGGGTATCAATTCCTTTAGTAACAATCTAGCCACCTCCCTAGCTTGTTTAGTCTTAGTGGGAAAAGCTTCTGGTCATCTGGTATATCTATCTACAAAGACTAATAGAGCCTTATACAATCCACATCTAGGCATGTCTGTAAAATCAGCCATGACAGAATCCATAGGAAAATACAATGTAGGCATGGTCCCAGGTGGCAAAAGGGGCCCTTGTCGAGGGTTAATTCTTGCACAGGTTAAACACTGAGAAACAATTCAGGCAGACACGCCAGCTAATCCATTAATGAAATAATCCCGTCCTAATGCCTCTTCCAACCCTGTTTTGTCCATATGAGTAGCATCGTGAGATGCCTGAACCAAAGCCCACGCTGAGGACTGCGGGACAAAAATGTGCTTATCGGGTAACAGGTACCACCCATCCTTCACAGTTGCTTTGAGGTCATTAACTGCTTTTTCACACTCCTGTTGGGAATATGTTGGCTTAATGACAGTAGGCAGAACACCCAAATCCATTGCAACATATATTGTTAGATCTAGTGTAGGTCCCACCTCTTTCGCCGCACTTCTGGCTTCCAAGTCAGCCTTCTGATTGCCTTGCGTCACCTTGTCAACACCCCTTTCATGCCCTTTACAATGCATAACTGAACTGCATTGCCGGTTTCTGAACTGCATCAATGAGGCGTTGTATCAGGTGTCCATGTTGCACGTACTTGCCTACTGAATCTCTAAACCCTCTCTCTTTATATACAGCGCCATGCGCATGCAGCGTTAGAAAAGCATATTTACTATCCATCCAAATATTCAAAGTCTTCCCCTCTGCCAATTCCAGTGCTCTAATAAGTGCCCACAATTCTGCCACCTGTGCACTATGTCCCACTCCAAGGGGACCACTTTCCACCACTTTATCATCATCCACAATGGCATATCCTGAAACCCTTTTTCCCTCATACATATAACTAGATCCATCAGTATACCAATTAAGTTTAGCATTTGAAAGGGGGATATTAGACAAATCCGGTCTACTAGAATAAACACTTTCCAATACTTGCAAGCAGTCATGTTCCAATTCAACTTCTACTGGTAGCAGGGTAGCTGGGTTTAATCGGTTAGAAACCACTAATTTTACCTGAGGGTTCTCAATCATCATTGCCTGATATTTAAAAAGCCTTTGACTACTTTTCCACAAATGCTCCTTGTTATCCAATATAGACTGAACCGCATGAGGAGTGTGAACGCTTATAGGACAGGAGAAGGTCAATTTATTGCAGTCCTGTAACAGGACTGCTATAGCAGCAAGAACCTTCAAACAATGCAGCCATCCTTGTGCCACACCATCCAATTGCTTGGATAAATATGCCACAAACCATTGCCACTGTCCTAATTGCTGAGACAACACTCCCAAAGCGATATTTCTTTATAAATTTCCAAATTTGGTAGAGTTAAAGCTGGAGCAGAGGTAAGAGCCAATTTGACATCTTTAAAAGCCTTCCTCTGTTCTCCTTCCCAACGGAAGGGCTCATTGTCACTCCCCTTTGTAGCAGAATAGAGAGGAGCTGCCAATAATGCATAATTTGGTAGCCATAGACAGAAGCCAGCCAAACCCAAGAAACCCCTCAACTGTCTCCTATTTGTAGGCTCAGTAATAGCTAACACTGCTTGCTTCCTTTCCCATCTTAGGGCTCTGTGTCCTTGCTCAACGTCATACCCTAAATGCCTCACTCTCTGCTTCACTAATTGTGCTTTCTTTCTAGATACCCTATAACCACATTTCAATAACAGATGTAAAAGAGCCTCAGTGTTCTCCCAACACGTATCCTCTGTCCTACCCGTTACCAAAACATCATCTACATATTGCAAAATAGTATCCCCCCTCTGTCGAGGCACAAAATACTGTAAATCCTTTCAGAGCACTACCAAATAGAGTGGGTGAATTCTTAAATCCTTGGGGCAGCCTTGTCTAGGTATATTGCATCTTCTGCCCTGTCCTTGGATTTTCCCATTCAAAAGCAAATAATGGTTGGCTAACCTTATGGATTGGAATTGTAAAGAACACATCCTTTAGATCCACTACTGAAAACCACGCAGCAGTTGGCAGGCTCAAACTCAGTAACGTATCTGGATTGGGCACTGGACTGGATGAATCATTACAGTCATTGAATTAATGATGCGTAAATCCTGGACCGGCCTATAGGACCCATCTGGCTTCTTTATAGGCAATATAGGTGTATTCCAAGGTGACTGAATGGGCACTAAAATTCCCGCCTTCAAATATTTTTGGATTCTCTCATATATCGCTGGTATAGCTTCATTAGAGCAAGATCTCTTGCGAATATGCACTGGTGTCGCTAGGGGTTTTACTTCCACAATCACAGGTGGATGATGAGCTGCAAAACCAGGGGAGTTATCTTCTGCCCATAGCCATGGTACTCCAAATTCCTTCCACTTCTCCTCCTGTGACCCCTCCCCAGTTGATCTAGCTGCCATAAGCCTCCACATAGTCTCAGGTTGATGGCTTTATTTGAATCCTTTGTTGGCCTTCATCAAAGGAAATAGTAGCTCCTAATTTGCTGAGCAGATCCCTGCCTAGCAACGGTATTGGACATTCAGAAATATATAAAAATTCATGCTGGATCTTAAATCCCTTGAACAAACATGTTACTGGTTTAAGGACTTGACGTCCCAAAACCTGTCCCGACACCCCTTGGACTTGTATCTGATGAGGTCCCGGTGTAGCAATCTGACTATTTACAACTGACCTCCCAGCTCCTGTATCCACTAAAAACGTCGTCTGTTGACCCCCTATACTCATAGTTACCAATGGCTCGGGGGGGGGCCTCTTCCAAGCCTGGTCCCCGTCAATCTGTCCATCCCGTTCCTGCCAATCCAATCCTTTCTACCTCTCTATCTCTCTCCATACCTCCTCTACCTCCCCGGTTCCCTCTCAGTCCCCTTCCCCTGAAGGGAAATCTAGTTAGTGCTCTGCTCCCAAAGCCACCACGTCCCATTCCTGACCTTCCTCTCCAGCCCCGTTCTCTCATCATTCTCCTGGGACATTCCCTTTGCCAATGACCTTACTCTCTACAATTAGCACATTGGTTTGGCCCAAGCATTGTTCCTCCTTGCAGTGCTACTGCCAACAATTCTGTCTTCTTATGCATTATAGCATCTCTCTCCTTCTTCTCAACTTTGTCCCTATTAACAAACACTTTCCTTGCCACCTCCAATAACTCAGTTGTCTTATTTCCTAAGGCTCCTTCAAGTCTCTGCAACTTTTTCCTAATACCATCATAGCTCTGCGCTATAAATCTTTCATTCAACATCCTCACATGATCCACATGCCTAGGATCTATCTGGGTATAGAGCTCATATGCCTCAATTAACCTTTCTGGACTTTCATCTGCTCCTCTGGAATATGTCCAGGGTTTGGACATATTCACCGGGAGCTTCCCTGCTTTGCGGAGGGCTTCCACCAAATTCTGGTGCACTTGGATAGCTTGACGTACAGCTTAGCAGCCCTCAACTTTTTGAGCACTGCCCTCACCAGTTTTACATGCTAAGCTTTCATTTCAATGTAAATTAAAATGTCGTCTAAATACACCAATACCCGTTTGGACAGATGTTTGTATAAGACTTTGTTAATTAGCTGCAAGGGCCCCTGGAAGCCAAAAGAGAGCACTTTGAACTGGAAGCATCCTATTGGGCAGTTGAAAGCAGTTTTCCATTCATCTTCCTCCTTGATTCTCACAAGGTAGTAGGCTTCTTGCAAATCCAGCTTAGTGAAAATTCTGCCCTTAGCCAAATGAGCTAGCATATCCATCAGGGGCAGGGGGTAGATGTCCACACAAACAGTGATAAGCTCCCTATAGCCCTCACATAGACAAAGCATCCTATCCTTTTCATGGAATAGGATGGGCACGGCCACCCTTGGTCGGGCCAGCTGGATGAAACTGCAGGCAAGATTCTTTTTTAATGAATAGACATAGCTCATCTAGTTCTCTCAGGGTCATCGAGTATAATTTTAGGCAGCTTGGCTCCACATAAGATCTCTATAGCAGAGTCCATCGAGCGGTGAAGGGGGAGCTCGTCCAACCTCTTCTCACTAAACACCTCTTTCAGGTTCCAATACTCCTTGGGGATAGTGAGAGGATCCTTTTCTCTTCCCTGCACTACTGCTCTTATTTCTTGGCATGGGGAGGCCACCCTCTGTATTTTTTCTGGCCTTGGGAGCCAGGTGACTGGTTTGAATTTTTAATAGTTTCCTTCTCCACATCTTTAGCCAACCTAGCCCTAATACCAGGGCTATTCCATCCCTGGGACAATTATGAAGCTTAGGGTCTCTAGATGAGCCCTCGTTCACATTTCTATGGTCTAGGTGACAAATGTTGCTGGAATACCCCCCGCTACTGATTCGTATAGTTCAGGTGTATCAAACTCGGATTTCATTGAAGGCCAGCATTGGTTGTCCTCTGGGCAGCAAGGGGACATGGTGGGGGTAGGGGAGGCTGAGTGTCACAGCCAACTGAGTGCGCATGGCTGGGGTGGGTATGGCCAGCTCAATGTTGCTTGCATCAGGGGCACCTGGGGGCCGGGCATGGCTGGTGGGAATCCAAAGTTCTCCAGCGGGTGGGAGGTTTGTCCCACAGTGCGAGGCAAGGCATGATGGGACAGGGGTACTGCTACCATGGGGCCAGGCCAGTGAAGGCAGGGGGTGGGGTAGGAGTGCCACCACCACGGAGTCAGGCCAGACAAGACAGGAGATGGGGCGGGGGTACTGCTGTAGGACACTAAGAAAAAGACTCAGGCATGTCTTGAGCAGAGATCTGAAGCTGCTGCAGAGCTGCTTGTCACAGCTTGAGACAGCTTGAGAGTCTCTGTGTGTTTATTGGTTTTTATATACTTTTTACATACATAGGCTTTTACATTAAATGCTGACATTTTACATTCATAAGTTTAACCTTTAGATGCTGACATAAAGTTTCTTCATTGGAAAATTCCTTCGTATAAGCAACTATTTTCTAGTAACATAATACCTGTCCAGAGACCAGGTAAAAACAAATACAGATAGATCAAAAGGAGAAAGAACTAACAAAGACAGGAAGAGATAGGAAGTAACTTAAGCATATTATTTATTTAGGTAGGTGAGATATTAAGTCAAAAGGGGATGACCTTTTGGTTGCTTCATTAGGACAAAGGGTATCAAAAGGTTATGAGGTTTGTGGGGGGGAAGCATGGCAGTTTGCTGCGCGTGCAAATTCCCCCACATCTCACTCTTCTCTGTTTTATTAATGAGGACATTATCCTAAGCTGGAGTAGTTAGTGGGTCTTAGTCAGGGGATATATAACTTTGCATTTGATTATACAAAACATAACTTGTTCCTGAGGTAAGTTAATGGTAGTTTAGTGTGGAAAATTGAAAGTAGAGGAAAAAAAGACATTGTATAAACATATATGTGCATAATTAAAAGATATCTCTTGAAAGGAGGTACAATTTAGAATTCTTTGACATGTATACAATGAGGTTTTTTAGATGAAGTAGTACAATTGACAATTTTTGCACAGGTAAGATTTGTAGGAACAGCTACAATTGGTATATGTAAAACAATAGCATCAAGGGGTAACATGTAAGAGGCATGACCCTAGCTTGACATAGTTGCATAATGAAATTCATTGTCTGATAAAAAATTGCTTAAACCAGTATAATTTTTTTTAAACTGAAGCTGGAAACAAAAAGGTATAAGACAGGTAGAGAATAGATTTTCCATATCATATGATTCAGAAATACAAAAGTCTGTCACGTGTGACATTAGCTAATTGCACCCAAATATTATATTTCATCCGTGATTCTAAAGGATGAGTGGGAGAGCTTGAGCCCCCACACAGCAATTAAGAAGGAAAGAGAGGCAAAGAATAACTAAGGAATTTGCTGTCAAAACCACAAATATGGCAGTGCATAAATTCTCTGGTGTAAGTTCTTTTCCCTGTTGCCACAGAACCATCTGTGCTTTGGATGTTAGGTTTTTCACATCGCCCCAGGTCGTTGGCCAGCTCCAATGGCGAGAGCGAAAGGGACGTTGTGCTGTCTGAAGAGTTACCTGCTTAATTTCCAGTGTTGGGTTCTGGATTTGATACCATGACATCTTTGGCTGGTTGCCCAATGGATTAGGGAGCACAGCTTTCTGCTGAAAGTGATGCTGGTAGGCAGTGGTTTTTTTAAAAGAAATATTTAGCTGATTTAAAGTTATTAGGACTTTATTGACTTGATGATTTCCATGCCAAATTAGGCACCCTTGATTCCTCCTTTTTTATTTGTTTGTGAAGGCAGTCCTTAAAGGACCGATGCATATGTGAGAAACAAAGGATAGCTGCTGTAAAGTTAAAAACAAAGCCATAAGATTGGGGTCGATCCTGGGCATGATGTAAGCACCTGGAAAATTAAAAATAAGTTGGCACACATAATGAGAGTCAGAGATTAAGTTAAAAGTCTGTTGAGAAAAGATGTGGAAAGCTAAAATAGCAGCAATAATTCTGAGCATTGTGGTGAGGATTTCACTGCAGTGTAGGCAGATGATATGAAATACATCCTATATAGTCAGCACTGAAGTGATAAGTTTTTCTGAAAATAAAATTGAAAATCAAATTTTGGGATAGGAAAAACAATATTAATTAAATCAGTCCCATTTCAAGGACAAGCTCGATTGTGTCCTAAGGTTATTTCATCAACAGCCTGGATAAAAGATAAAACATTTTTGGTATGAGATAAGTAAAGCCATTCAATACAATATATTTTTGAGCTTTTAACACAGTTAATACTCCTGTAAGTAGCTTACTAATAAGAAATATCAAAAAATGTTAAGTGACAATTCCTATGTGGAATTCTGTCCACAAATTGAGTACTCAAGTACTTAATTTGCTCAACTGTGGTAAATGCTGCAAGTAGAACTACAATAAGATCTCCAGGTTGTTTTCCTTTGGTCAATAAGTCAAATTCCAAGTTAATCAAAGATGGAAACAAATTTCTATTAAGTAGGTTAAACATTTACAAAACTTAAGTAAAACAATTCAGAGTCATTTCTTTAGGTTGATGGATATATAGGTCTAACTAAACAATTTAAACTCAACACTTTTTCCCCAAAAAAATTGTCCAACAATTACTGTCTCTTCTTTCGAGTAAAACTTTGTAATCTGAAACTGCAAGAGTGATCATTAAATTTCATCTTCATTCGCAAACCGGAATTCTAAGCAGAGAGGAAAAAAAGTTTTAAACAAACAGTTTCCCCCCCCCTCTTTTTTCTGTCTCTCTTGCTCTTAAAGCAACACAGCCAGTTGAAAAACAAAAGAGACAGGAAAAGTTTTTGTTACAAACTTCTCACCACTAAAAATTAGTTTTCTCTCCTTCACATGCATTTTCCATAAATTCTCTCACACATTCTCCATGGGACTCTTCTCATGCAAACATTTACTATTACTTTTCAATTACAACAATAAAATCTGCAGTTTTTTATTTCTTTTACAGCCTGGGAGTGAGTGGGTGGGGGGTGGGGTTTGAGGGCTAACACACACTTAGGTATCAACAAATTAATTCATTCATTTTCATTCTAGCTGCTTGTATAAACAATTCCACATACAAATATTTCATTTCATACTTTCTCCAGGCAAACCATTTATTTTTAAATAAGGCCTTTTTGTATTGTTGTTATCAGAGAGGGTTTGACCCTCTTCCAAGTCTTGGAAATAACACAGAACAACACAGACAAACATATATACACAGATGCTAATAAAATAACATTTATTTAGACATGGCTTGTCCTGCAAAAAGCGAGAAAAATCATGAGATGATTCCAACCAAACGTGGTTTTTTTTATAGGGCTCTTTTAATCATCTCCTATTTTTCTCACCATTCCAAGCCCAAGCATAATATTCTGGGTGGCCACACACACATATACACATATACACACATATACATAAACAAAACACACATCAGTTTGGGGTTTGAGGCTAAAACAGGCCTCTCCTTTTAATTAAAAAGGAGGGGAACATTTATGGTTACTTCCAATTTATCCCAGCAACTTCAAAAGACATTGGGGAAAGACTAAAAGGAATATTGAAGGTGTGAAGGGTGAGGGAAAAGTAGCAGCCTCCTCTCCTCACATCTGACAAAGGGGAATTGAATAGAACCAGATTAAAAGGGAAAAAAGGAAAAAAACTTGCTTTCAGTTTTTTGAATTTTCTTTTCTTTTTCTTCCGTGGCTTTACTTGTTATCAGATAAACTAGCCAACCGGAGGTTTACAAAGTTTTTCAATGTTGTCTTGTTAAAGATTATTTATACTTCTACACATCAACACAAAGCACCATCAGACATTGTCTGACAGGATTAAACTTAACCGCTACTTGAAGTTTCAAAACATCTCAATTGTTCAAAACACATTGCAGAGGAGTACATTTTGATTTAATTTGTTTCTTTAAATTCCTCTGATGATTCCTCATATATATTTTTTCTACTTCAAGATTGTTCCTCTATATTTTCCTTACGGAGGTGTATGGTGGCCGTAAGGAGGCAAAAGAATTAGCCTCTTCAGAAGGAGCTGAAAATCCAATTAAAGATGCTTTCAGAGGCAGTTTTTTACTTTGATCCTAATCAGGTGTGGGGCTTGTAGTTAATTGTTGCCCTGCTGAAGCATCTGAGCCAAATTTTTCCACTGCTTGATGGCATTGATGCCATTGATGTAATACCTGTACTGGAGCCCTATTTTTTCCCAATCTCGTAACCTAAGCGTCCAGCGCTTAGGATATCAAGGGGAATGTTTCCCTACCTCACCCACCAGCTTCTTTTTGTCTGCATCAGGCATTTTCATGCCTGATTTGTGTAACAGGAATTTGAGTTCCTCTGCTGGTGCTGAGATAGATTGTAACCCTTACTTATCACTGAGGGGTCCCGTAGGACGAAAGTGAACTTAGGGGTCTATTCCAGACGCTGGTAAGTAAGTTGGCTGTTGCTCCCTCAGAAGGGGGGGGGCTGTCCCTCTTTTCAGTCACCAGATGTAGGACGCTAAGAAAAAGACTCAGGCATGTCTTGAGCAGAGATTTGAAGCTGCTGCAGAGCTGCTTGTCACAGCTTGAGACAGCTTGAGAGTCTCTGTGTGTTTATTGGTTTTTATATACTTTTTACATACATAGGCTTTTACATTAAATGCTGATTTTACATTCATAAGTTTAACCTTTAGATGCTGACATAAAGTTTCTTCATTTGAAAATTCCTTCATATAAGCAACTATTTTCTAGTAACATATTACCTGTTCAGAGACCAGGTAAAAACAAATACAGATAGATCAAAAGGAGAAAGAACTAACAAAGACAGGAAGAGATAGGAAGTAACTTAAGCATATTATTTATTTAGGTAGGTGAGATATTAAGTCAAAAGGGGATTCCCCCACATGCTGCTACTGCCGGTCAAGGCCAGACAGGGAAGGGGGCAGGGTGGGGTTGCTTCCACCACCAGGTAAGGCAAGGGGTGGGACATAGGTGGCACCACACTGTGGCCCTGTGCGCTTGGCCCCCACCATCCAACCTTGTCTTCCAGCTCCTTTGCGAGGACGAGGTTGGATAGTGGGGGTTGAGCATGCAGGGGCGGTGGTATGACACTGCCCCCACCCCTTGCCTTGCTTCATGCTACAGTGGCGGCACTGGCAGCAGGCAGAGGCAGAGACACAGGGGAGGCATGCGATCCAACCTGATAGATGCACCAGGTGGCAAATGCCCCTGCCCCATCCCAGCCACAAGCAAGCAAAAACATGCAGTGAGATGGAGCAGGTGCATGTGGAGGTCTGGATTATGTACCTCCCTCCACCTCTGGCTCCGTCTCACCACACACCTGCTGCTTGAGGGTCAGCTCAGTGGTTGCACCATGCTGTGGAGCCCCAAGAGTGTGCCGACCGAGGAGCTGGTAAGTTGCAGCTGCTGTAGGACACCGTCGGCCCCCATGCATTCACTGCCTCCGTTGCCCGGCTGGGCCAGGGAGCAAGGGCTGTCCCATGGGCCTTGTGTTTGACATGTCTGGTCTAGTTGGCAGAATGTGATTGGCATCTTCAGCCACCTTAACTGGAACCCCAATTTCTCCACTAGGGCTGGGCTGATCAGGCACTTGGCGCAGCCCAATTCCAGGAGAGCCCGTAAGGTGACTCTCAGTCTAGAGTCTCGGTAGCTTAGCTCTATGGGAATTGTTACTAGGCCACTTACTAGGGAGTTGTCATCAGAATGAAGGTCAGTTAATCCTTGGTCATCATTTGGCAGGATCAGAGTTCTCTCGCCTCTTTTGGGGGATGCGGTGAATTTGAATCAATCCCTTTCAGTGAGGTCTCCCAGACCCTCTGCGGCGCCTTAGAAGTTTCTCCCCCCCTTGAGCCCAGGATGGTCTTTTTGGCGGGACGGCCGGTTTTGCACTTTGCTGTCCGGTGCCCTTCCTGGCAGCACTTAAACGGTAAAGCCTAGTTGCAGGTTCTGCGGTTTCGTGGTCTCTCTTTTCTCTGGAGGTGAAATCTTCCATGGCCATGCCGCATGATGCTTATTGTGCACTTGGTCGATCTTCACCTCAGCCAGGCTGTAGCATGCATGGAGGGTCATGGGGCTCTTCTCAAGATGCAGGCATTGTACAGTCAATCCATCTTTGAACCACTGATGAGGATATCGTCTGGCCAGTCATTCAGTCAGCATGCCAAATCATGGAATTCCTCAGTGTATTCCACCACCACTCTGCAGCCCTGATGCATGGTTTTGATGCGGTTCCTCACTTTATGGTCAGCTAGGTAGTCCTTGAATTGCCGGCATGAAATGTTTGAAGTTCCTCAGTTCAGGTGCATTCATGTTGTGAAGTGTCACCATCCAGCATGCTGCAGCCCCCTCCAATACTCCGCATGTTAGTGCCTTCAGAGGGAATCTCCAGCCCATACTCTTGAATATATGCCAGGACATGGGCTAGGAAAAATTCCAACTGTTAGGGATACTCATCAAACTTTACACTGAGGGGTCTTCCAGTGTTTTTCCCTTGGTTGGCCAGTTCCCGCTGGATAAATGAATATTTATCCTTTTTATAAGGTTTTACAAAACACTCTTGCATTAATTTTTTTATCAAAGTATTTCTCCACATTTTAAATGCCCCTGGAAACTGCATTTTAATGCATCAGTACTATCAGATTACAAACGTGATTATTAACACAATTTTATACAATATATACACAATTTTATATATTTAAATATCAATAGCACAAATAATTAAATGACTGGTGAAAATCAACCAATAGTATCCTCAAAAACTTAACAAAAGGATTGACTTTTGTCATCTTATTGTATTATCACAGTTTAGAAAAAATCAAATTTATGTTGTGTCTTTGTAGTGGAGTAGTGTATAAATTATTTTCATAGTACTTCTACAGGACATACTGAAATAATTTTAGGACAAAATATCTTATTTTACTGAAAGAAAATTAAATTAAGGTGCAAGTTTGCTTTTTTCTTCTTTTTATACAATATATTTGTAGTTTCCTTAATAACAGTACTCATTTTTAATAGGTAGCCTTGTCCAAAGAATACTGGAAACAAAGAAGGATTATGAATTATCACAGTTGCAAAAATCTGCTGAAAAGGTAACTTGCTAATAAACTTTAAAGAATTGTTTCTGGCAAATTTTTATCTCTTACACTTTATTAGTATCTCCAATATAATGATTGTTTAACTGATTTTAATATTAAAGCAGTGGTTATCATAGGATATAAACAAAGAAAGCATTGTTTCAACAGCATTTATTTTAATACTTTGGTGTATGCCACTCAGAGTCCCTTTCGGAGGGAACTGGGTGGTTCAGAAATGTGACAAATGGAAGGAAGGAAGGAAGGAAGGAAGGAAGGAAGGAAGGAAGGAAGGAAGGAAGGAAGGAAGGAAGGAAGGAAGGTACTAAGGTACTCCTGGTTTAAAAGTTGTAATTCTTCTCTAAAGAAAAAAATCCACCCTGGCTGACATTATGTTTTTTCAGCATTTGATTGGTCAGTTGTAAATGGCTTATAGTTATTGCAAATAATTTTAATATCCATGGCATCCTTGTGTAAAGATTTTCAAAAATATAGGAAAGTTGATATATTTTCTCTTTCCATACCTTCCATTCATGACTGATGCTGATTAAAGGGACTCAAGCAATAGCAATAGCACTTAGACCAGGGGTCTTCAAACTTGGTCCTTTTATGACTTGTGGATTTCAGCTCCCAGAATTCTTCAGCCAGCATGCCTGGCTGAGGAATTCTGGGAGTTGGTCCACAAGTGTCAGAATCCAATTATATTTCATCTTTAATTATCAAATATAGAAACTACCAATTCTGCCTTCTCTGGATTCTGCCATAAGAGGGAGAGAAGGGGGAGAGCAAAGGGGCTTTATGGCCCTCACTTCCTTCAGTACACTTCAAAGGGCTGAATGCTGAATGTGTGTTTATTGTGACCTCTAAGCGTTAACATATCAAAGAAGGGTAATTGCCTTTCATGTAGTTATCTGAAGTCTCCATCTAGACGGAAGAAAGAAGAAAGGGGGTGGAATTGTGATACTTGAAACTATCCCTGGAAGGGGGCTTGATTGGGTGGGACTACTGGGGAACCCCTTAAAACCTTGAATGGGAGAGCTTGAACCCCAAGTCCTGTCTAGCATGCCTGCAACCACTTCTCTTAATAAAGGATTCCTGTTGGAAGAATTATTCCAAGAGTTTTGTCTTCTTAAGATGCAAAGTGGGGTGGGTCCTTACATTAGACAGGACTTGCAAAATTAATCCACCTGGAAGGGAGACCCTTGCCGGGGGATTTTGCAAAAATTTACCATGTCAGACAACGAAGCAAGAGAGGGGGAAAACTCCCTGGAAAGAGAGCCGCTGACCCAGTTGGAACCTTGCCAGATGTTGGAATCCGAGAGGCCAGATTCCTCAGGAGAAGAAGTGGTGGAGACACAGGACCACAAGCCTCGCTGGTCGATGGGCGTTGGAAAGAAAAGTGAGTGGGGAAAGGAATCAAGAAAGGTGACCCTGAGACGGGGGACCAAGCAACCAGAATGGAAGCAGGAGATGGAGAAATCCCTGCACGCAAGTGAAGAGGGAGGAAGCTGGGCACCGTACTCAGACTGGATCCTAGAGAAAGCTATTGACCTGATGAAGAGAACTCTCAGCTCCCTAGGAGAGGAGAATACTGAGCCCTACGGCCGCCCCAGTTCCTGGAGCCACAAAGGGAGAGACACCGAGGGGGACGTGGAACCTGCAACCCCAGGGACATCTACTGATCCAGGAGCCCCCACCCCCTACCGGACCACAGATGGTAATCTGGACGGAAGACACTACCACCCACAACGGAGGCACCGATCCATTCCAAGATGTCCACCGTTGGAGGTGAAATTCAAAGGGGAGCCAACACGCTTGGGGTTTTTCCTAACCCAAGTCCTCAGCTACATGGAGGAATATGGGTAGGACATTCCCAGCGACAAAGCCCGCATCCGGATCGTGCAATCTGCCCTGGATGGACCAGCCGCGGATTGGGTGGTGAACTTGCATGACTCCAATGCCCCAGAACTCAGTAACTTCAACCGTTTCATGTCCTCTTTGAGAAGACGATTTGAAGACCCCCTGGCTGGTCGCAAAGCCCGTGAAAGGATAACGATAAGGCAAGGCAAACGCCCAGTGGCTGAGTATACCCAAGAATTCCGGGCCATTGCCAGCAAACTGAATTGGCCAGAAGACATCCTCCTTGGCCATTTCAAAGACGGACTAAACTATGATCTATATGATGCTTGCCTGCCCCGAGGGGACCCACATCGACTTGAGGAATGGTACGTCTTGGCAGAGGAAGCAGAGATCGACATATTGAAGAGGCACCGCCGAGGAAAACAATGGAGCCGCCCCCCGCCTGAGCTGACACACCAACCGGTGAAATCATCGGATACAGCCAAGAAGCAAATGGGGTGTTGCAAGTGCGGAAGAGAAGGGCATCGAGCTGTAGAATGCCGCTCAAAGGCCCCCCAGCACAACCCAGACAGATCCCCAATCAACAAACCCGGAAAGTATTCAGCTAAGCCAAAAGAAACGGCCATGAGAATGATGGAAATTGCAGAAACCCCCACCTCTGCTCACCAAGGGGAAAGAACTCCAGCCTACACCACAGGGCCGGTGGATGCCTCAGATGACAGCTCGGAGGGCGAACCCCTGGTAAGTGGATGCATCACACCCATCTTCAAAACAGTGACTATATTAATCCCCCCCATGCCCGAAGCTGTGAAGGTGAAAGCCTTAATAGACTCTGGCTGCACCCGCTGCCTCATTAGCCCAACACTAGTGGGGAATCTGGGCATCCCATCCAGGAGACTGGAACAACCAATCTCATTTGGCCAGCTAGATGGATCCATAGCAGGGGGGGTGCCAGCTACCCTAGCCACTCTGCCAATACACCTCTCCCTGGGCAACCATGAAGAGGACATAACGTTTGTGGTGACCCCAGGTATGGAATGCCCAATGATTCTAGGGATGGAATGGTTGAAAAAATGGAACCCCTGGGTAAATTGGAGGACGACAGAAATCAAATTCCCGAAGGGGGACCCTATGGACTTAAAACCCCAAGGGAGGCTACCAGAATCAAGAATAGAAAAAGCATCCATAGGGGAGGAAAAAAGATTAACAGAAATACCAGAAGAATATAGGGACCTTGCTGAAGTCTTCAGTGAGGAGAGGGCGAATGAGCTTCCCCCCCACCGACCCACAGACTGTACCATTGAATTCAAGCCTGGGGCAAAACTCCCGAAGCCCAGATTATACTCCATGAGCCCAAAGGAGAAGGAGGAAATGGAAAGATTTATAAAAAAAAACCTGGAGAGAGGTTTCATTGAGCCAGCCAAGCCTAAAGTGGCTGCCCCGGTCCTTTTTAGAGAGAAGAAGGATGGCTCTTTACGTTTATGCGTGGATTATAGGGCCCTGAATACAATCAGTGAAAGCAACCTATACCCGCTGCCCCTCATGAAAGACATGCTGTCACACCTATCGAAAGGGAAATTTTTTTCTAAACTAGACCTAAGGGAAGCTTACTATCGCGTGAGAATCAAGGAAGGGGACGAATGGAAGACTGCATTTAACTGCCCCATGGGGTGCTATCAATTCAAAGTCTTGCCATTTGGATTACAAGGGGGCCCTGCAGTCTTTATGCAATTAATCAATGACGTTCTAAGGGAGCACCTATTTAAGGGGGTCCTTGTTTACTTGGACGACATTCTTATCTTTACTGAAACAAAAGAAGAACACGTCAAACTTGTCAGAGCGGTTTTAAAGAAGCTGCGAGCCGCTCACCTATATGCCAAACTCTCAAAATGCGAATTCCACCAGGAAAGGATAGACTACCTAGGCTATCGCATATCCCCACAGGGCATTGAAATGGACCCGGAGAAGGTCAAAGCAGTACTAAATTGGGCACCACCCCGCACAAGAAAGCAACTACAAAGTTTCCTGGGCTTTGCAAATTTTTACCGCCAATTCATCCCCTCATTTGCACAGATAGCCTTGCCCCTCACTAACTTACTAAAAACGAAGGGAACATCCTCAGTAAAACCTAGCCAGCCACTAACATGGACAATGGAGTGCCAAGCAGCGTTTGAGAGACTAAAGAGACTTTTTTCTGCCGAACCAGTACTAAGGCACCCAGACATGGACAAGCCCTTCATAATACAGGCAGATGCAAGTGATGTGGCAGTGGGGGCTGTGCTATTACAAGAAAATGATGATGCAGTATTGCAACCCTGTGCATATACATCCAAGAAACTCACGGAAACAGAACAGCGCTGGCCCGTATGGGAGAAGGAGGCTTATGGGATACGTTGGGCATTACGTGGGCGACAGTTCCTGGAAGGCAACAAAATCCCCTTCCAGGTGTGGACTGATCACAAAAATTTAGAAGCCCTGAAAACTTCCAGGAAACTCAATCCCAAACAAGTCCGCTGGTCCCAGCATTTTCACCAATTCCAATTTAAGCTCAAACATTTACCAGGAAGAAAGAACTTCCTGGCAGATGCACTATCTCGCATGCCCCAATATAACAGCGCACGAACCACAGACTCTAGACCAATAATGGCAGAGTCACAACTGGCAGCACCAGTAACCACAAGAACCCAAGCCAAAATAAAACCACAACTGGACAGCCAAACTGGGATTGAATTCAGAAAAAGTTTGGAAACAGATGACTGGTTCCAGAAAAACAAAAATGTGTGCACAATGAGAGACGGGTTGCCTTGGGTAGGGGAAAAGTTATATATACCAACAACTCAAAGACTAACTTTCATGCACCTTTGCCATGACACAAAATCAGCAGGGCATTTTGGATTTGTAAAAACTTTACACTTAATTAAACGGCAATTTTGGTGGCCATCAATAAAAAAGGACATAGAAAGTTATGTTGCCAGCTGCCCAACCTGTGCATCAGCAAAGAGGTTGCAAGGGAAATCGCCAGGGCTATTACAACCAGTGGCAAGTCCCTCAGCCCCCTGGAGGGAAATAGCCATGGATTTTATAGTGGAATTGCCAGAAAGCAATGGGAATACTGTTATCTGGACAGTCACGGACCTATTTTCCAAACAGGTGCACTTTATCCCTTGCCAAAAAATTCCCACTGCAAAGGCCTTAGCAAAACTTTTCATCCAGCACATTTACAGATTGCACGGGGCACCCCAACGCATCATCTCTGATAGGGGAGTGCAATTTACGTCTGCATTTTGGAAGGAATTTTTATCCCTCTTAGGGACCACTCAGGGATTGACATCTAGCCACCACCCTCAAGGGGATGGACAAGCGGAACGCTGCCAGTCGGTACTTGAGCAATATTTGAGATGTTTTTTAAATTTCCAACAGAGTGATTGGACGGACTTACTTCCTTTTGCAGAAGTTGCCTACAATAATGCAGTCCACTCCAGCACAGGCTACACTCCTTTTCAAATAGCCAACGGTCAAAGTTTCAACCCTATGCCAGAGTTAACCCCAAAAGAACCAACGATCCCTTCACTGAAAGAATGGATGGAAAACCTACAAAACACCTGGCCAATAGTCAGAAAATCACTAGATGAAGCTAGGCGGGCATACAAAGAACAAGCCGATAAAAAAAGGGTTGAGCCTACACCATTCATTATAGGAGAAATGGTGTACTTATCTACAAAATACCTAAAGTCCCTACAGCCCTGTAAAAAACTTGGACCAAAATATATAGGACCTTTTCCAATTAAAAGAATCATAAATCCAGTAACAGTAGAATTAGAATTACCCAAAAACCTCAGGCAAATACACCCAATTTTTCATTGCAGCTTGCTGAAAAGAGAGCATCAGTCACCTCTACGGCCAAAAATCCCCCCCCACCACCTCCAATCATGGTGGAGGGTGAACAACACTTCGAAATAAAAGAGATCCTTGACTCTAGGAGATATCATGGAACAACTCAGTACCTAGTTGCCTGGAAACACCTCCCTGCCTCACAAAATGAGTGGGTTCATAAACGTCATGTCAGAGCCCCGAAGCTATTGAAGAAGTTTCACACAGAGTATCCTAACAAGCCTGACTAAATTTTTTACTTGTGTTTTCTTTCAGGTGGATCTCTCTTATTTTTAAGAGGGGCCGGATGTCAGAATCCAATTATATTTCATCTTTAATTATCAAATATAGAAACTCCCAATTCTGCCTTCTCTGGATTCTGCCATAAGAGGGAGAGAAGGGGGAGAGCAAAGGGGCTTTATGGCCCTCACTTCCTTCAGTACACTTCAAAGGGCTGAATGCTGAATGTGTGTTTATTGTGACCTCTAAGCGTTAACATATCAAAGAAGGGTAATTGCCTTTCATGTAGTTATCTGAAGTCTCCATCTAGACGGAAGAAAGAAGAAAGGGGGTGGAATTGTGATACTTGAAACTATCCCTGGAAGGGGGCTTGATTGGGTGGGACTACTGGGGAACCCCTTAAAACCTTGAATGGGAGAGCTTGAACCCCAAGTCCTGTCTAGCATGCCTGCAACCACTTCTCTTAATAAAGGATTCCTGTTGGAAGAATTATTCCAAGAGTTCTGTCTTCTTAAGATGCAAAGTGGGGTGGGTCCTTACAACAAGTCATAAAAGGGCCAAGTTTTTTTTAATTTAAAAGTTTTATAAATTTATTACAATATAAACCCCACCACCACTTCCCCCCTCCCCCACTTCCCAGAGCTGATTACAGGATAAAAAATAAACAAACATAATCTAACTAACAATACCATAACACACTTTAACTCCTCCCAACAAATATTAACAAATTAAGTCAAAAATAATAAAATAATTAAAACTAATAATAATTATCTAAAATCTACTCAAAAGCAAGATAATACTTTTCAATCTCATATTTCTTCTGAATGTAATCAATCCATCTTCTCCAAACCATAATATATTTTTCTTTTCTTTTTTTATTGAAATTTTTTAAAATTTTTACAAGAAAAGAAAACAACCCTCCCCAACCCACCCCAACCACCCCACTCCCTCCCTCAACCTTCCCAGAGCTGAATATAGGCTTAATTAAAGTTTCTTAAATTCTTAAAAAAAATATAAACCATAAATAAGTCTAAATACATTTAAAGGTTGCTCCAAAGAATTTATAAATCCTACTTCTCCCGCAGATTCAGAAACCAATACTTGTGAGGCTTCCTTGACCTTCTGTTGTTCCTTTTCTTTACAATTATATGTTGCACAGGTTATCCTCTGCTCCTCCATCTCAACTTGTTGAGGCCCCTCCAACTGAGATTTCCCAATTTTCATAAGTATAGGCTCTTCAGACTGCAATTCTACCTTCTTTTCTTCCAAAGCTTTAAACTTAATAGATGGCGATGAACATACCCCCAGGACCGAAGTATAAAAGTCTTTTGCTTTAGAAACAATATTAAGTCTATAACGTATCCCCAGGTAACTCACCACCATTCCAGTCGGAACATCCCATCTGAACAAGATTCGTCTCTTTTTAAGTTCATCTGCTAAAAAAGCAAACTCCTTTCTTCTTCTTAAAATTGTAGATGGGATCTCCTTTAGAATTATAACATCTTGTGAAGCAATTTGAAACCTCTTCTTATAAAAAGCTTGTATAATTTCGTTGCGCAGGGATCTTTTCCCAAAGTAAATTACCACATCTCTTGGCAAATTCTTTTGCTCTGCCACCACAGAATTAACTCTAAATGGTTTTTCAATTTCACTAAGTATTTCCTCTTTTTCTTTATTCAAAATCACAGCAAAGTCCTTTGCAACCATCTCTCTCAGATCTCCTTGCACAGACTCTCTCAGACCTCTGATTCTTAAAGCATAGTCCATTTGTCTATATTGAAGCATAAGAATCTCATCTTGAAAATTTTCCATCTCTTTTTCCATGCTTTCAAATTTTCCCTCCATCAATTCCACTTTTTCTTCTACCTCTTCTACGCAAAAGTTCAGCTTTTCAAGAACAGAGGCAACTCCTTTTAAAGCCAAAACTATCTCTTGCCTCAAAATCTTATTATTTTCCTCTAAAATCTCTTTCATTTCTACCCTAATTTGAGATATAACATTTCCCATCATATCTTGCAAGTCCTTCACCATTATTGGCTGTACCAAGAAAGAGGGTGAAGCTATTGATTTAGGTTGTTGTGCTGATGATAACACCGAAGAAGAAACCACCTTAGGAACTTTAGGAATTGCTGGACGCTTTGGAGCCATCTTAAAAAAAAATCTTTACTCCTTCTTAAAAATTACAAAAATTAAGCAAAAGAAAAAGAGAGATTAACTCCAAAAAATCAAAAAATCCTTCAAAAGGAGATCATTATAATAAAAAAAGGAGTTAAAAAAAAGGAAAAAGGAAGAAGAAAAAAAATGATTAAATAGAAAAAATCCATTCCATTTTTTAAAAGTACTTTTAAAAGTACAAAAAACAACAAAGAAGTTAAACAAAAATAATAATGCTTCTAAAATCCAAACCCAACATCATAAAAAAAAAACATAAATAATCAGTCCACATCCATTCCAATCATTAAAAAAAAGGAAAGTGAAAAAAAAAACACCAAAAAGCCTGCCGATCGCCATTTTACTTTCCCTTTCAGCAAAAAATAAAAAATAAAAAGAGGGAATATAAACGTAAAAGTAAGTCTTTAAACTTAAAATCCAAATAAAATCAAAAAAAGCAAAAGCTAAATCCTCTAGTCAACTCTGTCCGCTTCTAAGAAAAACTCACCAGATCTCTTTAACCGCGGAGGTGGTTGCAGTGGCTTGTTTGGTCCCAAGGGACAAAAGCAGCTGGGAAGCGGAGACAGTCTGAACTCCGTGGGAGCACTCTTTTCACCCCCCCCAAAAAAAACATTGGGGGTGCATAAGAGGCTCTACCACTATTCAGACAACCCACTTCCCCCCCCTTTGCCCGGGAGGGGGATTTTGAACCGCTGAACAGCTGATGTCCGCTGTTCATAGCGATTCAAACACTTACCCAGGAGGACGGCTACAAAGTAGCCGCCATCGCGCGCGCAGATCCACCGGAAGCTCCCATAATATATTTTTCTTGTGGATGATCCTTCAAATAGGCGGAGATTTTCGCCATGTCTGCTAAATTAGACACTTTAAGTATCCATTCTTCCAAAGTAGGCAATAAGTTTTTCTTCCAATATTGCCCCACCAATAATCTTGCAGCTGTTATAAGGTTCAACATCAAATTAGTTTCTTTAACATCAAAATCTACAATAATACCCAACAAAAACAATTGCGGAGTAAACTTTATCTTTCTCTTAAAAATCTTTTGAATATTCCACCAAATCTTAATCCAAAAAGCTTTAATATCTCTACAAGTCCACCAAATATGAAAATAAGTTGCATCTAAATTTCCACATCTCCAACATTTGGGCTGTAAATTCGGATACATGCGTGACAACTTTTGGGGATCCAAATGCCATCTATAAAATATTTTATAAAAATTTTCTCTTAAATTTTGCGCCTGAGTGAATTTTACATTTCTAACCCAAATTGTCTCCCATATATCCAATAAAATCGGCTCTTGAATATTTTGCGCCCATTTAATCATACAGTCTTTAACTAATTCTGTTTCAGAATCCAATTCTATTAAAACATTATAAATTCTTTTTATATGAGTTCAACTTTGATCTTTAATCTGTTTTACCAAATTCACATCCTCTAAAGTGATACCAACTTTTTGATCTAAACTCCACCTCACTAACAATTGATTATAATGAAACCAAGAGTGTACAATATTTTCTTGCTTCAACTCAGTCAATGACTTTAATTGCCAATCTTGCCCAACCAAACTAAGTAATTCCTTATAAGAAATCTTATCCAAATTCACTCCCCTAGATACTCCCTCTATCACGTGTCCAGGAATCCCCCAAATTGGAATTTTATAATTTAACCTATAATAATATTTCTTCCAGACACGCAACAAGGCACTTCTCAAAATATGGATTTTAAAAACCTGATCAACTTTTTTATCATAAATTATATAAGCGTGCCATCCATATAATAAATTCCATCCCTCAAGAGAAAGAATATTTTTATTTGTTAAGTTGAGCCAATCACTAATCAAGGTTAAAGCCGCCGCATCATAATACAATTTTAAATTAAGCGCTTTAAGTCCTCCTCTTTCCCGTATATCTTGTATAATCTTGAATTTAACTCTTGGCTTTTTCCCTGCCCAAATGAACTTATTAATCCCTTTCTGCCATTCCTCCAAATTAGCATTTTTCTTCAAATAGGTATCATTTGAAACAAGAAAAGAAACTTTGGAAGTATATTCATTTTAACTGCTGAAATTCTCCCCAACAAAGATAATTGTAATTTTTTCCAATCATATAAGTCCTTTTGCACTTTTGCCCATAGTATCTCATAATTATTTTTATATAGTTTAACATTAGAAGCTGTGATATATACTCCTAAATATTTAACCTTTCTCACTATTTCAAAACCTGTTAGTTTAATCAAAACATCCTTTTCCTTCATAGACATATTTTTCGATAATATTTTAGTCTTATTATTGTTTACCTTAAAACCAGAAACCTTCCCATACTGAATTAAAATTGTTACCAAATCCCTAACCGAGTTTGTCGGTTGAGATAATATCACAACCAAATCATCAGCAAAAGCTCTCAACCTATAATCATTCTTATTTATTTTTATTCCCTTTATTCTAGGTGACTCCCAAATTTTAATAAGTAAAATCTCCATTGTTAAAACAAATAACAATGGGGATAAAGGACATCCCTGTCTTGTACCCTTTTCAATTTTAAATGCTTCTGTTAAACCCCCATTAACTATGATTTGTGCAGATTGTTGTTGATAAATTGCCTTAAGGGCAACTAAAAATTTATCCCCAAAATTCATTTCCTCTACTACTTTAAATAAAAATTGCCAATCTAATTGATCAAAAGCTTTTTTAGCATCTAAAAAAATCAACGCCACAGGGATTTGATTGTTCTTATCCAAATACTCAATTAACTTAACAATTTGTCTAACATTATATTTCATATATCTTCCAGATATAAATGCAGATTGGTCACTATGAACCAATTGTTTCAAAACTCGCATTAATCTATTTGCCAATGTTTTTGAAAAAAATTTATAATCTGTATTCAAAAGAGATATAGGCCTATAATTTTTGGCCTGAGTCAAATCTTGATCCTCCTTCGGAATCAATGATATAAAAGCCCTTCTCCATGATGGAGGTACCTCTGCTCCCAATAAAATATTATTAAAAAGTTCCTTCAGTGGTTCTATCATTTCTTCAGATAACATCTTATAATAAATTGCTGTTAATCCATCGGTACCTGGAGCCTTACCAACTTTCAATTGTTTAATAGCCCAAATAATCTCATCTGAAGTAGTTAAACCATTAATCTCATCTCTTTGATCAGATAAAAGGGCCAAGTTTGAAGACCCCTGACTTAGACCGATTCACAATGCTTTACAGTCCTTTCTAAGTGGTTTACAGAGTCAGAATATTGCCCCCAACAATCTGGGTCCTCGTTTTACCAACCTGGGAAGGATGGAAAGTTGAATCAACCTTGAGCCAGTGAGAATCAAACTGCTGTATTACTGGCAGCTAGTAGTCAGCAGAATTAGCCTGCATTACTGCATTCTAACCACTGTGCCACCACGGCTCAATCAACATTAATATCTATAACTTCTTGATATTATTTTTTAGCATTTTCATATTCTGTCATTTTCTGGCTCCTCCTCAGAAGAGAATTATGGTTCAGAACTTTACACAATCTTCTGTATGTTGAATAGCTGAAAATTGGAGAAAATATTCCCTTTATTCTGTTTTTTTTTTTATAGAAAAATGTGGAAAGCAAATTAGGGTAATTATTCAGCAGATGATACAATAGAGCTGTTTGACTTCCCTATGCAAAGAGTTATTGCTCCTCTAATAAGAACAATTATACAATTTGCCTTCCCTGACCCTAGGGAAGCTGGAGCTTCTGAAAACAAGAATGAAGATATGTAGAAATTAAAGTAAATGGGGGAGGTTGATTTCTTCATATTACCTATGCTTTCTGTTATTAATTCAAGAGGCTGTTCTTGAAGACAACAGTGAGCAGCGATGGGCATGCATCAGCACGCTCCTGTAACACCTCTGCTTTACGAACTGCAGTGGCTCTAGCTTGCTTCTTAGTGTGATTCAGGATGGTTACCATCTATAAAGTCCTTTATGGTACAGGGTCTTGTTAGCTGAATGACTATTTATCTCCCATATTATCTGCCTGGTCAATTCAATCTGGCAGGGTTGGCATGCTCCATGTTTGTTCAGTTCTGCAGTTTCCATAGGGCCTCTTGGTTTACAGTCGGTAATGAAATGACATAAGAATACTTAGAGCACCAGTGGAGGAAGATGAGGGATGAAGTTAATAAAACACAGGTACAAGTCTTTATCAGGACTTATCTTGTTGTGGTGAGAGTGGCGAACCATACTTAAGTCTTCATTCTTATTGCATCCCCAGATGGCTGGCCAGCAGTCCAGTTTTGGATGACCAATTCCCCCTCTTAAGGGGTGTAGAATTAGTCCTTCCAGGATCACAGTGAAGATTATTCTAGACATCTATTGGATAAAGTCACTTGACTTTGGAATTGGATTCTAGATGAGACGATCTAGCTTCTCATCCAGGGTCCAAGACCTGTAATCTGGACCCATTTAAAGGATGGCATATTGTTTGGTCTAAGGGATGGTATATGCCTTCTTACAGGAGGGGGTAGTTCTGCTGGCCTTGAAAGAGGCAGTGGATCACTCCTTCCCAGAAGACCATCCTTGAATGTATAGTTTTAGATAACTTTCATCCAGTCTCCAATCTTCCCTTAACACTCTGTCAAGAGAGAAGTGAGCTCCCAACTAGAGAGGGCCTTGGATGAAGTGGATTATCTACACCCTCTTCAGTCAGGATTCAGACTGGGATATAGTACCAAGGCATTTTGGTTACAGTTGTGGATGATCTTGGAGGGCTCAGGATGGGGGTGGTGTGTCCACTCTAGTCCTTCTGGATCTACCAGCAACTTTTGATACTATTGACATGATATGTTGCTTGTTAGAGAATTTTAATTTCTCTGTTGGTGAAAAAATAAATCAGAAGCTCTCACAGTTGACTGCATTTAGCTGATTCAAAATAACTTCTTTATATTCATATAAAAATATTTATAATACCATACATTCTTCTTTACAGCAACATAGCTCAATTGAAGACTTCTTCCAGAGAGATATAGAGACAAACCTGAGACTGGAAATCCAGCTCCTAACTCAATACTCTTTTGCACAGACTCAGTAGCACTTTCTTCACATTGGCTGACTGAGTTACCACATGACTCTTCCTGTTCATGAATATTCCAACACTCCTCCCTTCATGACAGGAAGAGACATCAGACCTATTGACTTAATACATTCTCCATAGTGAATACTACCCAATGGTTTAGTTATCATGTCTGCCAAATTATCCTCAGAAGAACAATGATGTAAACTAATCAATTTTCCTTTTACAGCTTCCCTGACATTACAATACTTAATGTCTACATGTTTACTTCTGTTCTTCACTCTGTCACCAGTTGTCATTTTTATACAGGCAGCATTGTCTTCAAATACCTTTACATTAATATTTAAATCTTGCAACAACTGTACATACCATGTTACTTCAGAACACAATTCAGATAAAGCAATAAACTCTGCTTCCGCTGTTGAAATAGCAACAGTTGTTTGTTTTCTGGACTTCCATCCAATCAGAGTCCCTCCAAACAATATTATAATCCCAGAATTTGATTTCCTTGTTTTTATGTCATTTGCATAGTCACTATCGACATAACACTTTAATTTCAATTCCTCAGTAATCTGTATTTGAAGACCCAAATTTATAGTTCCCTTTAAATATCTGAGAACCCTTTTTACACTCATCCAATGTAACTTTGTAGGTGCAGCAGTAAAACGATTCAAAATGCTTACTGCGCAAGCTATGTCTGGTCTGGACCACTGTGATAAACAAACTCCCTATTGCCGAGTGATATATCTCTTGATCACAGGTTTCACCTTTGTCCGCAATTAAACTATTATAAAAATCCGCACTCATGGGTATGGGAGCAGTATTGCAATCTTTCATATTATATTTCTCCAATAACTGCTCAATTTTTCTCCTTTGATTGAGAATATAACCACCTTTTTCATTTTTCTGTATCTCTACACCGAGATAATTTTTTATTTCTCCCAAATTCTTTAATTCAAATTTCTTTCCTAATTTATCAGCAAATTCTTTGACTTGTGATGCATCCTTTGCGATGAAGCAAAGATCATCCACAAATGATAACAGTAGACAATTCCCTCCTTGTAACTGTCCAGTATATATACAATTATCAGCTTTGCAACTTTTAAATCCAAGATCCTTTAAAGCAGTATCTAAACAGATATTCCAGTTTCTGGCTGATTGCTTCAGCCCATAAATAGCCTTGTTTAATTTATATACCATGTTAGGTTTTGCAATTTCATATCCTGGTGCTTGGATCATATAAATTTCTTCCTCTAACTCAGCATTGAGGAATGCAGTTTTGATATCAAAGTGCCAGATTTTATGCTTATATGCCGCTGCCAATGCCAGTGCTAATCTTATACTCTCACTTTTCACAGTTGGCGCAAATACTTCATTGTAGTGCACATTCTTTAATTGTGAAAAACCTTGTGCCACTAACCTGGCCTTATACTGTATATCATTATTTGGCAATACCTTTTTCTTATATACCCACTTACAACCCATAGCTTTGGTTCCCTGTGGCAAATTCACTGATTTTAATACTTCATGGTCTCCCACGGATTTCATCTCTTTATCCATGGCCTCCTTCCATCTTTCTTGTTCAGCTTTTGGTAACGCCAACACCTCTTTATAACTTCTTGGCTCATACCACACATTGCAAACCTTTACCTTGTTGGCAGAATACCTGTCAGGCAGAATTCCTTTGTTACATCACTCTGACCTACGTGGTATTAACTGCTCCTGTGTCTCAAGTCTTTCTGGTTTCATGTCTTGTTCAGCCTCTCCTCCCTGAACATTGACATCTTCTATAATCATTTTTCCATCATTAGATGAGTTATTGTCACTAAACAGATCACCATCATTAAATGAGACATACCCAGAATTTGCATTAATTCTGTCCCAATTTTGTTCTGCAAAATTAGCAGACCTTGAAATTATAATTCTTTTACTTCCATCGCTAAAGCGATATCCTTTTGACCCTGGCTCATAGCCCACAAACCTGAGCTTTCTTGCCTTTTGCTGTCCCTTTCTTCTGATTGCTTTTGGAATATGTACCCATGCAGTACTTCCAAAAATTCTCAAATGTGCCAGTGATGGCTTTCTCCCATATAGAATGGCATATGGAGTATTATTAATGGAGGAACTCCACAGCCTGTTAACTATATAATTGGCAGTCAATATGGCTTCTCCCCAATATGACCTGCTCATACCAGAATCCTCCAATAATGAATCTTTCATTGTTTGCAAAACACCATTCCTTCTTTCAGCTACACCATTCTCTGCTGCTGTGTAAGGATTTGTACGTCTGTGTCTTATCCCCAACTGCCCCAACCATTGTTGGAATTTAGTTGACATAAATTCAGTACCTCTGTCAGTTTGCAACTGACACACTTGTTGTCTGTACCTTCTCTCTACAAAACTTACCCACTGTTTGAATTGTTGTAGCACCTCTGTCTTACTTCTAAGCAAGTAGCAAAATGAATACCTGCTATAATCATCAACAATTACCAGTGCATATTTTGCTTCTCCCAAACTGGCTTGCATAGGTCCCACCAGATCTGCATGGACCAGCTCTAGAACTTTTTTTGTTTGTCTTGTGCTACATTTACTAACTGGGAATGCCTTTGACTTGGTGCTTTGCATACTGCACAGTCCAAATATGTTTTGCATCCCTTCAAATTTAGCCCTTCTGCAAAATCTTGCATTTGCTGCAAAACTTTAAAGCTTGCATGGCCAAGTCTTCTATGTAGAAGATGAACACATGAATCATGCTCTGCAACATTCTTAAATATATGGGAACATTGAACCTTTTGTCCCTGCAATACATATAGATTATCTTCCTTTATGCCTTCTGCACAAATATTCCCATTCCTTTTGATGAGACACTTCCCATTTACAAAAATGATCTCAAAACCTTGTTTGTCTAAATTAGACGCACTTAACAAATTATGTTCCATCTCAGGTACACAAAGCACATTGGTAAACTTTGATTCTAAATATGGAATTTTTACATCGCCTTCTTCCAATGACTTTTGCTTTCTGGCCATTTGCCAAAGCTACAGTTTCTTGTGCTACTGGAACAAACCTGCAAAATAATTCAGAGTCATTAACAATTGTTTGACTTGCCCCACTATCTATTAGCCACTTGTCTCTGTTGTTGCTATAGCAAACTTTTGCAACACCAAAATATTCCTTTTGCAAATCAGTCTTTTTGCATGCGCAAATGTCCTTTGCTGCAAACAGTTCCTTTGCAAACAGTTCCTTTTCATATGTGTGCTCGCTCCACAAATGTAGCAATTCTTTTCTTGCAAAGCAGCTCTCTGCTTGCAAAATCTCTCCTTTGTTGCAACTTGGTCCGAGTCGATCTGCTTGTTTTTTCTCCTCCAGAGACTTACAGTCTGGACCCCCTCCTCAGGAATTTCTCCTCCTCATGGCTGCTTCTAAAATGGTGTTTTTCTTCTTCATTAAGCAAACATGCCTTTAAAGCCTCAAACTTTAAGTCTTGCTCTTCTTTACACTCAAATATCATAGAAACTGTGTCCCAGGTTTTATCTAAACTGTTCAACACCAATAAAACCTTCTGGGACTCAGGGAATTTAATCCCACATTGTTCTAAGTCCAAAAATAAACTTTGTATTTTATTTAAATGCTGTTCCATAGATTCACCTGGTTGCAAACAGGCCCTATAAAGTTTTCTTGACAATTGCACTATATTGCATGCAGAAACATTCACGTGCACAGCTCTCAACTTCAACCAAATTTCCTTTGCAGTCTTTAAATTTGCAACATTTAGAAATTGTTCATCATCTAAATTCAAGATGAGATAAGCCAGTGCTCTATCATGGCTTTTCTGATCTGCAGCTGCAAATACTTGTGGTGGGTTTTCTACAATATACCACAGCTCTTTTGCTTTCAGCAAATATTCCATTTTTGCAGCCCATATAATATAATTCTTCTGGCCCAAATGAGGCACACAGCTTTCCTTAAATTCCATTGCAGCCATTCTGCTAATTCTGCCTTGTTCTTATACTTTCTAAACACAGGCAATTTCTTCCAGCTTTAAATTACAATGCAGTCCTTAGTAAGCTCTGGACCCATAACCTGTTAGAGAATTTTAATTTCTCTGTTGGTGAAAAAATAAATCAGAAGCTCTCACAGTTGATTGCCTTTAGCTGATTCAAAATAACTTCTTTATATTCATATCAAAATTTACAATACCATACATTCTTCTTTACAGCAACATAGCTCAATTGAAGACTTCTTCCAGAAAGATACAGAGACAAAACTGAGACTGGAAATCCAGCTCCTAACTCAACACTCTTTTGCACAGACTCAGTAGCACTTTCTTCACATTGGCTGACTGAGTTACCACATGACTCTTCCTGCTCATGAATATTCCAACATTGCTGGATTATTCCAGGGATTAGGAGTTGGGAGCAGTGTTTTTCAGTGGGTCTTTTCCTTTCTCCATTGCTAGTACCAGAGTGCTAGTGGGGAGGAGAAGTCCAAGCTTAGACTCCTATTATGTAAAGTATTTAGGCCTTGGATTCTCTCCCGTCCTATTTAACAACTATATCAGTCACTGGGAGAAGTCATCCGCTGACATAGGGTTCAGTGTCATCAATATGTTAATGATACCCAATTATACATCTCTACCTCATGCTAGGCAAGTAATGCTGTTCGGGTGCTGGCTCTGTGCCTAGGGCACAGGTCGGCAACTGCGGCTCCGGAGCCACATGCAGCTCTTTGAGCCTTCCACTGTGGTTCCCAGCCTCCTCTGCCATTTGCAGAGAGAGACAGACAGAGAGAGGCACCTGCTTCTCTGTCTCTCTCTGTCTCTGTGTTTGTGTTTGTGTGTGTGTGTGTGTGTGTGTGTGTGTGTGTGTGTAAAAGAGAGTGGACTCACTGTGTTCTTCGACAAGCTGAAAATCTTTTTGGGCGTGGCTCCTCCCTTTGCTGCGTCTCTGCAGGAAGCAGGAAGGGCAGGAGAGAGCTAGCTAGCCCAGCGATGCTGACTCAGGAATTCTGGGAATTGAAGTCCATGAGTCATAAAAGAGCCGAGGTTGCCTACCTCTGAGCTTGTTGGAGAACAGCTTGAAGCCAGCTTGCCAGGTGAGCAGAAGATCGGGGGGGAGAGAAAGACAGAGAAAGAGAGAGAAAAGGAAGGGGAGAGAGAGAGAGAGAGAGAGAGAGAGAGAGGAAAGAGAGAGAGAGAAAGAGAGTGGGGGAAAAGGACTGGCAGACCAAGGGCAGAAAGAAAGAGAGGGAGAGAGAAGGAGGGAAGGAGAGAGAGACAGAGAGAGAGACCCTTTTGATATCTAAAATGAAGATAACACTGCATGTATCCTTTTTTACCTTTATGAGATATATATATGTGTATATGTATATGTATATATATGTCTGTATGTGTGTGTGTGTGTGTGTGTGTGTGTGTGTGTGTGTGTGTGTGTGTATAAAGGTAAAAAAGGATATATGCAGTGTTATCTTCCTTTTAGATATCAAAAGGGTTTTGCGGCTCCCAGTGTTTTGTTTTTGGTGGGAAACGGGTCCAAGTGGCTCTTTGAGTGTTTTGGATTACCTACCCCTGGCCTAGGGGCTGTAAGCACCTGGATGGAGAGAAAGCAGTCATGACTCAACTGCAGCAAGATTGGAATGGTTGTGGAATTTTGGCCCTCCAGGGTGAGGAGAATTGCTGACTTTTGATGGGGAGGTAATACTACCTCACACTGGTGTGCAATTTGGGTGTCCTTTTGGACTCACAACTTCTGCTGAAAGAACAGGTGGAAGCTGTGGCCAGGGTGGCCTTTGCACAAATCCATCTTGTGCACCAATTGCACCCATCCCTGTAAGCTCCAGGAATAACCTTCTGTTTAGATTATTCCAATACATTCTACATTTTGCCTTTGAAAATCATCCAAAAGCTGCAGCTGGTCCCAAATGCAGCAGGTCAGAGAGTTTTGGATGTCAGGTATTCACCTAAGTAACACCACTGCTGCATGAACTGCACTGGCATCCAGTTCCTTTCCAGGTGCTAGTTATCCCTTTATGTGCCATAGGACTGGGTAAATTGTGGCACTGCTTCTCCCTGAAGGTATCTGCTCATCTACTAGGTTAGATATAATTTAACTCCCTTAAACGTTGCCACCTGATGAAACCTTGAAGGCTCACATCACCTTGGTAGAATCAATGGAGGGCTGCAAAATATACTTTCTCAAGGAGTATAGTCCTCAGATTTATAAAACAATTAACAAGATTCATCCAGTTCACTAACAATTATTCCATCTTTATTTATGAGAAGATAAATTATACTACCATGAGACTATAACTATATCACCATGGATGCTAGATCTAAGATGTTGGACCTGGGGTTCAGATGCTGTTCTTATGCAATCCTTTGGCCATGAAAAAAGTCTGGAAATTGAAGGAAGATGAATTGTTGACTAAGGAAGTCACGTTGACATAAAATATTTGATTTGCTTTCTGAATAAATGATGTCTAATTGGGCTGCACCTCATAAGGACTGGGAGAATATATTAATGTTTGATTATTGTATTATCCAATGACATATTTTTTACTAAAGTAAGCATATTTTATTTCTCTGCATTTGATATTTACTTGATTTATATTCCATGTCTCCTCGTGAAATGAACACTGTCTCACTGATGCTTCTTTCAGCCCTGTTACTTTATTTTGCCCATTGATTGATATCTGAACTTTCTTAAAACTTAGGAGAAGCCATATTTGTCAGAGGCAGCAAAGAGAAAGGAAAAAGATTTAGTAACTAAAGAAATAGAGAAATTTCGCGGCTCCATTCAGGCCCTTTGTCGGAGTGCTCTTCCTCTTGGAAAAATAATGGACTATATTCAAGAAGATGTAGATGCCATGAAAAATGAGCTTCAGACATGGCAGAATGAAAATAAAGAACTTGAAGAGACCCTGCGGAAAGAACAAGGGTAAGAGTCTTTAAAAAAATTAAACAATTGCAATAAAAGACTAGATTAATTCAAAGATTAATAGGGTTTTATGTTCAGGACAAATCTGAATTGGATCTGTTTCTTTGACTGGATGTGCAAAACTGAGGAAGAAGGCAAACTAGAAGAGGTCTAACACTTTTGTAGAAAAACACTGAAGGCAAAGTCATAGTAGCCTTAAAAACTGCATGGGTGTATGGGAAAGAATATTCTCTTTCAAGCTACCAGATATTGTAAGCACTTACTGTAATACTGTAAGCACAAGCATGTGGGTTCTTCTGTTTCTAGGAAGAAAGCACAGTGCCAGGTTGAAGATAAGTAAACTGCTTGCCTCCCACAATTGAACTCAGGAAGCAAGGTTGCAAGTCCTAGAGCAGGGCTTTTCAACTGATGGTATGCATACCACCTGTGGTACTTTGCCATGTGGCAGGTGGCATGCAACTGCTAGCCAAGTGTAGTGGGAGGGGAATGAGCCTAAGCAAGCCAAGCCTGAGGGAGAGGCAGCTGCATGACTGTCTGGGCTTGGCAGAAGCCCCAGGAGCTGGCAGGGCTCTAGCTGATTGGCTCCAGCTGATTGGCACTTCCAGAAGCAGCTCGGAGCAGGAGGTAAACTGAAGAAAAGGGGGGGAAAGAGAGGAGAGACTATAAAAGAACATGGTTTGGGTGAGGGAAGGGGGAAAAAGACAATAGGGAAGGTTTAATCCCTTTAAACAAATGTAATTAGTTTTACCCCCTTTAATTGAGTCTGTCTATGGCTTTTAGAAAGTTTTCTTTGATGGTAAACAGGCTTAATTTAAAGCTAAAGCTTTTCGCAATTGCCAGAGCCTTTCATTCTAGGATTGCAACATTGTGACACGTCTGAGGCAGCTTAAAGAGAAAAAAACCAGAGTTTGTGTTTATTTTCTTGCTTTGCACTTGATTCCTGTGTCTTTAAGGGTACAGGGAAGGGATTGGGGGGTGCAGTCTTACTACACTGTGGAAGAGGTCAGAAGGGAGAGAGGAAGAAGGGCCAACCAGCTAGCTCAGGAGTCTACAAACTTAGCAACTTTAAGACCTGTGGACTTCAACTCCCAGAATTCCTCAACCAGCCATGAGCCATGAGAATTCCTCAACCAGCCATGAGGGAGTTGAAGTCCACAAGTCTTAAAAGTGCCAAGTTTGAAGACCGTTGAACTAGCTGGTAGTGGTGCATATTAATAAACATGGATAAATTCATCATACATTTGTCAGTGCAAAGGGAAAGGGATTTAGCAAAGGAACAGCCACCGAAGAAATTAAAACTGGTACTTTTTAACTTTTTTTCTACAGTTTGTAATATTTTATTAGATTATAGAATAAAATACAAAAATTCAAAAGCAAATAGTAGGACACGGTGGGGAGGAAAAAGGGGGGAAGTGAGGGAGAGAAAGGAAAAAGAACATACTTCCTCTGTTGCAGTAGAAGGAAACTGTTAGAGAATTTTAATTTCTCTGATGGTAAAAATAAATCAGAAGCTCTCACAGTTGACTGCATTTAGCTGATTCAAATAACCTCTTTATATTCATATCAAAATATTTACAATACCATACATTCTTCTTACAGCAACATAATACAGTGAAGACTTCTTACAGAGAGATACAGAGACAGACCTGAGACTAAATAAAAAATCCAGCTCCTAACTCAATACCTTTTTTGCACAGACTCAGTAGCACTTTATTCACATTGGCTGACTGAGTTACCACATGACTCTTCCTGCTCATGAATATTCCAACACTCCTCTCTTCATGATAGGAAGAGACATCAGACCTATTGACTTAATACATTCTCTATAGTCTGGGTGGGATATCTCCAGAGTAGAATATAAAGGCCCTCTGTTTAGCACTATCTCCCTGCTTGTTTATTTCAGATCTCAATTCTCTTCAATCTCTATTTCTTGTATTATGGTATAAAAGGAATAACCCAGTTTGTTTTTGTGTAATTAATTTAGGGATATATGAATGAACAAAAGAGCTTTAACCCGTGGAACTTCTTCAAAAAATCTAGTATAGCCTATCCAAATCTATGCATTTTTAAAAGATTTTTTAATAAACACTAAAAATAAAAGAAAAAAAATAATGAAATGCCAAACTTCTTAAACTACAGAAACCACCTACCCATTCATCCATTATTTTTTCCTGAAAAGGCATTGAGAAGAAATGCTAATTATTTTACCTAGGAACAGGCATTTTTACACTTAGGTGGAAGGCAAGCTCCACAAATCATCTGAGGAAAGCAGTGTTCATAGGAAAAATGGGTCATTTGATCAGTTTTTGCTCTATGTGTATTTCCTTGCAGGAGCAACATGATAAAACAGCCAGATTAGGTCTGATTCAATGCTTTACTTAGGTTTTAAAGGATAATATTGGTACAATGTTCCATGAGGAATGATTTCGCTTCCCCCCCCCAAAAAAAAAGATTTTGGGAATAGGTCCATCCAAGTTTGCATTTCTTCATAGTATTTGGTATTAGTTGATGTTGGGTAATACATATAAAGCTATTCATATTTAGCACCATAACAGACTGGAAGCAGAATCAAAACTGAATTAAAAACAAGCCCCCTTAATTTCCGACCCAAACATACCAAGTAGATCGTTCTGTGGAAGCCAATTAAACAGCTTTGTATTATTGGCAAGATTGATTGGAGCTTCACCAGTATATGTCCACAACACCTTCATAAATTAAAATATACAGCAAGTGATGAAAATATATATTTATTGATAATTCATATTTGTATAAATCTATATGCTTGTCAACTGAAGTCATTATGGGTGTTTCAGTTGACAACGTCTATTAAAATGGTACTTGTTTTATCAGGAATGTCATTCTTGCAGATTAAAATGTTAATAATTTAGCTAGTTCAGATTTATACAAATATGAACTAGCTAATTTATTAACATTTTAATCTACAAGAAAGACACTCCTGATAAGACAAGTACCATTTTAATAGATGTTGTCAACTGAAACACTCATAATGACTTTGGTTGACAAGCATACATTTAAAACTGCAGAATGTATATAAGGGGTTTTATACGAATCCAATCTACCCTGTACTTCAGGCTTGTGTCAACTCTACAACAACCTGGCCGTAGCCATCTTGCTCATTCTAGGTTGCCACATGAATGGGTGTGTGTGTGTGTGTGTGCAGAGGATTTTTGCTAATCTAAACAATTCTGTGTCCCACAGGAACCAAGGTCATTCTTTCAGTTACGTTAGGAAAGCCTGCCAAACTATTCTATTGGGAAATGTAGCTGATTGCACAGCACTGGGGTGGGAAGTTTGATTTTGTAATAGTGTAATTCTTTGGAGGAAATTTTATTGATCATACCAATATGTTATATCCAATAAACATGTTCTTTGAGGAAGTCTCTAGCCTCAGAGTTCTGATTTATTTGGCTATCTATTGGAACTTTGACAGCTTGCACAACTCTTTTAGAAGAAAGAGCCACAGTGAAAAATTAAAAACCCTTGTAGACAAGAAAGAAATATTGGAAATGTCAAACAGTTGTTCCATTGCTTGTAGAGTGGCAGAAGCACTTCCCTTAAAGCAGTGTTTCTCAACCTCAACAACTTTACGATTTGTGGACTTCAAGTCCCAGAATTCCTCAGCCAGCATGCTGGCTGGAGAATTCTGGGAGTTGAAGTCCACACATCTTAAAATTGCTGAGGTTGAGAAACACTGCCTTAAAATTACAACTTTTAAAAAAATGTTGGGCAGCACCTTCTAAGGAATAAATGGTGAATTGAAGATGGCTCTGCCAAAACAGAGCTGATAACCACAGCAGAATGAAGAGTCAATGAATACTGACTTTTTATAATTGCTCTCTGGACAATGAGAGAATTTGAAATTTCTTGCTCCAGACAATTGCTCCTTGCAAGGAGACCACAAGAAAGCAATCTCTGGCAGGTTTAGAATTCCAGGAAATGAAGTATTGGTTATCTTAGTCTAACTATGGTCAGTGCCATAGAAAGGAGACTAGGTTTCTTTTCTAATCGCTTTCAGAAATTGGTTGTTAATTGCTTTTCAGCTATTAAGAACCTTTGGATCAACAAGTTATAGCATCGGGCGAATTTCCTTCAATTTCTATTTAAGAAGTTTTAAATATAAGTTCAAGAATTTAATGTTTTTTTAATAAACAGCAGAAGGATTATTAGAATTTTGACTTTGGAAAATTACAAATGGACTTGAAATGGATTTGAAATAGGATTTTGAAATCAATTATAAGAATACTTCCTGTGGTAAAATGTTTTTGAATTCTTTCTAAAAAAAATCATGAATAGCTTGTGACTTTGAAGGCTGGACACTATAGAGGAACTAAAGATTACAATTAAAAGAGAGGAACACTTACATTTTGCTCACTAATGCAGAATAAAATGAAATATTTTAACTTTGGGCATACTGAAGGATATTTGGAATAATGGATCCAGAAATTAATTTTGAGAATGTCAGCTCTATAGATAGACTGTGTTTGATGTTATGGGAGAAGAGCAAGTTTTGCCAGGAAGACGTAGACTGATCTGAAAGTGGATTTAAAAATAATAGGTTACAAGAATGATGTGGAAAAAATACTATGCTGGACAAAGAAAAGGAACCAGCTGATGCTTTATAAATGAAAAGGGAAAAACAAAGAACAAATCAAGAGAGTGATCAGAATAATTTTCCTATATTGGATTTACAAAAGAAGCTTGTTAAAGCTTTGAGGAATTCTTTGAGAAGGTATAAAGAAAATATGAAAAGAAATCAAGTTTTAGAACATTATTTAAAGAGGACTAAATATTAAGAATGCTAAAAGTAAAAAGAAGGCATGTGAAATTTATTTGATCAATGTTAAAAAAAATACATTATCTCTGGTAACCCTTAATGGACTTTTGCTGATCAAGACTGAAATGACAAGGCACTGTTTGTAAGTGACAAATAGGACATGGAAAGAAGAGACGGTTGTATTTTAAACGTGATGTTAATTTACGCTTTTTGTGATGAAGGGGGAAATAATTTCTGTCAAGAAATTTCTGCCCATTAATATTCATCCTGATTTTCTTTTTCTTTAATTTCATCCCATTATCCTTGTTTCTCACTTGGTTTAACAGAAGATATATCTTCATATACACAATAGATTTTAGGTTCATTTTTCTTACTGTCTGTGTTATCGTTCCCAATCCTTCAGCAATTTCCATGGCTTTTTCCATTTGAATTTCAGAAAGCATTGATCCCATGGAAAATACCACAATTCCATCTTCACCAGATTTCTCTAATATGTTTTCAAATTCCTATCAAAATAAAATTTAAAAAATAAGTTTATTTGAAATAGTTTGAACAGAATCTCCCACCTTAATAGATGACTAAAAAAGAAAATAATTGACATGCAAATAATTTAGCGAAGAATTAAACACTATAATTCAATTCAAAGATAAGAATTTAAAAAATTAAAATAACTTATTTGGAATATAAATCACAACACACAAAGCTATAATTCATAGAAGCCAAATTATGTTTCAGTCTAGTCAATGCTCAAGTGCCAAAATGTCATCTTTAATTCATTAAAATATATTATTCATTTTTATACCAACTGCAGAATTTAATATGATAACAGTCTAATATTTAAAATTTATGGTTGACATTTTTAATAATCCATGTAACTGTAACATGTAGTTAAGCCATCAGGTGGCTTAACTACATGTTACAGTTCAGAAACATACTGTATATTTCTGGATATTTTTATCTGAACTTCACAATTACTAGAAAGAGCCTTTTTCAGAATTCTTAAGCAGCTAATCATTAGTTATCTAGTCCTTAATTCCCCAAACATTACATAAGTCTTATCTATTTTTGTCTTCCATTCATTTATTTCTTTTTTCTTTTTGCTTCTGAACAAAGCTGCATAAATTAAAGTATTTATTAGAATAATATTGCTTTTGTTCATAAAACATGTTTAACCAGGCCAGTTTATATAATTATCACACTCTTTCATACTCTGGCAAATAGCACTTGATAGTTTGGTATTGACTGTCCCAATTTTGTCAAAATATTTCAATCCTAATTTGACACTTTGAAAAATATATGACTAAAAAAAACCCATCCTGTGTTAATGGATTCTCCTTTGCACAGTTTATACCCCCAATGAAAACCATATTTGGCATGATAGGCCTTGGATATTCAAATATGAAGTCATAACGAAGAAGCCAAATTGAAGCTTAGCTATATAGCTCTAGTACCGTCATATCTCAATGCAGGAATTCCTTGATCAAAACTTCAAATGGTGAATAAACGAAGTAACACACCATGAACTGAAATGAACCAAATAAAAAATTATTTACTCGTTGATTAAATGTCATATGATCAGTACTGCCTGTATAGAATTTGGGGATATAGGAATGTGGGTTTGGACACTTAGTTGCCTCAGAATCTAAACCACATGGAAGTCCACGTAAGTAGAAAAGAGAAGGGATGGATAAATACTCAGCCACAATTTGACCACATGGAGACACTGGATCCATAACTACAACATTGAATTTGCTATCTTGAAGGTAAGTAATCAAATCTTTGTTGTACAAAAGCTGCTTGCAGTTATTTAAGTAAAACATTGTAATATTCCTTATTCTTGCAAAGGTCTCAGTAATTCTTGCCAGAAAAGACTGATGTACAAAAATCTTATGACCCAATTTCTGAAATTCCATTTTCAAGTATTCCATTGAATAGGGTACAGCAAATGTTTTCACTATGTAATGATCAGATGGTTTCATCAGCAAATTAACATCAGGAACTCAGTGGAGGCTTCTGGTTCCGGATTGCAGCGCTGGCGGACGTGCGGGGAGATCACTCCCAAAGCCGTCTGGTTTTCTCCCACCAGGGACCCTGAAAGGGGTTGAAAGTCGCCTTGGAGGGGCAACGACCATGAAGAAGACCTCCCAGAGTATAAGTTACTCAAAGCAAGTGAAGAAGAGAGACCATCAGATCTACCACTGGGTGAGCTTCCTGGCCGTCTGCAGGTGCTTCCGATCACCCATCCACACTTTAATTTGGTGCTGAGCCCCTTCTAAGTGGCACCGCCACACCTCAAATGCCACCTTGACCACCAGCAACTCCTTATCCCAGTGTATAGTTTCACTTAGCAGGGTTGAGCTTGCATGAGTAGTAAGCACAAGGAAAAGCTGCTTTGAGTTCAAGGGCGCCTGTAGGAACACTACCCCCACTGCAACATCCAATGTGTTTGTCTCCACCTTGAACGGTCCCAACAAGTTGGGATGTTGAAGAATGGGGTCCGTAGAAAAAGCCTTCTTCAGAAACTTGAAGGCATGCTGCTCAACCGACCCTCCCATGTGAACAGCACTCCTTTCTGCAGCAACCAAGTCATCACAGCAAACCGTGGAATAAATGTCCAATAATAATTTGCAAACCCCAGAAGTCTCTGGATGTCCTTCACTCAAAGCAGAGGCTGCCAAGACTGCAGGGCCTTGATCTTTTTAGGTCCATGGCAATGCCCTTAGGTGAAATCCAGTGGCCCAAAAAGTCAATGGTGGTTTGTGCAAAATGGCACTTCTTGCACTTTGCAAAGAGATGGTTTTCTCGCTAGCACTGGAACTTCACACATGGAACCAATGTTCTTTGGCCGACAACCCAGGATGTCATCTAAGTAGATTACCACAAAGGTGTCCAAGAGATCCTGAAACACGTCATGCATGAAATGCATGAACACAGCAGGGACATTGGTGAGTCCAAACAGCATTACCGTGTATTCAAAATGTCCACACCAGGTATAGAAACCAGCTTCTACTCATCCTCTTTGCAGATTCTCAACAAATTTTAAGCCCCCCGCAAGTCCAATTTCGTGAAGATCCATGCCTGCCTTAACCGCTCCATGAGTTCTGAAATTAGCAGAAGCAGGTACCGGTTCTTCATGGTAATGCCGTTGAGCTTACAGTAATCACAACAAAGTCTCAGTTCCCCTGACTTTTTTTTTACAAAGAGGAGCAGAGCTGCCAAAGGGGACGTCGATGGACGTTCTTCTCAACAGAGTCTTTGAGGGCCTCGAGCTCAGGCTCGAACAAAGAATAAAGCTGAACCACTGGAAGCTTGGCATTTGGAACCAGGTTGATAGGACAATTGTAGGGCTGATGTGGTGGGAGCTGCTAGGCCTCTTTCTCCCCAAACATGTCGGCAAAATCTACGATTTCCAAGGGAAAATCGAAAGACAAAGTGGGTGATTTCTCCGCTGCACATACATGAAGCCAATGAGAATGATACTTAGGATTATTCAGCTAAATGACCCCATCCAACCACACAATCTGTGGGTAATATGCTTGGAGCCATTCCAGTCCCAGCAGTATTGAAAAATGTGGAGCAGCCACCACATAGAACTTCAACCGCTCCATCCGCATCTGCAGAGACTCGGTACACGTTGCTACAGGACCCGCCTGAAGTGGATGGCTGTCAATGGTTTCCATCAAAATAGGCGGGGCTACCTTATGCTGTGGTACCGTCCACTTTGTGGCAAAAGTGGTACTCATGAAGTTCATGGTCATTGCCAAGGATACCATGGCTTGCATGAGAACTTTCTCACCTCCAGTCAGAGTCAACGTCATGGCCACCACCAAATGTTGAGTTGGTGTAATCAGCGGCATTAACACCTGGCCTGATCTGGTGAGCCATTTGAGTTGGGCAGGGGAAGTTTCCTGCCTTTGCTAGTGTTTTCTTTGTGGGACACTTGGCAGCTAAGTGACTGGGGCCTCCACAGTACAGGCGCAAGCCTACTCTGCGCCGCCGATCCTTTTCTGCCTCTGTAAGGTGCATCTGGGCCCCTCCCACTTGCATGGGTTCCTCAGGGTTTGAGGCTCCTTGCAAAACTCTGTGGGTATTGCAGTGACCACCCTTCATAGCCGCACCCTTCGCTGCTGGAGTTGACCATCTATGCATAAGCACAGGTGCATTAAGGCTTGCACAGTGCTAGGACAGTCTGTCCAGGCCAACTCGTCCAAAATCTCAAAGGACAAGCCCTCCTGGAAATGGTCCATTAGGGCCTCCTCACAATCCTGACTGATAAGCCAGAAGTCAGAGATGTATTTGCTTACTGGGTGATGCCCCTGCTTCAACTCCTGCAGCTGCCAATTAGCTGTTTGCACCTTGACAGGGTCTTCTAACATGGCCTTCATTTGGAGGCAAAAACCAGCATAGTCATCCAACAACTGACTGGACTGTGTGAGGAGCCAGGTCACTCACCAGGCTGTTGGTCCCATCAAGAGATAGATAATGAACCCCACCTTCTCAGTTTGAAAATTATCCAGTCTCAGGCTCATGAATGGCTGACATTGTCCAAAAAACCTGGGAATTGGGCACAGTTCCCATCAAACTTATCTGGGATAGCAACTGGGCACTTAGTGGCGGGCTCATGAACGTTCAGATGCCTGCAATTGCACCAACTGATTGGAAAGGAGAGTTTCTGGACCAGCTGGGCATTGTCAGCTTGAATTGCTCCACAATATCCAACAAACAGGGCTTTTCTTCTGGAGAAAGTGGGCTGGGAAGAAACTTTGATGCCCCATTTACACATGGACAAAAGTGTGGTTTTGAAAGGTTTATTACTATTCCCTTCACCAGCAATTCCCTTCACCCAGCCTCAGAATTGTCCCAAATAAATCCAGCCACAAGCAGGCCAAGGTTAATCCACCAAGCAATAGCCAATAGTCTATAAAACAAATGGAAAGTTGCTCCAACAAATGTCCACCAACCAAACTTAATTCCATCAGGCTGAACTGAAATACGTCCACAAGAGCTCACCAGGCAAGAGAAGTTCAGATACTCCAAGGCATGAAGTCAAGCTGGAAGCACAAAGAACACACAGCCATAAACCAAACATGTTCCCAACAATGCCTCCCTCTGCCTGCCATGATAAATAGCTTTCCGGTGTAGCCATCAAGATAGGTGGAGTCTTCTCCTGAGTAATCTGGCAGATCTCCGCTGCTCCTGTCTCTGCTCTGACCATCTTCACTGACCATTTGCCCCTGCAAGCTGTCCTCAGCTGAAACCTCCTGTAAATCTCTTTCAGCTGGCCATTCAGGGTCATTAATAAACCCAGTCCCTGATGTGCCAGGAATGAACTCATCCTCCCTTGAGCCGGCCTCAGAGGAAGAGTCAGTGGAATTGTCCAAGGGAGATAGCACATAAGGATGGATGCATTGCCAAGCGCCTGAATTTTGGTCACATGACTACAGGGGCACTGCAACAATCAGAACTTCAGGCAGAAGTCACAAGTCCCTTTCTTCAGTGCCATTGTAATTTTAACAGTCCTCAAACAAATGGTTGTAAGCTGAGGATTACCGGTATATATGCTGTGAGCTCATTTTCTTACAATTTTCTTTGAATCAAATGTAATTATATACAGCAGCAGTCCCCAGCCTTTGTGGCTGGATGGCCCAGCTTGGGTGAAGAGAGGGGAACCAGACGAGTGTTAGGCTGGCATGCACCAATGCAAACAGCTCCACTCACACAAGAGAGAAATCTTTGGGGCGTGATTTCACACTCCTTCAGGCTTCTCCAAGCCAAAAGCTTTTGCAAAGAGATGGAAGGCCTGAAGCAGCACGAGACTGCTCTCCCAAAGCCTTTCATCCGTTTGCAAAAGCTTTTGGCACGGAGAAGAGAAATCTTTAGGGGCGCAGTCTTGTGCTCCTTCAGACTCACTGAGGTTTCCCGACATTCCAAAAGTGGATTAGGTGTCTTGCGCAGGTAGCCTCAATGAATCAATAAAACTGAGCAGGGCATGTTTGTCCCACTCAGCCTTTGCTCTCTTGGCAGCAGGCGGCTTGGCAGCCCAGCTTTGGGGGGGGGGAGGTGAACCAGGCCACATGAATGGTGAGCTGGTGCATGCATGCACAGCCCCACTCACACAAGAGAAAAGAAGCCTTTGGAGCGCTGCTCATGCAAATGGAGCTGCGCACATACACCAGCCCACCTCTTGTGCAGCCCTATTTTGAATAGGCTTCAGCCCAGTAGTGGGCTGCAGCCCGGGGGTTGGGGATCCCTGATAGACAGTATTCAGGACAGATTTACATTAATTTTACAATGTATAGTTTGCTGTTTTTATCTTTTTCAGAATCACAGATGGTGTTGTGGAACCTTTAAAAATAGATCTTACTGAGTTGGATCAATTGATCAAAGATGAAGAAGACAAGATTTATACTAAGAGAGCTAATGTTTTAAGAAACAATGAAAAAATTCAGAAGCTGGTTCATATTATCAATTCAAGAAGGTGAATAGTGGAAGACTGGAACTGTTACATTGTTTACAAATAAAATTACAATACAATAGCTTATACAATTACAGGTTAATTTATTTGAACAATTGTGAATGGTTTTCTTGGAAAATACTGGTTGTAGTTTTTTAAAAATGCAAAATATTCACTGTATTTAATGTATTGTTTGGTTTTGCTCTTTTAATATTAGTATCCCTAATTTGTGGCTTTCTGCTCTGTAAGACAGAGTGTGAAATTTGAGAGGGTTGCAATTGTGATTATCTTAGAATCCCTGGGTAAATCCCATATGAAAATTTGTATTGGAATTCTTGCAGGTCAGGGAAAAATACTATATACCTTTGTTTACTTTTGTGATATTGTAAGGCGGAGGTCTCCAACCTTTTGGGTACCAGGGACCAGTACTAAGGAGAAAGGCTTTTCAACATACCAGAGTTTTGTATCTGCAAAACTGCAACCTGCATCCCATGAATGGGGCTTCACTTGTTTGTGCGGACCAGTTGCTGGCATGCTGTAGACCGGGGGTTGGGGACCCCTGTTGTAAGAAACAAAAAATAAGAAGTTGACCCATAAGAAAATTTGTAATGAAATTCTTACAGATAAAGATAAAAATGCAGTTTATCTTTGTTTATTTAAGACATCCTGTAACACAGAAAATAAGATTTGATCTGAACATATTGGTTACATTTATACGGTAATATACATTTGCAATGTACATATATACCCTACTTCTCGCCCTCTCTCTCTCTCTCTCTCTCTCTCTCTCTCTCTCTCTCTCTCTCTCTCTCTCTCTCTCTCTCTCTCTCTCTCTCTCTCTCTCTCTCTCTCGTGCTGAGATTACATCATTCTGAAAGAATTAGGGTATGGAAGTTGCATACATTTATGCTCGGGATTGTGGATTTTGCTGTTCCTATATAGTTTTAAAATGTCTTTGCTTTTTTGGGGGGCAGAGATTCACAAATATTGGAAGACTTGCTGGCCAACCAAATTATATAGTTTTTGGACCTTGACTTCCTCTAATGCCATTTGGGAAGGAATGTGTGTGAACAAATCTTTAAAAAAAAAAATACAACACCTCAATCTAAAATGATAATAAACTTTCTCCTGAGAATTGTTTTTCTAAGATTCTTATGCTTTTGAAGTCCTATAAGTGTATAAATATTTAAAAATAGCACAACTCAAAAGTGTAGATTTCCCTTTCCATAACTCAGTTTCATACTTGAAAGATCCCTGAGACCAACTATCTTGAAGCTAGTTTGACTTCTGTCTGACTGTCTTCTGGCTGTCTGTCTGATGAATTGATGAATATAAATATAATCTGATTTTTTTAAAACTATACCATTTGTTAATGAATTGATTTAAGAAAATTCACTTTTCTATTTGGAAATCTATCATTTCTTTGCTAGTGAAGTAATATTTCTCATAAATTAGGTATACTTTACTAAATGTGGAGCAGAAAGGTAATTTAATATGTGCATATTGAAGGAGAGGGTTGATTAATAAATATAGAAGACTGTCTTAATGGTTTGGGAAAATATGCTTGTTACCATATTTAAATTGCTATAATACATTGTACTACATTTTATCCATATGATTCTCTAAATTTTTATTGGAAATGAATTTTATAACTGAAATAATCATTACTGCAAAAGCAGTTTCTTGAATTAAACATTTATTTTTTGAGTATAATCTATTTTATGTTATATTAGTTGAATTGTCCTTAATTAAGATGCATTCCAAATTTCCAACTATATTTGTTTGAGCATATATTACAGGTTAAATATTATCAAAGTAGAATACATGTTCATTTTCCTTAAACTATAAATGTGTAGTTTAGAAAAGGGATAGTAAAAAAATGAATCAAATATATTATCATAGATGTTTTTATGCTAAATTCTTTATGAGCTACATAAAACTGAAGCTTAATATAATATCTGACATTTCCTTTTATATTCTGCATAGATCTCTTTGTAGGATTATATATTGCATTGTTAGAAGAGTCCAATTTTATCTGTCAGTAAAAATGTACAACATAAAATATAATTTGTATTTTAATTTTGTTTCTATAAAATCATTAAATTATCTATTTTTGTATGAACAGTTTTTATAGTTATTTTGGGAGGAAATGTTTTATATAAACAACTAATATTAAAACATTGCATCTTTCCATCTACTGTGAATCTGAATTTGGGAGGAATCAAAGTTCTGTCATTTATATTTCAGTAGAGCAAATGTATAAATAATGGCAAAAATACAGAGTAAAAGAAATTTGTGTATACTTGTGTCTGTGTAACTATATTACAATTTACATATCAATCCTTTTACTACTCTTATCACATTCTAATTCATATTACAGTGAGGGGGGGAAAGTATTTAATCCCCTGCTGATTTTGTACATTTGCCCACTGACACAGAAATGATCAGTCTATAATTTTAATGATAGGTTTATTTTAACAGTGAGAAATAGAATAACAACAAAAAAAATCTAGAAAAATGCATTTCACAAAAATTATAAATTTTAATGAGTGAAATAAGTATTTGACCCCTTTGTAAAACATGACTTAGTACTTGTTGGCAAAATCCTTGTAGGCAATCACAGAGGTCAGACGTTTCTTGTAGTTGGCCACCAGGTTTGCCCACATCTGAGGAGGGAGTTTGTCTCACTCCTCTTTGCAGATCCTCTCCAAGTCATTAAGGTTTCAAGGCTGGCATTTGGCAGCTCAAACCTTCAGCTCCCTTCACAGATTTTCCATGGGATTAAGGTCTACAGCACGGGTCGGCAACCCGTGGCTCTGGAGCCGCATGTGGCTCTTTCAGCCTTCTCCTGCAGCTCCCAGTCCTCCGCCATTTGCAGAAAGAGAGACAGAGAGAGGCACTTGCGCTCTCTCTCTCTCTCTCTCTCTCTCTCTCTCTCTCTCTCTCTCTCTCTCTCTCATGCGGACATGCCCCCTCGCGGGGCTCCTGATTGGTCCTGCACTCAGGCATCTGGCCCCCTGGGAGAAGCGCAGCCAGGAAGTCCCTTTCCTGGGCTGGCTCCATCCAAGGCATACGTGGCTGGGGAGCAGTGCGGGGCAGCCCTGGGATCCCCCCTAGGAGTGGCCTGCTGGAGCCTCCACTGAGTGGGCCAGCCCTCCTGCAAGCTGCGGCCCCAGGAAAGGGGTCTGCCCCGTTTAGGGTCAAGTGCTCCCTTCAGAGTTGCCCCCAAATCCTGCGCTTCCCCTGAAGCCCACCGGAGATGGGAGGGGAGGTGGCAGCAGCTGCTCTCTCAAGGGACCTCTCACCAGCCTGGTGGATCCACTGGGGGACCCCCACCCAGGAAAGGGAGGTAGGCAATGAGTGCCGGATCCCCCGCAGGGGAAGCTTGTTCCATCCTTTCCTTTCAGGCGCTGTTTCTGAAAAGGGGGGGACCCAATTGGAGCAGGAGGACCCCTCCCCAGCCCATCCCCACCACACCTGCCAGGGTCCCGTGGCTTCCCAGGGAGCATGGCTCGGGGCTGAGGGGGGAGGAAGGTGGGTGCTGTAGGAGCTCCAGAGAAGAAGGGCCACCTGGAAGGATCAGCGCATGTTGAGGGGGTCCTCTCCTTGGGACGGGGTCCTGGGAGCCCAGCTCCCCCCACAGCCCGGTGCTGGGCTTCCCCCCTGAGTATCCTGCAGGTTGCTTTGCAGGGAATTGGGTCTTCTGTAAGACCCTGGGGTGTCTCTTCCTGATTCTGCTCAGGTCTAGGTCTTTGCTCCGAAGGGAGCCCGGCTGAGTGCTTTGGGGGTCTTCCAAGGGGGGCTGGCTGTGCTGCTCACTGGTCAGTGCTGGAAGGCCGACCCGTGCCCCGCCAAGGGGGTCCACAGAGCCCAGCGTGTCCTGGGATGGAGCCCCCAACTCAACCAGGAAGAGACAGCAAGAAAAGACCTTTGGGTTCTGCTTCCTCCCCCCTCAGGGGAGCAATGGACACCAAGACAGGTAACCCCCCCGAGTTATCCCAGAAGAGGGGGAGGGAGAGGAAAGAGACAGAGAAAAAGAGACAGAGAGAGGGAGAGGAAAGAGAAAGAGAGGGAAAGAGAAAGAAGAAGGGAGAGAGGGAAGAGAGAGAAGAAAGAGAGAGGGAAAAGAAAGAGAAAGAAAGGGAGAGGAAAAGGAAAGAGAGAGAAAAATATGAATATATGTTGTCCTTACTGGACATTTAGTAAAGATTTAATGAAATATTTTTATTTTTTTAAATTAAGAGATGAGGTATGGGGATAATTATACTATATTTAAAGATGGTAGATAAGCTACTAAAATTATTTTCACCTGTTGGGATGAAGGAGAGTTTTTTCCCCTCTTTCTCCTGCATAAAAATTTGTTTTCTTTGTAGCAGTTCATTGATTTCACATAAATGCAACACACTACAGCATAAAGGTAAGAAAAGGATATATACAGTGTTATTTTCATTTTAGATGTCAAAAGGGTTTTGCAGCTCCCAGTGTTTTCTGTGAGAAACGGGTCCAAGTGGCTCTTTGAGTGTTTAAGGTTGCCGATCCCTGGTTTAGAGACTGGCTAGGCCACTCCCAGACCTTAATGTGCTTCTGTTTGAGCCACTTCTTTGTTGATTTGGCTGTGTGTTTTGGGTCATTGCCATGCTGGAATACTCATCCACGACCATTTTCAATGCCCTGGCTGAGGGAAGTAGGTTCTCACCCAAGATTTGACAGTACTGTACATGGCCCCATCCATCCTCCCTTTGATGCGGTGAAGTCATGTATCCTTAGCAGAAAAATAGCCCCAAAGCATAATGTTTCCTCCTCCATGTTTGATGGTGGGGGTGGTGTTCTTGGGGTCACAGACAGCATTCCGCCTCCTCTTCCTAACATGGCGAGTTGAGTTGATGCCAAAGAGCTTGATTTTGGTCTCATTTGACCACAACACTTTCACCCAGTTCTCCTCTGAATCATTTAGAATAGTGTGTTACCAATTGTTTTCTTGATGACTATGGTCCCAGCTGCCTTGAGATCCTCTCATAAATCTGATTCCTCACCGTTCTCATGATCATTGAAACTCCACAAGGTGAGAGCTTGCATGGAGCTCCAGATTGAGGGAAATTGACAGTTATTTTGTGTTTCTTCCATTTGCGAATAATCGCACCAACTGTTGTCACCTTCTCACCAAGCTGATTGGTGATAGTCTTGTAGCCCATTCCAGCCTTTTGTAGGTCTACAGTCTTGTCCCTGACATCCTTGGACAGCTCTTTGGTCTTGGCCATGGTGGAGAGTTTGGAATCTGATTGATTGATTGCTTCTGTACAGAGGTGTCTTTTATACAGGTAACAAGCTGAGATCAGGAGCATTCCCTTTAAGAGAGTACTCCTTATCTCAGCTTGTTACCTGAAAAAAAGATACCTGGGAATCAGAAATCTTGGTGATTGATAGGAGATCAAATACTTATTTCACTCATTAAAATTCAAGTCAATTTATAACTTTTGAAAGTGTTTTTTCTGGATTTTTTTGTTGTTATTCTGTCTCTCACTATTAAAATAAACTTGCCATTAAAATTATAGACTGATAATTCTATACAAAATTAACAGGGGTGTCAGAATTCAATTGTATTTCATCTCTAATTATCTATAGAAAACCCCATTTCTGTGTTCTCAGGATTCTGTCATACGATGAAGGGAAGGGGGTGAACAAAGGGGCTTTATGGCCCTCACTTCCTTCAGTACACTTCAAAGGAACTGAATGTGGATAGCACTAAAAGGCCTAATCATAACAAAGGGGACTATACCTTTCATGTAGTTTTCTCTGAAGTCCCCATCCAGCCGGCAGTAAGGAAAAGGGGGTGGGAGTGTAATGCCTGAGACTGTCGCTGGAAGTAGGGGATGATTGGGTGGGGCTACTGGGAAACCCTTTAAAACCTTGAATGGGAGAGCTTGGACCCCAAGTCCTGTCTAGAACGCCTGCAACCATTTTCTCTTAATAAAGGATGCCTGTTGGAAGAATTATTCCAAGAGTTCTGTCTTCTTAAGATGCAAAGTGGGGTGGGTCCTTACATTAGACAGGACTTGCAAAATTAATCCACCTGGAAGGGAGACCCTTGCCGGGGGATTTTGCAAAAAATTACCATGTCAGACAATGGAGCAAGAAAGGGGGAAAACTCCCTGGAAAGAGAGCCGCTGACCCAATTGGAACCTTGCAAGATGTTGGGATCCTAGAAGTCAGATTCCTCAGGAGAAGAAGTGGTGGAGACACGGGACCACAAGCCTCCTGGTCAATGGGCCTTGGAAAGAAAAGCGAGTGGGGAAAGGAATCAAGAAAGGTGACCCTGAGACGGGGGGCCAAGCAACCAGAATGGAAGCAGGAGATGGAGAAATCCCTGCACGCAAGTGAAGAGGGAGAAAGCTGGGCACCGTACTCAGACTGGATCCCAGAGAAAGCTATTGACCTGATGAAGAGAACTCTCAGCTCCCTAGGAGAGGAGAATCCTGAGCCCTACGGCCGCCCCAGCTCCTGGAGCCACAAAGGGAGAGACACCGAGGGGGAAGTGGAACCTGCAGCCCCGGGGACATCTGCTGATCCAGTAGTCCCCACCCCCTACCGAACCACAGATGGCGATCTAGACGGAAGACACTACCACCAACAACGGAGGCACTGATCCATTCCAAGACGTCCGTCGTTGGAGGTGAAATTCAAAGGGGAGCCAACACGCTTAGAGTTTTTCCTAACCCAAGTCCTCAGCTACATGGAGGAATACGGGCGGGACATCCCCAGCGACAAAGCCCGCATCCGGATCATGCAATCTGCCCTGGACGGACCGGCTGCAGATTGGGTGGTGAACTTGCACGACTCCGGTGCCCCAGAACTCAACGACTTCAACCGTTTTATGTCCTCTCTGAGAAGATGATTTGAAGACCCCCTGGCTGATCGCAAAGCCCGCGAAAGGATAAAAACGATGAGGCAAGGCAAACACCCGGTGGCTGAATATACACAAGAATTCCGGGCCATTGCCAGCAAACTAACTGGCCAGAAGACATCCTCCGTAGCCATTTCAAAGACGGACTAAATTATGACCTATATGACGCTTGCCTGCCCCGGGGGGACACACACCAACTTGAGGAATGGTACATCTTGGCAGAGGAAGCAGAGATCGACATATTGAAGAGACACCGCCGAGGAAAACAATGGAGCCGCTCCCTGCCTGAGTTGACACACAAACCAGTGAAACTATTGGCTACAGCCAAGAAGCAAATGGGGTGTTTCAAATGCGGAAGAGAAGGGCATTGAGTGTAGAATGCCACTCCAAAGCGCCCCAGCACAACCCAGACAGATCCCCAATCAGCAAATCCGGAAAGTCTTCAGGTAAGCCAAAAGAAACTGCCATGAGAATGATGGAAATTGCGGAACCACCCACCTCTGCTCATCAGGGGGAAAGAACTCCAGCCTACACCGCAGGGCATGTGGACGCCTCAGATGACAGCTTGGAGGGCGAACCCCTGGTAAGTGGATGCATCGCACTCATCTTCAAGACAGTGACTATATTAATTCCCCCCATGCCCGAAGCCGTGAAGGTGAAAGCCTTAATAGACTCTGGCTGCACCCTCTGCCTCATTAGCCCAACACTAGTGGGGAATCTGGGCATTCCATCGAGGAGACTGGAACAACCAATCTCATTTGGCCAGTTAGATGGATCCATAGCAGGGGAGGTGCCAGCTACCCTAGCCACTCTACCAATACACCTGTCCCTGGGCAAACATGAGGAGGACATAACGTTTGTGGTGACCCTAGGAATGGAATGCCCAATGATCCTAGGGATGGAATGGTTAAAAAAATGGAACCCCTGGGTAAATTGGAGGACGACAGAAATCAAATTCCCGAAGGGGGACCCTATGGACTTAAAATCCCAAGGGGAACTACCAGAATCAAGAATAGAAAAAGCATCCATGGGAGAGGAAAAGGGACTAACAGAAATACCAGAGGAATATAGAGACCTTGCTGAAGTTTTCAGTGAGGAGAGGGCGAATGAGCTCCCCCCTCCACCGACCCACAGACTGTGCCATTGAATTCAAGCCTGGGGCAAAACTCCCGAAGCCCAGATTATACTCCATGAGCCCAAAGGAGGAGGACGAAATGGAAAGATTCATTTAAAAAAAAACCTAGAGAGAAGGTTCATTGAGCCAGTCAAACCTAAAGTGGCTGCCCTGGTCCTCTTTAGAGAGAAGAAGGATGGCTCTTTACACTTATGCATGGATTATAGGGCCCTGAATACAATCAGTGAAAGCAACCTATACCCTCTCCCCTCATGAAAGACATGCTGTCACACCTCTCGAAAGGGAAATTTTTTTCTAAACTAGACCTAAGGGAAGCTTACTATCGCGTGAGAATTAAAGAAGGGGACGAATGGAAGACCTCATTTAACTGCCCCATGGGGTGCTATCAATTCAAAGTCTTGCCATTTGGATTACAAGGGGGCCCTGCAGTCTTTATGCAATTAATCAATGATGTTCTAAGGGAGCACCTGTTTAAGGGGGTTCTTCTTTACTTGGATGACATTCTTATCTTCACCTAAACAAAAGAGGAACATGTCAACCTTGTCAGAGCAGTTTTAAAGAAACTGCAAGCCGCCCACCTATATGCCAAACTCTCAAAATGCGAATTCTACCAGGAAAGGATAGACTACCTAGGTTATCGCATATCCCCCCAGGGCATTGAAATGGACCCAGAGAAGGTCAGAGCAGTATTAGATTGGGCACCACCCCACACAAGAAAGCAACTACAAAGTTTCCCGGGCTTTGCAAACTTTTACCGCCAATTCATCCCCTCATTGTCCCAGATAGCCTTGCCACTCACTAACTTACTAAAAACGAAGGGAGCATCCTCAGTAAAACCTAGCCAGCCACTAACATGGACAATGGAGTGCCAAGCAGCGTTTGAGAGACTAAAGAGACTTTTTTCTGTCGAACCAGTACTAAGGCACCCAGACATGGATAAGCCCTTTGTAATCCAGGCAGATACAAGTGATGTAGCAGTGGGGGCTGTTCTATTACAAGAAAACGATGAAGGGGTATTGCAACCCTGTGCATATACATCCAAGAAACTCACGGAAACGGAACAGTGCTGGCCCGTATGGGAGAAGAGGCATACGGGATATGTTGGGCATTACTCACGTGGCGACAGTTCCTGGAAGGCAACAAAATCCCCTTCCAGGTGTGGACTGATCACAAAAATTTGGAAGCCCTGAAAACGCCCAGGAAACTCAATCCCAAACAAGCCCGCTGGTCCCAGCATTTTCACCAGTTCCAATTTAAGTTCAAACATTTACCAGGGAGAAAGAACTTCCTGGCAGATGCATGCCTCAATATAACAGCGCACGAGCCACAGACGCTAAACCGATGATGGCAGAGTCACAACTGGCAGCACCAGTAACCACCAGAACCCAAGCTAAATTAAAACCACAACTGGACAGCCAAACTGGAATTGAATTCTGAAAAAGTTTGGAAACAGATGAATGGTTCCAGAAAAACAAAAATGTGTGCACAATGAGAGACGGGTTGCCTTGGGTAGGGGAAAAGTTATATATACCAACAACCCAAAGAGTCACTTTCATGCAGCTTTGCCATGACACAAAATCATCAGGGCATTTTAGATTTGTAAAAACTTTACACTTAATTAAACGGCAATTTTGGTGGCTATCAATAAAAAAGGACATAGAAAGTTATGCAGCCAGTTGCCCAAAATGTGCGACTGCAAAGAGGTTGCAAGGGAAATCGCCAGGACTATTACAAACAGTGGCAAATCCCTCAGCCCCCTGGAGAGAAAAAGCCATGGATTTTATAGTGGAATTGCCAGAAAGCAATGAGAATACTGTTGTCTGGACAGTCACTGACTTGTTTTCCAAACAGGTGCACTTTATCCCTTGCCAAAAGATTCCCACCGCAAAAGCCTTAGCAAAACTTTTCATCCAGCACATTTACAGATTGCATGGGGCACCCCAATGCATCATCTTTGACAGGGGGGGGTGCAATTTATGTCTGCATTTTGGAAGGAATTTTTATCCCTCTTAGGAACCACTCAGGGACTGACATCTAGCCATCATCCACAATTGAATGGGGGGGGGCTGAAAAAATGAACTCCGTACTTAAGCAATATTTAAGATATTTTCTTAGTTTCCAGCAGACCGAGTAGGCGGACTTACTCCCTTTTGCAGAAGTTGCCTACAATAATGCAGTCCACTCCAGCACAGGTTACACTCCTTTTCAAATAGCCACGGTCAAAGTTTCAACCCCATGAAACTTTGAAACTTTTAACCCCAAACTTTGAAACTTTTAACCCCAAACGAACCAACGATCCCATCACTGAAAGAATGGATGGAAAAACTACAAAACACCTGGCCAATAGTTAGAAAAGCACTAGATGAAGCTAGGCAGGCATACAAAGCACAAGCCGATAAAAAAAGGGTTGAGCCTACACCATTCATTATAGGTGAAATGGTGTACCTATCTACAAAATACCTAAAGTCCCTACAACCTTGTAAAAGACATGGACCAAAATATATAGGGCCTTTTCCAATTAAAAGAATCATAAACCCAGTAACAGTAGAATTAGAATTACCCAAAAATCTCAGGCAAATACACCCAATTTTTCATTGCAGCTTGCTGAAAAGAGAGCATCAGTCAGTTTTACGGCCAAAAATCCCCCCCCACCACCTCCTCCAATCATGGTGGAGGGCGAACAACACTTTGAAATAAAGGAAATCCTAGACTCTAGGAGATATCATGGAGCGACTCAGTACCTAGTTGCCTGGAAACACCTCCCTGCCTCACAAAATGAGTGGGTCCATAAAAGTCATGTCAGAGCCCCGAAGCTTTTAAAGAAGTTTCACACAGAATATCCTAACAAGCCTAACTAACTTTTATACCTGTTTTGTTTTCTTTCAGGTGGATCTGCCTTATATTTGAGGGGGCAGGATGTCAGAATCCAATTATATTTCATCTCTAATTATCAACTATAGAAAACCCCATTTCTGCCTTCTTGGGATTCTGTCATACGATAAAGGGAAGGGGGTGAACAAAGGGGCTTTATGGCCCTCACTTCCTTCAGTACACTTCAAAGGAACTGAATGCGGATAGCATCAAAAGGCCTAATCATAACAAAGGGGACTATTACCTTTCGTGAAGTCTCCATCCAGCCGGCAGTAAGGAAAAGGGGGTGGGAGTGTAATGCCTGAGACTGTCGCTGGAAGTAGGGGATGATTGGGTGAGGCTACTGGGAAACCCCTTAAAACCTTGAATGGGAGAGCTTGGACCCCAAGTCCTGTGTAGAACGCCTGCAACCATTTTCTCTTAATAAAGGATGCCTGTTGGAAGAATTATTCCAAGAGTTCTGTCTTCTTAAGATGCAAAGTGGGATGGGTCCTTACAAGGGGATCAAATACTTTTTCCCTCACTGTAATTCTCTTTGGCTATATTAGAGCACTGATTAGCTCTTTCTCTAATGACATATTCTAAGGCATAACTCGCAATTCCTATGAGGCCCATTATAATGCATGCCAAATTCCCATTTACCCACTGAGCTTTCTTTTTTAGAAAAACAGCAAATTTAAATATTTGACATGTAATCATGTTCTCACTAGTTCTCAATCTCTAAGGCAACGGTGTCAAACTTGCAACATCACGTGACGTGTCATGATGTATCGTGACTTTTTTGCCATTGCCTGCAATGGGGTGGGCATGGTTTTGCTATGATGCATCCTGCCTGTGGGCTGGCAGTTTGACACCCAAGCTCTGTAGAGGTGAGAGACAGGCAAAGGTCGTGTGTGGAAAACTGCCCCTCCAACGCTTGTGTTTCCTCTGCATCTATCTCCCCCTCTCACATCACCATAGTGATGTGAATGTACACAGGTCTGTGTGACCTTGTTTCTCTGATAACAGCTAGCACGCAAACAACAAGATTTTACTAACTATTCCCTGTTTCTGGCCTCTGGCCTTTTTACTCTTAAGGATTGGCAAGGATTTTAGCCAATGAAATGCTATTGCCATGTAGAACTTTTGCTGCTTGTAATACTGTATAAAAGGCAATAAAATGCTTCATGCCAGCGGCCATTTCTTTGCACCCTGCCATGACTGAGCACTGATTACTGCATATGGCACCCTCAAGCAGGGACATTTGGTTTTGGGACCCCTCCGGGAAGAAGCAGCTACCAACATACTTATCATCGTCTGGAACAGACCCCTAGGTGCACTTTCGTCTTAAGAGACCTCTCAGTTTGAGTATGGGCTGCAAATTATTTCCCCCCCCCCCCAGCGAAAGCATTTACAAGAACTTAGATTCTTGCTACAACAACTCAAATGTGGCAACGTTTGAAGCAGACACAAGAGAGCTGGCGGGCGGGGATAGGAAAACAGTGTTCTTCGAATCCTGAGCATCGGACGCTTAGGCTAAAAGATAGGGTATAAATTACATCTTGAACCTTGGGTGCCAGAATAAACATCGATAGTATTCAGGATGTAGTTGGGATAAGTGGGCTTTTATAACTTCTTTGGGCTTTGTATTTGAGGTTCTTCCTGTTCCTGTGGAATGTACTTTGACCTGAGCTTGAGTATGCCCTTTTGGTGTTCTAATGGTGGTGGGTTACTCCTATTATGTCTTAAAGGTCATGTCTTTAGATTTTGGGTGGTGTGTGTGTAGATTTTAGGGATCTTTGTCTTTCACATCAGCTCCAAGCTTCCTGGCCCCAGTTTTCCTGAATTAATCACCAAATCTGCATTTCTAAAAGCTGATTTTTGCTTGGGACAGAGAGACTTGGTGGGGGGGGGGCAATGGTTTCTGCCTAAGATTTTTCTATTATTCCTTTGGAGAAATATAACATTCTGCCCTTTTGATATCCTCCAAAATATTTCCTTCTCTCGGGGGTGTGCTGACTTCCTACACCCCATTTCATGACCTTTTGGGCTGCAGTTATTAAATGAATCACTGCAATTGTTAAATTAGTGACACCATTGTTAAGTGAATCTGGCTTCCCCATTGACTTTTGCTTGTAAAAAGGCCACAAAAAGTGATCACATTCTGGGACACTGGAATATTGCAATCGTCATAAATATGAGACAGTTGCCAAGTATCTGAATTTTGATCACATGACTACAGCAATGCTGCATGGGTTGTAAGTGTGAAAAACAGTTATAAATCACTTTTTTTAGTGCCGTTAATTTTGAACGGTGATTAAGTGAACTTTTATAAGTCAAGAACTACCTGTATGCTGTTGACTTTATGATATTCTTACTGGAAAATATAGCCTGTGATTATGAGTGCTTAGAAATCAAAGTGATTTGCTAGCCACAATGTTGAAACATTTATATTTATATTAGATAGAAAACCATTTGGCTTGAGAAAGGATTTTTTACCAGTGACTCTAACAGGAAACTGATAAAAAAGATACTAGAAGGCCTAGTATGAATTATAGTTACCTTTTCTCAGCCAAAGAGAAACAAAATAGGTCAAGATCCTTCAAGGCGATTTCCAGTCACATCTACATCCGCTTATCAGCATTAGGGAAATACATCACCTACCCAATCAAATAATTTACAAATTACTACATTAGATCTTGTCTTAAAACCATGGGGCGATGGCTCAAAATCCTGGAAAATCTTCATCATTTGGCTTCAAAGCCTGCTCCTTCAAATACACACTTCACATGATCTGCTTCACTAAATGTTTCATATAACATGCTGGACATCCCCCAACCCAAATATTTGTTGTTACTCTACTGAAATCATCAAGGACTGGTTAACATCATCAAACTCCATAAAAACACAGATTATAACCAGAAGAGCCTTGGGCAAAGGGGAATCAGAGTAATGCAAGCAACACTGCAATATAAGTCCTGCTCCTTTTCTACATGCATTGTGACACAGAATATACGCTTCAAGGACATTTTTGCCATTTTAATGAAAGCAGTGAGAGCTGACAGATTTGACTAAACGTAAGAACCCTTTGATTCATTATATGCCATCAAGCTACTGTAGGGTTCTAATAACCACATATTTTTTTTCATGATAATCCATAAAGTACAATAATAATTTATCACACACAAGATAACTATTTATAGATTTAAACAAGGATATGTGCCTTGATTTTTTTTTGAAAAATGGCTATGTATTTAATTTTATAAATGTAAAACTATGATGCATTGCCTTTTGTTTTCATGACATTTATTCATTCCAGTCAACATAATACATAGTTTGATTCATATAGACCAGGGGTAGGTATAGCTGGCTCAGGAATTCTGGGAGTTGAAGTCCTTGAGTCATAAAAGAGCCAAGGTTGCCTACCCCTGATATAGACTATCATTATTTGTATGCTATTAGCACATTCACAAGTGTGTACTTCAATCTTCACTTGTTGGCCTAGCATTTCCATCTTTATTGTAGGATCCATTTTCTTTTCTACTGTATAGAAAACTGTATACTGTTGGAATCTAACTATACTGGACATATTCACATGCTACATCAACTGCCAAATGTAGTTTAGTTCCATGATGTTTGATGATTCCTCTTCTTGGTTCCATGGCTGCAAACAGCCATTTCCACTTCATGTACCAGCAGGGAAACTGGTACATGCAAACCAGATGCAATGACCATTTTTGCTTGGAATAAACTTGAGAGAGAATCTTCTGGTAAGTTTTTTTACAAGTTTTCTCTCAGATTTATTTTAACTATAGACAGTCTTTACACCAAGTTTAAGTGAGATAATCATTGGAAAACATTGGAAGGTTTGCAGCTAGAAGACTTAGCCAGAGTCCTCAGGTGTTCTTGCGGCCAAGCTGTGATTGGTAGTGATGGTCATGTTACATCCACCAAACACAAAATGTTGTATATGCCTACCTATGTTAAAATTGTCACAAAGCAAATATGCTTCTTCATACTGCCAACCTTCTTGCTTCTCCCAGAAATGTAGAAACCATCAATAATAGCTTTCCTTCACTGGAAAAAGCAAATGATTTTACTAAGTGCTTAATAGCATGCCCATTTACTATACCTTAGTTACCTACTAGTGACCAGTTCACCAGTTCATTTTGATGTTCAATAAGGTTGTTAAAATAATTCCACTAAACTGTTTTTGAAGGAGTAGGCACAAATGAAATTAAAATCCCCCTATTTATAATCGTGACTAAAGGTTGAGACTAGTTGAATAAAATATTGTTGATCCCACTTATATTTTAACAGGAATACATCACAACTCTAATCTTCCTGCCTGACTCCACAATTTTGCCTTTATCTCATCTCCCAGCCTCACTGGTATTATAGTATTTCTCCTCTCAGTTTGATACTGTCAAATGATTGCTTCTGAAGCCAAAATTGTAGCGTAAAAGTCACTGACTCTTGTGGCTATGGCTAGAAGTAGCCTATGCTAAGGATGGCTTGGAAAGAACATACACAGTCATTCCTACCTGTCACTAACCAGCTTGCATCTCAGCCATTTCTCTCAGGCCTTTGCCATTTCCATTAGTACTTTACTTTTGCATTCTGCATAATGCCACAGAAGGGAAAGGGAATAGTGTGATACACCTATATGTACATATTTTAAGTCTACTCACCTTCTACCCCACATGTTTTTGATATCACTTTTTCTCCAAGGTCTCTTAGCAGCGACAAAGAAAGTAGAACCCTCATCTCCCATTTCACTTGAGAAAGTCAAGTTTTTTCCCTATTCTGATTTACCTGCACTTTAAAATGTATTGTTATTTTGGATGTAGCAGTCCTCCTTTTTCTCACAGCAACATTTAGATAATAGTAAATGACATTATGCACTGGGCTTTGCTTTTATTTGCCAGTTTGGAGACATTTGTCAGGTACATTCACTTTCTTTCCTCTCCAAAGAAATCAGCTGGTCAGTTCCAGTTCTTAGCTTCACAAAAGATAGAGCCAGGAAGGCAGCTGGGTCACTCAGGCCCAATACCTCCCTCTCAGCCCTAGGAAGCAGACAATGGCAAACTACTTATGAAATCTTGCAAGGGAAAACTGCAGGGACCTGTCCACACAGTCACCAGCAGCCAACACTGACTCAATAGCACATAACAATTGCTACAGAACTATCTAATTGCACAACCATAGCAGGATCTGCTTTTCTCTTTCCTATAGCTATTTTGGCTCTAGTAGCATCCTTGTGTGTGTGTGTGTGTGTGTGTGTGTGTGTGTGTATTTTTCTTGGGAGATGCCCAAATTGTCTTTAGGAGGAGAGGCAGTCAATAGCCCTGAAAGGGGACCCATTTAATTTGTGTTTCATTGGTCAACTGGTAGAGGTTTTCTCTGCTGGCTGTAGATATAATAAAGGGGGAGGGCAGAGAAGCCAAAGAAAAAAAAATCATCATCTTCCTATACAAACCAGAAATCCAGGACAGAGCAAAGGCAGTAATGAAGGATAGGGATGTCAATAGGTAAGATGAGTAATACATTTTTACTGGCACTGATTTGTACCAACTCAAGGAGGGGTAGCCTCGCAGGCCGGCAGTTTGACACTCCTGGTATAGAAAAACTAGATTCTAGGAATTCTAGGAATTGCATTTCCTATAAGTTTATTTATGGCCCCAAATATGCTCCAACCTCTACCTCTAGCTTCATATTTCACACTCTCATTCAACTGCATGCAAAGATTAGTCACGGTTCTAAAGGACTTCAGAATCAATATTAATCTCGTCTGAGCAGTTTAACTATCGTTATTATCTTAAATATTTAAGTTAACGATTAACTACTAAACTCTTTAATTTAAAACTTTTTTAAGTGGGATAATCAAACTGGAGTCAGGTTGTTAAAAGAAGTATTCAGGACGGCAGAAACCAACTATATCGTGTTCTTTTATCCGCGCAGCTGCCGGGGAAAGGAAGGCGGTAGTAACAATACCTTTGCTAACGCGGCACACATCTCGCACTCTCTCCATTGACACGTATCTCGTTGGGAGGAGGGAGCCAGGCTCCTTTAACAATGGGCGTAAGCTCGGACGCCTCACGTTCCGCGCTGTAATATTAGTATTAGATTCTACGGACTCAATGAATTACCCCGTTCCGGCGAATTGTTGGGATTGTGGGAGTTGTAGTTTCACATCTTCCCAGCTTTTCTCTGTAATTTTGAATAGCAGCATCAATAATATGCCATGATCTTTTTAATAGAAATTGAACAAACAAACAAATAAAGCTAAGGTTGCCCCTCTGGGTCAATGACTCAGAAGCATTATGTATTTTAGTATAGCTTAGGTTAGTGAATATGTTACCAATTGGGAGTGAATGCAACCTTCTTCATTAGGTCCCTGCATTGTAATATGAAAGCTTTTATTTTTCTTGATTCTCTCCCGTGTTATTTTTATCACTGTCCTTTTTTCACTATTAAGAAATGCACTTGATTTCATTACACAGAATAAAGTTTGAGAGTCTTACAAGAAGAAACTGGCTGATTGCTTTGTTCTTGGGATTGAGACTGGCAAAGGCTCCTAATCAGTAGATAGTTCAAACAATACCTATGGTCTTGTGAAATTATAATTATGTATTGGATATTTTTCATATGAGGAAGCTTAAGGATATAAAAATAACAGAATAAAATCTAAATTTCTAAATTTAATATTTGCTTCTATAAAGTTTATGTGAAATCTTCCCTTTGCATACACTCATGTACTTTATTATATTGTAATCTTTCCACGTGGTAGCAGGCAATATCATAGCTAGGCAAGGGACAAAGAATTGGCAGGAAAGGATTTGAAGGAGTTTGCACTTTTTGAGACTAACAAATTTTATTTATTCAAATTGTCAGCATATCTGAAAAGGTACTTCCAGAATCCTGATTTTGGGCTACATTTGGGTTAACTACATAGACTAATATGGCTGTGCTCCTACAGTGATTCAAAGAACAACAATTAAAAAAAGAATTGACTAAGCATCCAGGAATATTCAAGTAAATGGCCTGAAAAAATTCTAAATAAACTAGGTTGCAAGAAATAATTTCTGTCTGCGTTGAAACTATTGTCACATATACTCTATATAATACTGAAAAACATTGTGCCTTGTGTATTTTGGATATTGAGTCTAAGTTTCAAGTTACATTTAGGTGACAATCCAACTGAGCCGTTACTCAAATGACAGCACATAAAATCTTGGCACGGCCTTTCATATCTTCCTGATTATATGAAATGAGCATATTATTTTTTTTATAAGAGGATTTTTTTAAAATGAAAAGTCCATTGGACCAAATTGTTTATTAAAGGCAAACTTAGGTAAAGTCATTTCACTGAATACAAGTGGCAAGCAAGATCTAAATTACAATTCTTCCTATAACGGGCATACAAAAAAAGTTACTGCCCTATTTTTTGCACTTGGAGTGCTCAGAGATACAGCAGCCAGGAAAGAGATGTCACTGGCCCACTTTGAGCACAGATGGATAAGCAAAAGAGTGTTTTGAAGGTTTTGTTGAGTCCAACAAAATTAAGGCACTAGGCTATGACCCTAACAGTATAAAGAGCAAGCTCATTGATGCCGATGGAAATTGGTTCTGAGGCTTAACTTCATACGAGTACATAGCCATATTTCAAGAACTACATTTCCCACAATGCTGTAAAAAAGTCAGTTTTCTGCTTCTCTCACGTGAGTGCAAATACCCGACCCTTTTGCCCAACATGCCTCTCGAAATGGACTCTACTTCCCGTGATGCGCTGCGCCCGGTTACGGGAGCCGACGGGAGGCGTCTTCCATCAGGGCGCGAATGCCACTAGCAACGAACAAGAATTGCCCGGCTGTGCTGGGCCTCCGGCAGCGAAAAACACTCAGAGTGGCGAGTGCTCCTGTCTTGGCTCCCTCCATCCGCGCGAGTCCCAGGCGGTTCTGGAGCCCCCTCGCCTTCGTCACTTTCCTAAGCTTTGCTACGCGTTTCTACCGCCTGCGGAAGCCGCCGCACATCTGGTATTGGGTTGCGGGATACCATGGCGATGGGGGCGGGGCTTTATTTTAGAGGCGGGACTTGTCGGTGGAAGAGAGGGTTTTTTTCTTTTGCATTGGAACTCACTTCAGATAGATTGAAGATTGGTTGTTTCCAGGTCACTTGTGCACTTACTTGTTGGTTAACCTGCCTTGGGGTCCTTTGCCCTGAAAGGCAGAATATAAGCAAAAGTAGTATTTTTGGTCTGTTCTTTTTCCATGTGCATACATCATTCTCTTGCATTTCTGTCCTCCTAACAACCTTAATGAGTTGGGTTAGTCTGGACTGGAGTAATTACAGTAGTGGCCAAAATTGTGGAAACCTTTTGGGAAAAGTGTACAGTAGAAATGCCACCTTTGGTTAAGTTTCCACCAATTTTTCTTCTAATTTCTTTATAACTGAAGCCTTGTTCACTTAATAATACTATTTTACATCACTTTCTGGGCAACCAGTCAACTCTTTGCACCATTACTTTAATTTTATTACGTTTTACAAAGCTCACTAAATGAAAGAACACCAAAAAACCCAACCAACTTGATAGTGATCACATAACACACTGACAAATGTTCTCTCAGCTTCAATACATGACATCAATAACTGAATCCTACTGTGATCTGATTGGCTCATTGCCAAAACAATATGACACCTGATTGCTCTCTAAACACTCATGCTCATTGGCTACAATCAGATGAAGGAAAGCTACTTAATATCAACCTAAGCAAGTTGTGCTTCCTTTTTCTAGTTATTTGGCTATAACTTTTCATAGAATACAGTACAGTTAATTGAACAAACTTTGTTGCATTACATTCTTGATTAAATTATCTTTCCATTGATGTATAATTTTATGGCACTACTCCAAAAAAAGAGTGTTATTAGCCATCAAACCTCAAAAATACACTTTTCCCAAAAGGTTTCCACAATTTTGGCCACAAAGGTACCCTGTAGCTTTATTTGAGTGAAGATGCAGTCTTGGCTTTTGGTTTAGTCTGGATGTAAGCCTGAATACGTGGCATAATGTAGAGGATAGAACAGCCAACATAGAACGGATCAAATACAAGAATCTGACCTGGTTAAGCAAAATTCAAATATATCAGGATTCAGAACACCGTTTTTGACACAAAGAAATGACCAAGCTCTTTGCACTTCTGTTTATCTGCAATATTGTACATTTTCCAAGGCACATTGTTGCACTCTTAGAAACATCACAAAAGAAATATGAAAATACACAGAAAATGAACAGAATTTGTCTCAGTAATCAAGCATTGTTTGTTTCTGTGATCAAGCATTGGCTCTGTAGTAAAAGAAGTGTTAATATGTTAAATGTGATAAATATCTGTGCAAGTCCATTCTAGAATATTTTTTATTGAGGGTACTTTGTGTAGAGAATTTTGAGGTATGGCATTTAAATCTATGCAGCAGTAGTCCTTTTTCTTGCTGTCATTAATGGCATACTGACTACTGTAAGTAGTCTCTGCTGTTAGTTACTGTAAATGGCATAAGGCCTGGTTCTATGTGGTACTGCCTCATAGTATTTGCCCGGCCAATTCAATCATGCAGGGATTTTGCACAACAGATTCCTTTAATTCAGGGGGTCTTCAAACTTGACCCTTTTATGACTTGTGGACTTCAACTCCCAGAATTCCTTAGCCAGGCATGCTGGCTCAGGAATTCTGGGAGCTGAAGTCCACAAGTCATAAAAGGGCCAAGTTTGAAGACCCCTGCTTTAATTACAAAGTGCCATTTCAGGACCTTGGAAGCATACCTTCTCTGTAGCAACACCTGCCCTCTGAAATGAGGTTTTCACCTAGATTTGGACAGCCCTTACCCTGCAGGTATTTTGAAGGGCTTTTTAAGGCATTTGGCAAGGGAGAATGATGCCCCTTTGCTTGGTTCTTGTCCATTTGTCATTTTTGCGATAAAATATAATGCTTTCAACCTTATAATGTTTACAAACTTCCTGTAAGCATTATAATAAAGTAAATAAAAAAAATAACAGTGATATAATGTAGAATTATTCATACCAAAGCCTATGCCTTAAAATGGACTTAGGTTCGTCTAATTATAAATAGGATCAAATAGCTGGGATAAACTTTCTTGATTTATTTTTATCAGGATGAATTGGAGTGTGAACTTTTCCAAAATGGACACAATACTTTTACAGCAACGTATGATTAGTTTTCTGTTTTCATGTATATCTTGGTTATAAGATTTGCTTACAAAAGCTATGATCAAAAATCTCAATTTTTAATTTTTCTGAGCATATCAGCTTCCTAGAAGCAAGTTTGTACATTTTAGAGATGCTTAATTGTGCACCGTATTTTGAAGGAAATGAAGATATGTGGTGAAAGTCAGTGTAATGGAGTTGCATATTTGTAGAATTAAAGAACCATATAAATTAATGTGAACAAAGATAATTCTTTACCTAGCCTTTAGTAGAAACTAATTTGGAAAGATCAGGTGCTTTTTTTCATAAACTACATGCAGAACTGTTAAGAATTCATCATTCTGATAAACTAAAAGTAAAGAAGACTAAAAAATGTAAGTATGAAGTTAAAATCCTGATAATGAACTGACATTACTTTTGTCTTTTTATAGCTGGGATGAAACACATTTTGGAAAGATGGGGAGTTATTATATTAACCGGACATTTTTCTTTGATGTCCATCCACCTTTGGGGAAGGTAAAAAGCTACTGTAGTATTTTAACTTTTTGAGATTTAGGTAATTTAGTTAATACTTTTGGTGGAACATTGTTACTTCCTGTAAGCATTATAAACATTTCAGTGGATAGTCTTTAAAATTAATTGTTTTGGTTTTATAACTTGGGTCTTGCTATCTGGCTGCTCTTTCATTCTTAGCTTGAACATGAGAAACAATCTCTTTCAAAGTTGACAGATCAGTTTAAGTCTGAAAGGTTTTAGTGTTACATCATAAACTATTATTCCAAAAATGTTCAACTCTAAAAACCTTAGTGCTGTTCCAGTCTAACAGAAGCTTGCTTTTAAATTGCAGTTCTTAATGTGACAAAAGGAGGAAAGTATTCAGTAACTGACTAGAGAGTAATCATACAAAATTCTGATTTTTAAAAATAAATATGAATCTAAATCTAATTTTTTGACCTGACTTCACCCATTATGTTTTGGATTTGAAAATGTATCCTATTTTTTTAACATTTTGTTTAACAATTAGAATTTACAGAGTTTTGTCATGGATAAAATTTTATAATATAGGAAATTTGGGATGCCAGTATTCCTAACACTAGGAGGGCCAGTATTTATAGTGTATTTTTTTTAATTGGCATGCCTACTATATACTTTCATTATATGTTTTGGAATGACAACTATTAGAAATAGATAGACTTTGTTCATTGTTTTCTATCTATGCTATTACCTTTTATATCAGTTAGCTTCCATTGTAATCTATGGCTAAACTTCATCTTCCTTAATTTAACTGCTTCTGGTCTAGGCTTTTGTTAATGTTTTTGATCTAATGCTTGCCTATAAGTTAATAATAATAATAAAGTTGGAAGGGACCTTGGAGGTCATGATAGCAATAGCTTTCTTCCATTCTCATTACTCCTGCTTAACATACTTAAGCACAAGGTTCATTTTTGAAAGTCATGAGCTATAGACAATACTTTTTATTTACTTATCAAATGTTATTTGATTTGATATGATAAACTTTTGAATTGTCTTCTGCTTTACTAATATCGTTCCTTTTTGTCCCTAGATGTTAATAGGACTTGCTGGCTATCTGAGTGGCTATGATGGGACTTTTCCTTTCCAGAAGCCTGGGGACAAATATGAACAACATAACTCTATAGGAATGAGAGCAGTAAGACTATAAATATATCTTTGGAGAACAGTAGTATGTTTCTCCTTTTACTTCTAATAAGTGTTAGAGCAGTGGTTCTCAATCTTTTTATACCGGCGACCCTGGTCATAAGGAGGTGGCGGCATGCGCGGGGGCTGCCCCCTGCGTGGCACGCATGCGTGGCACCGCCCCCTGCGCGGCACGCATGCGTGGCGCTGCCCCCTGCGCCGCCCCCTGCGCGGCGTGCATGCACGGCGCCCCCCCTGCGCGGCATGCATGTGCGGCGCCACCCCCTGCGCCGGCTGAAGAAAAAAATAATGGCGGATCGCGTTGTTTGGCGACCCCCGTGAAATGGTCGATCGACCCCCAAATGGGGTCGCGACCCACAGGTTGAGAACCGCTGTGTTAGAGCCAGAATTTATTCTGTCTGATACTTCTTCTGTCTGTGGAAAACTTCTTAATTCAGGGATGAACAGCTTTTTTCTATCAGTTCTTTCTTCTTGCAAACCTGTTCTAGAAGACTGGTATGATGTCTAGAAGACATCTATTGTTAGGAGCTTCCTGAATTACTAATGGTGCAAAGAAATGTTAGAGCCACTTTAGATTTTTAAGAAGAGATTTTGAAATAGCCTGTAATATAAACTTCATTTTTTTAAAAAATATTTCTTAAATAGTTTGCTGCATGTTAACATGAAATAAAATGTATAGCTAAAGTTTTAAAATGTATAGGAATAAATAAGGGAGATGAAAATATTTATTTTATTTATGTACTGTTGCTTATCCTGAGGGAACTCTAAAAAGTTACTTCAATTTTTTTTAGCAAATTCTTAATTTGTGATGCCCATCATTTCAGTTGATCCTCCTGTTAATATGAATTAAATCTACCTACGATGGAGCTTTATTTGTTTCAAGCATGCCAATCTTTATTCCTGCACTTTTCCTGTGCAAGTATAACAATATAGCCGATTGATCTGTAAGCAGTTTGGCTACTTTGGGGCACACATATTAATGATGTTAGAGTGGAGTGAATAGAATTAAGGAATGGATTCAGTATTTGAAGACCTGGTTATGTATGAGATAAAACAAATGAAGAAGAGAAATTAGAGAATTGTATCTAAAGTATGCAGTGCCTAGCAGAACAAATTTCATCCTTCAATTTTTTTTTAAACACAGAGACTCCATTCACATTTAATTGGATAGTATATTGAACAGCGTGTATATGGCTTTGATCAATAGAGCCCTGGTGGTTTGGTGGTGAGAATGCAGTATTGCAGGCTAACTCTGACCACAGCCAGGAATTTGATCCTGACAGGCTCAAGGTAGACTCAGCCGTCCTTCTTTCCAAGATCATAAAATGGGACCCAGATTGTTGGAGGCAATATGCTGACATTGTAAATGGCCCAGAGAGAGCTGTAAAGCACAGTGCAGTGATATATATCTTGTTTCCATGAAAGTAAGACCTATCCTGAAAATAAGCCCTAGCTTGATTTTTGGGATGGGCCTAATATATGACCTACCCCAAAAATAAGCTCTAGTTTTGGGGCAAGGCATACACCTAAAAATCAAGCTAGGGTGGGAATAGGGTGGAGCTGCTCTCTGCACCCCACACCCACTTATCAGACCTCCCATGAATGGACTCCTGCCTCTTCTCACCGGCCTACTTCTTCTGTGGCATACATTTTGCAGTTAGAGGCCTTTCTGGAAGGCGTCTGCAGCAAGAACCGAGCTATGGATTCAATCTGTAGCTCTGTTCTTAGATGCAGAGCCCTTTCCAGAAGGCCTCTGACAGGGAAATGCAGGCTAGAGCTCCATTCTCAGCTGCTGAATGAAGCTGTTCCTTCGGCCGCAAAAGAAGTGGGCTGTTGGTGCTGCCACCATGAGGTAAGTGGAAAAGGCACCCCCGGAAAATAAGACCTGATGTCTCTTTTGGAGGCAAAATAAAATAAAATAAAATAAGACTTGAGTCTTATTTTCGGGGAAACACAGTAAGTCTTAGTGCTATTGCTATCAATAATATTTTCTCACTTTGTGAAATTAGGAAACTATTGCATTAGCAGAATTTAAAGTTGTTATCAATGAAGAGAGAGGGGGGGCAGAACAGAACATAAACTGGAATTAAGAATTTTGGTAGCTGAATTTCTGGGAAATAACCGGCTAACTGTACAGGTAGTCCTTGACTTACAGCCATTCATTTAGTGAATGTTCCAAGTTATAGTAGCACTGAAAAAAGTGACTTACAACCATTCCTTGCACTTACAACCGTCACAGCATCTTCATGGTACATGATCAAAATTTGGGCGTTTGGCAACCAGCATGTGTTTACTGAGGTCATGTGATTGCCATTTGGGATGTTCCCAACCAAGTTCTCACAAACAATCAGTAAGGGAAGCCGAATTATCTTAACAACCTTGTGAAGAATGCTTCTCTTCCTTTTTATTCAGTTCAGTGCCTTCCTTGGTTCATGTCTGATCCCCTTCTGCTACCTCACTGTGCTGGAGCTGTCCAGATCATTGCCTGCAGCAATAATCACTGCTACCATCCTGATTTTTGGTAAGCAACTGTTTTGTATGGCTTGGTCTGTGTTCTCTATTGTGAAAGATTCAATGAGATTACATTAAAATCAATAAAGATTATAGGATGCAAAAACACAGAAAGAAAAATATCAAAAATAGCATTAATGTCTAAAAAGACAAAACCCCAGCTAAATAGGAGACATGTAAAATATGAAAAATAAAAAAGGAGTTAAACAAAACATACACTTCAAAAAAAAATCCATAGTTTGGTATATAATCCGGGGTTCTCACAGTACATTGTTCTTGACCCCAGTAGCAGGTGGCAGTTGTGGCCAGGAAGGCCTTTGAACAACTTCGTGTTGTGTGCAAGTTGTTCCCATTCCTGGATAAGCATGCCATTCTTACAGTCACCCAGGCCCTGGTCACCTCCCATCTGGACTATTATAATGAATTCTACATGGGGTTGCCCTTGAAGAGTATTCAGAAACTTCAGTTAATTCAGAAAATAGCGGCCCGAACAGTTTTATAGAAGTCTAGACTCAATGCTTCTCAGTGATGGCTCCTTCTTTATGGAACATCATTCCCTCTGAGGTATAGTTGGCCCCCACATTGTTGCTTTTCCAATATGTTTTTTTGTTAGCAGGCCTAGGAACTACAAAGACAGAATCAATCAAGTGGCTGATTTGATAGTGTTGTAGCTATTGGGGGATGGGGTGAGTTTTTTTAAAAAATGGGTGATTATTATATGGTGGCTTTTTTTAAATATTGTAAGCCCCCCAGAATCACCTACTACAGTATGTGTAAATTGGGCAGCTTTATAAATTTGTTTAATAAATAATAAATATTTCCTCTCAAAGAAAGCTAGATTTTTTTCACAAAATAATTCACCTTCGAAATAACAGGTTTATTTTAGATTCACTGAGATGCAGTCATCTTTTTTCTGTCTTGCCTTTATGTATGTAGGTATGTGTGTGTGAGAGAGTGAGTGAGTTGGTGTTCCTCTTAGGTTCAGAATCGTCTTTCTAAGTACAGTAATGTCTCTAACATGAAAATGTTTGGATGGCATTTTTTGCACATCACAAATTTACTTTTAGATTTCAGTATGATTATGTTCGATAAGCATTGCTAAAAGAATTTGAATGACAAAGCTAGTATATGCTTGTCTTATTTTTTTCAGACACTGGATTCATTACAATCTCACAGTACATTCTTCTTGACCCCATTTTGATGTTCTTCCTCATGGGAGCTGTACTCAGTATGGTTAAATATAATTCCTATTCAGATAGGTAAGATGACAGCATTTGATCATCTTAGGAAGTAGACATGTGCCCCTTGTCTCTATTACAGAGTATTTGTATTTATTTTTATTGTAACTTTTAATCTGGCATCAGGACTCGAAAGAGCTCTGCGAAATACTTACAGTATAAAACATAAAGCAATTACATATTAAAATGTAACAAAGAAGGGAAACGAATATAAAAAAAGAATATGTATGTAAAGTAGACCACCCTCAATTTGTAAGCATTTGGCATCCCATAGTACAATTGCTGAAATTAACAGCACATAAGGCTGGCAAATAAACTTTTTGTTTCAAATGGAAAGATTGCTTTCATAAGATTATTAGTGTTATTATCCTATCATTTGCTGCTATGTCACTGTTGTATTTTTAAAACACCCCATAAAAGTGATCATATGATACTGAAAAGTTGTGAAAATCAAGGGCAGTCTCTGCTTCCTGTTGTGGTAGGCTCTATGGGTTCTAATCAATTTATAGAAGCTTTTAATAAGACCCTGTCTTACTTGCCCCCTGCCAAGTAAAGTAAAAAGGATAGCTACTAGAAAGAGGATGCTTGTGGTGATACAGAATGATCTATTAAGTTTATTGGATCTCTGGTTTATCTATTTATTGGATACTAGATCACAGCTTTTTGGCACTGTTTAAAAAACATTATGTTTTACGATTTGAACTACTGCATGTTTCTCATCTACTTTTATTCTCTCTCAAAATCTTTATTATCGAAGTACATCATTATACTGTGCCTTTTATTATTTGCATTTATCAAGAAATGCTGTCAGCTTTCCAGTGAGCAGTGCTTATATACTTACATATTTTTAGTAATAATAAATTAGTAATAGTAATAAAGCCATGAAAGTTGTTAGGATAGTTTATCAGAGAATTTTGCTTACTTTGGCAGCCTGAAGTTGTGGGGGTGTGATGATTTTTTTTCCGGATTGTAGATGAATAGAATTAATCTTAAGTCTTAAGTGTGCTTATTTGGAAAAAAGACTGTGACAAACAGACAAAGAGGTTTAGAAAATATATGGATACCATGAGCTTATGTGGTTAAGTGGGTACTTGAATCTGAGCCTTCTTGTTGCTGCATAATGAGATACTATTTTTTAGTTATAGCTATGTTTTCTGTGTATACTGTACATAGAAAAGACTCAGATCCTTTAGCAAGCATATTCCTGGTTACTTTCTTTAGCAACCTGAAACCACTATAGTAAGTTGAGGCTTAGATAATCTCTCTAGATCAGGTTGTGAATGAATATTTTTTATTATGGTTACTTTATTAAGGTCATAGACAGAATTACAAACAAAAGTACCATTAAATATGAAACAAAAACAAAACATTACAATTGGTGATGGATTTGTCAGTGCATAATCAAATTCTGCCTAATTTTACAGGTAGTATAAAAAAATTAGCCATGTTGAAGGAGAATTAATCATATTGATCTGATAACAATAACTGATCATATTCCTTTATATATGATTATAGAGAAATTTTAATTTCCCAAGGAAAGATTACTGTTTTACCAAAAATGGTGTCCTCTGTGTTTATTGGAACTGCAATTCCTACATTTCTCAGAGGAAATTTGGAAAATAACAGGTTCTAGAACAAACTTCTTAAATATGTACTTCTGTAGCACTGTTATTTTGGTCCAACACCTAAAATTCATAGCCTTATTTTTGCTGTACTACCAAGGTTGTTGAGAACTGTAGTCCAAAATACCTGGGAGGGCAAAAATGCCTTTTAAGAAAAAGCATTTTTGGAACCAGGTTCTATCTTTATGAATTATTGATATCACCCTCTTCTCTGTAGGTTAAATACAATTCTTTCATACTATATCTCAGTGTCTCACAACCAATTTGTTTTCAGCGTTATTTTTTTTTCCATCAGGGATCCTTTATAAATAAAATATATTTTTATATAGATTGTTGAACAAAACGTTTTTCAAAAATATGAATTTTGAACAAAAAACACATATTTTACAGATGCTTTTCTGCCCCCTGGTGGTTCTGGCTGTGTTTGACTGGGGTGAACCTCGCTGGTGCATTGGGGGTGAAATTTGTTGGCCTTTTTGTTGTCTTTCTGGTTGGCCTGAATACTATCTGTGAACTTTGGCAGTTATTGGGAGACCTTAGTCTATCACTGGTGAGTATATAAAACTCATTAGATTTTAGCATTTGTATGAAAAAGATTGTATTCTTAACAACACACCACAAAATTGTAAGATGTCAATTAGGTTACTGAAATCAAGATTTTTATAGTTCATTCCAAAACAATATTGCTCGCTGGATTGCTTTATTTTTTTATTTTTATTCGATATTGAACTATTTTATATATAAATATGGGGGGGTTGGACTAAAAGATCTCCAAGGTCCCTTCCATCTCTGTTATTCTTTATATATACATATCTAGCATTGTTATTGCGAATCCAAATGTAAGGACATGTGTAAAGTTCTGCAAGTGATTTTATATGACAAATTTTACTGATGAACTGCCTTTAATTGGTTACCTTAATAAGCTATGATGTGTGTTGGGGAGCCGGGGAAGAAGCCTGGAATCATTTGAACTTTAGTGAAGCAATAAAGATTGCAGCCTACAAATTGGATTTTTGTACACAATAAATTGCTGGTTTATAGCTATGCATGATGAATTTAATGGCCTTTACAGACAGAGTTAGTTTTTTTTAAAGATGAAGAAAACTTCAAGCCATTCATCACTAAGAGTTTGTTTTCTGGACATAAAAAGCTTGCCATGGTAGAAAGAAAAATTATTTCTAGAGAGTAAATTATTTCTATGCAATGCTTAGGAGAAGTTAAATATGAAATATGCTGAGATTGACAATAGACATTATTAAATTGGGCCCTCCTTAACAGCAAGAAAGGAGGCTTTCTGGCACATATTATTTACTGAAAGCCTTCTGTGGATATTTCAGTGTAAAGTTATTTTATCAATTGTTTCTATTTCTTTTATATATGAAAATGTGTTCTTTTTTTTCTACTGTGTGATTTTAATTTTCTTGATTAAAATACATGTAGTGTAACCATGTGTGTTTCAGCTTTTGAAAAGAACTACTCTAATTTGTATTAATTGCAAATCCATGTTGCTTAAAACTCCTCTTGCAGATGACTGTTCAGAAATTCAAGCCGCACTGTTACCAACACAGTTCTTTGAATCTTAAACTGTGCAAAGCAGTGTATAATTCTAGATCAGGATTAGCAGAGACGGCTAAATTGACTGCTTTGATAAAAGAAAAAACACAATTACTTTTATTTCTACTTGGAAACCGCTTTTGGACTTTGTGCTTGAAGTAGAAAAAAAATGAAACTTTGATTTTGGGTTTTACTGATTAGATAGATTTGTTGTTATAGAAATGGCTAGTTTATACTATTATGTAAAAGTAAAAAGTTGAGGTTTGATGTTACTTCTTATTTTACTACACCAAAAGGAGTCAGAAGTCAGTGCCTTCCCCCCCCCCCTTTCTCTGCACTTTTCTCTTTCCTTTTCCCTCCCCTATTTTCCCTATTATTTGCTTTTGTATTTTTATATTTTATATTCTAAGCTAATAAAAAGGATTGGCAGAATAACTGTTTTTCAGCCCTTCACTACTTAAACTGAAAAAGCATTACATTGAGATTATTAATTATCTCCCTACTAAAGGGTATTCAGTTTGCTCAGTAATCCTTTTCTGCTATTTGCATTCTTAGATAAGCCAAGAAGAAACTCTTGCAATAACAATATAAGTTGACAGAGTTGAAGGATGAGCGGGAAATAGTGGATTTGGACAGCATTTCATGCATGGTTATTTGACAATATGTACTACAGTATTGAATAATTGGATTTAGTTTTAGCCAGCATATATTTGTTTTCCCTGGGTAGCAGCACATAGATAAATGTAAACACAAGGAAATACTGTATGTCACAGTATTTGGAGTTTTAAAAATAAGTAAAAATAAGTTAAAAATAAGTAATTTCAGAAACCTATTTTGAACTTGATTGAAAATATTATGTTTTGTCCAGAATTGTTTTTAGTTTGGTATGTAACAAACAATGCTAGAAATAATTTCTCTGTGAGAACTACTTTTCTACATATATAGGATAGAAGCATAATAGTACACTCTTTTATATTTTTAATTTGAAATAACAGTGCAAATCTGTACTCAAGAATAATATATATTGAATAAACATGGAAAATTGCAATCCAAATCGCTCTCCTATCAGAAAATCTTATTTTGGAAAAAACTGAAGTTTGAACGAGTAACAAATTTTGGATTAATTAATATATTTATTTTTTAGATAGATGCCATGCAATTTGGTGTGGGGGGGGTACACACAGTTCATATGTACAGTTCCAAAAGTTTTCTTGTTTGTTTTGAATCAAATTGTTTTTGAAATGACATATGACTTTTCTGTTCTGTTGCCATATTAAGGTACTCATGGCATGATTTACTATGAGAAGATACTACATCAGATGGAGCTGTTTTTTAAAAAAAATGAGTATGCTTTGTTCCATCTAATTTTAACACTAAGCAATTCAGGCTTGCGGCTTTATTGCTTCAGCACTGGAAAAATATGTAGATAACTTGTTTGGATGAAGAAAAATCTTGCCTAAAAGTTGATGCATCCAATTTTTTTTTTATTTCAGGTCACACTGGGAAAGCACTTCTTGGCTCATGTACTTTGCCTCATTATACTGCCTCTTGTCCTCTATACAGCTCTTTTTGCAGTTCATTTTGCAGTGTTAAACAGAAGGTATCTCATTCTGTCAGAGAGGAAATACACTGTTGAGAAACTCTGCGCTGCAATTGATGTAGTGTTTATTTGGACCCTCTACCAAGCCTTTTTTTTTAATATTTTTTTTTTATTTTCCATTTATCCAACATAGTTATACAACAAAATTCACTTTACAAAATAAATTAAATTCATAATCATAACCATAACCATAACCATAGGTGCCGCTTGCTCGTTCCCCCCAAGCTGTATCCACCCTCCCTAATACCTTCCTTACTTCCCTCCTCTTTCTCTCCTCCCCTCACTACTCTCTTCCCCTGCCCTTCTCCTCTTACCATCCTACTTCCTCCCTTCACCTTCCTCCCCTCTCATCCCTCTCGAGTACAGGAATACAGCATAGGGGAAACGCCCAAGCAGCACCTCTCTCATAAATTATCATATCTATATTATCCTAGTCTACCTATTTACCCACCCACTCACCCACCCTCAACTCCCCCCCTCACTTCCCAGAGCAGAGTACAGGGTGATTAATAACAAAATTAACAATATACAATAAAAAAGAAAAAGAGAAAAAAAATCATACTTAGCCCTTAACTGCCCTTAAATTACATTATCATAAACAAATCTCTTATACAACATTTACTATAAAATTTACTTATAAAATAAATGAAACTTTATAGTCCCATACTTCTTCTGAATATAATCTATCCATCTTCTCCATACTACCAAGCCTTTTTTAAAGACATTTAATTCAGGGTAGTATCTACATTGATTAATTGCAACAGGCCAAAGCTAAACAGGATTGAAAACCTCAAGGATGCAGAGTAACCTGAAAAGTAAAAACAACAACAACACCCATCCAGGAATGGCGAACTACTTGTTTATTGCTGCCAAGAAAACCTCATGAACTGCTGAGCTTGATTTCAGTGAGGTTTCATTTATTTTTAAATTGGCTAAACATGATTTTAATGAATAGTGAAGCAGAGCCAGCCAGGCTTTGAGCTTACTGCTGATTATGGCTGGGGACAATATCTGATGTGATCATTCACAATTTTGGCTGTTGCTTTGCCTCTGGAAATGAAAGGCTATAAAGAACTCTAAAGTCTAAACCAGGGGTAGGCAACCTTGGCTCTTTTATGACTCATGGACTTCAACTCCCAGAATTCCTGAGCCAGTCTACGCTGGCTCAGGAATTCTGGGAGTTGAAGTCCACGAGTCATAAAAGAGCCAAGGTTGCCTACCCGTGGTCTAAACCATGGCTTGATCTGATAGTATGTCTAAACTAAACGATAGTTCTAATGGTTCAGGACATTAGATTCTTGTAGACATCTAAAAGAAGTGGAAAGCAGTTTTCTTTTGCTGTAACATTTTCTTCTTATTTAATAATACTGTATACTGAAAGGCCAAGTACTTTTTTTTTCTCAGTGGACCTGGTGATGGTTTTTTCAGCTCTGGATTTCAATCCCGGCTCATTGGAAACAATCTTCATAATGTTTCTGTTTCAGAATGTGAGTATCTGGGTTATTGAAGGGACAAATGCTCTAGCAAACATCATAATTCTACATTCTAATAAACAACATTTTCCTCTATTTAGAAACATTTTAGATAGTTCAAAGCAAAACAAATTAATGATTTTTAAGAAAAAGATTTTTAAAAGGCAATTTTACCTAGTATTGTTTGAAATATTTTGATGTGCTGCCTCCAAATTATTTCTAAAAAAAATAATCGTTGTTATGTTTGATTTAGGGAAAGGGAATGTACAATTAAGGATAGGTGTGATGGGCATGTAGAATGCTTCTGTTAATGTTTTGTATAAAATTATGTACTTTATAGTGAGGCTGGGAGGGCAATATACTGATAAGTTGAATTTCACACATCTGTATTGGATTAAATGTATTTCATTTGAACATCATTAAGTGAAAAGCCATATGTTATTATACAGCAGATTAAATCCAAAACCACTCAGCATACAAATGTCTATGACTCTCAGTAAGTAGAATAAACTAGTAGACTCCCAAGTTGTACAGCAGTGTGGTGGTTGTGGTTCAGAATTCATATTGTACAACTGTTTGACTTAGTTATGACTTGCTTAATAATTTATAATAGTCTAGCATTTATAGCAGAGGTGTCAAACTCGCAACGTCACATGACGTGTCATGACATATCATGACTTTTTTTCCATTGCCGGAAATGGGGTGGGTGTGGTTTCGGCATGACACATCTGTCCCACAGGCTGGCAGTTTGAATGCTAAATTTTAAAAGGCATAAGCTTAAGCCAGACAAATTACATTATGCAAATAGCATATTTGTGAAAAAACAGTCAGTTACTGCTTATTCAATAAGCCATAGTTGTAGGCTAGTATGATACGTGAATCAGGTTGATGAGTCTCATAAAGTTGTTGTCAAATAGCATTACGATTACAAGAAAGATGCTAAAATGGCGGTGAATTATCTAGACACATTGATCTATTTTATATCTGTTTAGCAGTTTACTGAACAAGGAACACTAGGAAGGAGGTAACGGCAAACCATTTCTGAAAATCACGTCAAGAAAACTGCAAGGATTTGTTCAGGCAGTCTCTGAGAATGACACACTCATTCATCAAATTTGCAGACGACACAAAACTGGGAGAATAGTTGATGCTTTGGAAGATACGTTCAAGATCCAGAAGGATCTTGACAGACTTGAGCACAGGGCCCTACCCAACAAGGTGCAGTTCAGTGGTGAGAAAATTAAGATCCTGCACTTAGGCAGGAAAAACCAAATGTATAGGTATAAAATTGGCGGTACCTGACTGAACATTGAACAGTGGTAATTGTGAGAGGGATCTATCTAGGTATCTTAGTAGACTACCACTTAAGTATGAGCCAGCAGTGTGCTGTAGTTGCCAAAACTCCAATACAGTCCTAGACTACCTCAACACAAGTCAAGACAACGAGAAGTGATAATGTGGCTTTACACCATGCTGGTGAGACCATACTTGAAATACTACGTCCAGTTATGGTCATTATAATATAGAAAAGATGTTGAGACCCTGGAAAGTGTGCAGAGAAAAGCAACAAAGATGATAAAGGGTCATTAATTTAATGAACGGTTGAGGGACCTATGTATGCCTAGCCTATTGAAGAGAAGCTTCAGGGGGAACATGATAACTGGCTTCCAGTGCTTGAGGGGCTGTTACAAAGAAGAAGGGACTGACTTATTCTTTAGAGCACCAAAAGGCAGGGCAAAAAGTAAAGGGATCTCGTCAAAGAGAGAAATAAGAAGAAATGTTCTGACAGTGAGAATAATTAATCAATGGTATAGCTTGCCTCCTGGGTTGTGGATGCTCCATCACTGGGGTTTTCGAAAATAGGCTGGACAACCATTTGGCTGGGATGGTATAAGACATTTGCCTTGAGCAGAGCACTGGACTAGAAGATCTCTGAGATTCCCTTCTAACCCTACGATGGAAGAATCCATTTCCATTTGGGGAGAGAGAGAATTAAATACAGCTCTCTGACAAAATGAACCATAGCTAGGTAAAGCATGAATGATATTAATAACTTGTGATAATAAGAATCTTTTAAGAAAGGAAGTTTACAGTGGCTTTCAGTGAAATAAATTCAGGGAACAAAATTATGTTTGAACATTTTTGTGTGGAAGGAGACTTAGTGTTAGCTATCTTCCAGTGCTTTTGCTAAATGTTATAATTTAAATGTTATAAATTTAAATGTTATAAATCTTGATTTCAGTAACCTAATTGACATCTTACAATTTTGTGGTGTGTTGTTAAGAATACAATCTTTTTCATACAAATGCTAAAATCTAATGAGTTTTATATACTCACCAGTGATAGACTAAGGTCTCCCAATAACTGCCAAAGTTCACAGATAGTATTCAGGCCAACCAGAAAGACAACAAAAAGGCCAACAAATTTCACCCCCAATGCACCAGCGAGGTTCACCCCAGTCAAACACAGCCAGAACCACCAGGGGGCAGAAAAGCATCTGTAAAATATGTGTTTTTTGTTCAAAATTCATATTTTTGAAAAACGTTTTGTTCAACAATCTATATAAAAATATATTTTATTTATAAAGGATCCCTGATGGAAAAAAAAATAACGCTGAAAACAAATTGGTTGTGAGACACTGAGATATAGTATGAAAGAATTGTATTTAACCTACAGAGAAGAGGGTGATATCAATAATTCATAAAGATAGAACCTGGTTCCAAAAATGCTTTTTCTTAAAAGGCATTTTTGCCCTCCCAGGTATTTTGGACTACAGTTCTCAACAACCTTGGTAGTACAGCAAAAATAAGGCTATGAATTTTAGGTGTTGGACCAAAATAACAGTGCTACAGAAGTACATATTTAAGAAGTTTGTTCTAGAACCTGTTATTTTCCAAATTTCCTCTGAGAAATGTAGGAATTGCAGTTCCAATAAACACAGAGGACACCATTTTTGGTAAAACAGTAATCTTTCCTTGGGAAATTAAAATTTCTCTATAATCATATATAAAGGAATATGATCAGTTATTGTTATCAGATCAATATGATTAATTCTCCTTCAACATGGCTAATTTTTTTATACTACCTGTAAAATTAGGCAGAATTTGATTATGCACTGACAAATCCATCACCAATTGTAATGTTTTGTTTTTGTTTCATATTTAATGGTACTTTTGTTTGTAATTCTGTCTATGACCTTAATAAAGTAACCATAATAAAAAATATTCATTCACAACCTGATCTAGAGAGATTATCTAAGCCTCAACTTACTATAGTGGTTTCAGGTTGCTAAAGAAAGTAACCAGGAATATGCTTGCTAAAGGATCTGAGTCTTTTCTATGTACAGTATACACAGAAAACATAGCTATAACTAAAAAATAGTATCTCATTATGCAGCAACAAGAAGGCTCAGATTCAAGTACCCACTTAACCACATAAGCTCATGGTATCCATATATTTTCTAAACCTCTTTGTCTGTTTGTCACAGTCTTTTTTCCAAATAAGCACACTTAAGACTTAAGATTAATTCTATTCATCTACAATCCGGAAAAAAAATCATCACACCCCCACAACTTCAGGCTGCCAAAGTAAGCAAAATTCTCTGATAAACTATCCTAACAACTTTCATGGCTTTATTACTATTACTAATTTATTATTACTAAAAATATGTAAGTATATAAGCACTGCTCACTGGAAAGCTGACAGCATTTCTTGATAAATGCAAATAATAAAAGGCACAGTATAATGATGTACTTCGATAATAAAGATTTTGAGAGAGAATAAAAGTAGATGAGAAACATGCAGTAGTTCAAATCGTAAAACATAATGTTTTTTAAACAGTGCCAAAAAGCTGTGATCTAGTATCCAATAAATAGATAAACCAGAGATCCAATAAACTTAATAGATCATTCTGTATCACCACAAGCATCCTCTTTCTAGTAGCTATCCTTTTTACTTTACTTGGCAGGGGGCAAGTAAGACAGGGTCTTATTAAAAGCTTCTATAAATTGATTAGAACCCATAGAGCCTACCACAACAGGAAGCAGAGACTGCCCTTGATTTTCACAACTTTTCAGTATCATATGATCACTTTTATGGGGTGTTTTAAAAATACAACAGTGACATAGCAGCAAATGATAGGATAATAACACTAATAATCTTATGAAAGCAATCTTTCCATTTGAAACAAAAAGTTTATTTGCCAGCCTTATGTGCTGTTAATTTCAGCAATTGTACTATGGGATGCCAAATGCTTACAAATTGAGGGTGGTCTACTTTACATACATATTCTTTTTTTATATTCGTTTCCCTTCTTTGTTACATTTTAATATGTAATTGCTTTATGTTTTATACTGTAAGTATTTCGCAGAGCTCTTTCGAGTCCTGATGCCAGATTAAAAGTTACAATAAAAATAAATACAAATACTCTGTAATAGAGACAAGGGGCACATGTCTACTTCCTAAGATGATCAAATGCTGTCATCTTACCTATCTGAATAGGAATTATATTTAACCATACTGAGTACAGCTCCCATGAGGAAGAACATCAAAATGGGGTCAAGAAGAATGTACTGTGAGATTGTAATGAATCCAGTGTCTGAAAAAAATAAGACAAGCATATACTAGCTTTGTCATTCAAATTCTTTTAGCAATGCTTATCGAACATAATCATACTGAAATCTAAAAGTAAATTTGTGATGTGCAAAAAATGCCATCCAAACATTTTCATGTTAGAGACATTACTGTACTTAGAAAGACGATTCTGAACCTAAGAGGAACACCAACTCACTCACTCTCTCACACACACATACCTACATACATAAAGGCAAGACAGAAAAAAGATGACTGCATCTCAGTGAATCTAAAATAAACCTGTTATTTCGAAGGTGAATTATTTTGTGAAAAAAATCTAGCTTTCTTTGAGAGGAAATATTTATTATTTATTAAACAAATTTATAAAGCTGCCCAATTTACACATACTGTAGTAGGTGATTCTGGGGGGCTTACAATATTTAAAAAAAGCCACCATATAATAATCACCCATTTTTTAAAAAAACTCACCCCATCCCCCAATAGCTACAACACTATCAAATCAGCCACTTGATTGATTCTGTCTTTGTAGTTCCTAGGCCTGCTAACAAAAAAACATATTGGAAAAGCAACAATGTGGGGGCCAACTATACCTCAGAGGGAATGATGTTCCATAAAGAAGGAGCCATCACTGAGAAGCATTGAGTCTAGACTTCTATAAAACTGTTCGGGCCGCTATTTTCTGAATTAACTGAAGTTTCTGAATACTCTTCAAGGGCAACCCCATGTAGAATTCATTATAATAGTCCAGATGGGAGGTGACCAGGGCCTGGGTGACTGTAAGAATGGCATGCTTATCCAGGAATGGGAACAACTTGCACACAACACGAAGTTGTTCAAAGGCCTTCCTGGCCACAACTGCCACCTGCTACTGGGGTCAAGAACAATGTACTGTGAGAACCCCGGATTATATACCAAACTATGGATTTTTTTTTGAAGTGTATGTTTTGTTTAACTCCTTTTTTATTTTTCATATTTTACATGTCTCCTATTTAGCTGGGGTTTTGTCTTTTTAGACATTAATGCTATTTTTGATATTTTTCTTTCTGTGTTTTTGCATCCTATAATCTTTATTGATTTTAATGTAATCTCATTGAATCTTTCACAATAGAGAACACAGACCAAGCCATACAAAACAGTTGCTTACCAAAAATCAGGATGGTAGCAGTGATTATTGCTGCAGGCAATGATCTGGACAGCTCCAGCACAGTGAGGTAGCAGAAGGGGATCAGACATGAACCAAGGAAGGCACTGAACTGAATAAAAAGGAAGAGAAGCATTCTTCACAAGGTTGTTAAGATAATTCGGCTTCCCTTACTGATTGTTTGTGAGAACTTGGTTGGGAACATCCCAAATGGCAATCACATGACCTCAGTAAACACATGCTGGTTGCCAAACGCCCAAATTTTGATCATGTACCATGAAGATGCTGTGACGGTTGTAAGTGCAAGGAATGGTTGTAAGTCACTTTTTTCAGTGCTACTATAACTTGGAACATTCACTAAATGAATGGCTGTAAGTCAAGGACTACCTGTACAGTTAGCCGGTTATTTCCCAGAAATTCAGCTACCAAAATTCTTAATTCCAGTTTATGTTCTGTTCTGCCCCCCCTCTCTCTTCATTGATAACAACTTTAAATTCTGCTAATGCAATAGTTTCCTAATTTCACAAAGTGAGAAAATATTATTGATAGCAATAGCACTAAGACTTACTGTGTTTCCCCGAAAATAAGACTCAAGTCTTATTTTATTTTATTTTATTTTGCCTCCAAAAGAGACATCAGGTCTTATTTTCCGGGGGTGCCTTTTCCACTTACCTCATGGTGGCAGCACCAACAGCCCACTTCTTTTGCGGCCGAAGGAACAGCTTCATTCAGCAGCTGAGAATGGAGCTCTAGCCTGCATTTCCCTGTCAGAGGCCTTCTGGAAAGGGCTCTGCATCTAAGAACAGAGCTACAGATTGAATCCATAGCTCGGTTCTTGCTGCAGACGCCTTCCAGAAAGGCCTCTAACTGCAAAATGTATGCCACAGAAGAAGTAGGCCGGTGAGAAGAGGCAGGTGTCCATTCATGGGAGGTCTGATAAGTGGGTGTGGGGTGCAGAGAGCAGCTCCACCCTATTCCCACCCTAGCTTGATTTTTAGGTGTATGCCTTGCCCCAAAACTAGAGCTTATTTTTGGGGTAGGTCATATATTAGGCCCATCCCAAAAATCAAGCTAGGGCTTATTTTCAGGATAGGTCTTACTTTCATGGAAACAAGATATATATCACTGCACTGTGCTTTACAGCTCTCTCTGGGCCATTTACAATGTCAGCATATTGCCTCCAACAATCTGGGTCCCATTTTATGATCTTGGAAAGAAGGACGGCTGAGTCTACCTTGAGCCTGTCAGGATCAAATTCCTGGCTGTGGTCAGAGTTAGCCTGCAATACTGCATTCTCACCACCAAACCACCAGGGCTCTATTGATCAAAGCCATATACACGCTGTTCAATATACTATCCAATTAAATGTGAATGGAGTCTCTGTGTTTAAAAAAAAATTGAAGGATGAAATTTGTTCTGCTAGGCACTGCATACTTTAGATACAATTCTCTAATTTCTCTTCTTCATTTGTTTTATCTCATACATAACCAGGTCTTCAAATACTGAATCCATTCCTTAATTCTATTCACTCCACTCTAACATCATTAATATGTGTGCCCCAAAGTAGCCAAACTGCTTACAGATCAATCGGCTATATTGTTATACTTGCACAGGAAAAGTGCAGGAATAAAGATTGGCATGCTTGAAACAAATAAAGCTCCATCGTAGGTAGATTTAATTCATATTAACAGGAGGATCAACTGAAATGATGGGCATCACAAATTAAGAATTTGCTAAAAAAAATTGAAGTAACTTTTTAGAGTTCCCTCAGGATAAGCAACAGTACATAAATAAAATAAATATTTTCATCTCCCTTATTTATTCCTATACATTTTAAAACTTTAGCTATACATTTTATTTCATGTTAACATGCAGCAAACTATTTAAGAAATATTTTTTAAAAAAATGAAGTTTATATTACAGGCTATTTCAAAATCTCTTCTTAAAAATCTAAAGTGGCTCTAACATTTCTTTGCACCATTAGTAATTCAGGAAGCTCCTAACAATAGATGTCTTCTAGACATCATACCAGTCTTCTAGAACAGGTTTGCAAGAAGAAAGAACTGATAGAAAAAAGCTGTTCATCCCTGAATTAAGAAGTTTTCCACAGACAGAAGAAGTATCAGACAGAATAAATTCTGGCTCTAACACAGCGGTTCTCAACCTGTGGGTCGCGACCCCATTTGGGGGTCGATCGACCATTTCACGGGGGTCGCCAAACAACGCGATCCGCCATTATTTTTTTCTTCAGCCGGCGCAGGGGGTGGCGCCGCACATGCATGCCGCGCAGGGGGGGCGCCGTGCATGCACGCCGCGCAGGGGGCGGCGCAGGGGGCAGCGCCACGCATGCGTGCCGCGCAGGGGGCGGTGCCACGCATGCGTGCCACGCAGGGGGCAGCCCCCGCGCATGCCGCCACCTCCTTATGACCAGGGTCGCCGGTATAAAAAGATTGAGAACCACTGCTCTAACACTTATTAGAAGTAAAAGGAGAAACATACTACTGTTCTCCAAAGATATATTTATAGTCTTACTGCTCTCATTCCTATAGAGTTATGTTGTTCATATTTGTCCCCAGGCTTCTGGAAAGGAAAAGTCCCATCATAGCCACTCAGATAGCCAGCAAGTCCTATTAACATCTAGGGACAAAAAGGAACGATATTAGTAAAGCAGAAGACAATTCAAAAGTTTATCATATCAAATCAAATAACATTTGATAAGTAAATAAAAAGTATTGTCTATAGCTCATGACTTTCAAAAATGAACCTTGTGCTTAAGTATGTTAAGCAGGAGTAATGAGAATGGAAGAAAGCTATTGCTATCATGACCTCCAAGGTCCCTTCCAACTTTATTATTATTATTAACTTATAGGCAAGCATTAGATCAAAAACATTAACAAAAGCCTAGACCAGAAGCAGTTAAATTAAGGAAGATGAAGTTTAGCCATAGATTACAATGGAAGCTAACTGATATAAAAGGTAATAGCATAGATAGAAAACAATGAACAAAGTCTATCTATTTCTAATAGTTGTCATTCCAAAACATATAATGAAAGTATATAGTAGGCATGCCAATTAAAAAAAATACACTATAAATACTGGCCCTCCTAGTGTTAGGAATACTGGCATCCCAAATTTCCTATATTATAAAATTTTATCCATGACAAAACTCTGTAAATTCTAATTGTTAAACAAAATGTTAAAAAAATAGGATACATTTTCAAATCCAAAACATAATGGGTGAAGTCAGGTCAAAAAATTAGATTTAGATTCATATTTATTTTTAAAAATCAGAATTTTGTATGATTACTCTCTAGTCAGTTACTGAATACTTTCCTCCTTTTGTCACATTAAGAACTGCAATTTAAAAGCAAGCTTCTGTTAGACTGGAACAGCACTAAGGTTTTTAGAGTTGAACATTTTTGGAATAATAGTTTATGATGTAACACTAAAACCTTTCAGACTTAAACTGATCTGTCAACTTTGAAAGAGATTGTTTCTCATGTTCAAGCTAAGAATGAAAGAGCAGCCAGATAGCAAGACCCAAGTTATAAAACCAAAACAATTAATTTTAAAGACTATCCACTGAAATGTTTATAATGCTTACAGGAAGTAACAATGTTCCACCAAAAGTATTAACTAAATTACCTAAATCTCAAAAAGTTAAAATACTACAGTAGCTTTTTACCTTCCCCAAAGGTGGATGGACATCAAAGAAAAATGTCCGGTTAATATAATAACTCCCCATCTTTCCAAAATGTGTTTCATCCCAGCTATAAAAAGACAAAAGTAATGTCAGTTCATTATCAGGATTTTAACTTCATACTTACATTTTTTAGTCTTCTTTACTTTTAGTTTATCAGAATGATGAATTCTTAACAGTTCTGCATGTAGTTTATGAAAAAAAGCACCTGATCTTTCCAAATTAGTTTCTACTAAAGGCTAGGTAAAGAATTATCTTTGTTCACATTAATTTATATGGTTCTTTAATTCTACAAATATGCAACTCCATTACACTGACTTTCACCACATATCTTCATTTCCTTCAAAATACGGTGCACAATTAAGCATCTCTAAAATGTACAAACTTGCTTCTAGGAAGCTGATATGCTCAGAAAAATTAAAAATTGAGATTTTTGATCATAGCTTTTGTAAGCAAATCTTATAACCAAGATATACATGAAAACAGAAAACTAATCATACGTTGCTGTAAAAGTATTGTGTCCATTTTGGAAAAGTTCACACTCCAATTCATCCTGATAAAAATAAATCAAGAAAGTTTATCCCAGCTATTTGATCCTATTTATAATTAGACGAACCTAAGTCCATTTTAAGGCATAGGCTTTGGTATGAATAATTCTACATTATATCACTGTTATTTTTTTTATTTACTTTATTATAATGCTTACAGGAAGTTTGTAAACATTATAAGGTTGAAAGCATTATATTTTATCGCAAAAATGACAAATGGACAAGAACCAAGCAAAGGGGCATCATTCTCCCTTGCCAAATGCCTTAAAAAGCCCTTCAAAATACCTGCAGGGTAAGGGCTGTCCAAATCTAGGTGAAAACCTCATTTCAGAGGGCAGGTGTTGCTACAGAGAAGGTATGCTTCCAAGGTCCTGAAATGGCACTTTGTAATTAAAGCAGGGGTCTTCAAACTTGGCCCTTTTATGACTTGTGGACTTCAGCTCCCAGAATTCCTGAGCCAGCATGCCTGGCTAAGGAATTCTGGGAGTTGAAGTCCACAAGTCATAAAAGGGTCAAGTTTGAAGACCCCCTGAATTAAAGGAATCTGTTGTGCAAAATCCCTGCATGATTGAATTGGCCGGGCAAATACTATGAGGCAGTACCACATAGAACCAGGCCTTATGCCATTTACAGTAACTAACAGCAGAGACTACTTACAGTAGTCAGTATGCCATTAATGACAGCAAGAAAAAGGACTACTGCTGCATAGATTTAAATGCCATACCTCAAAATTCTCTACACAAAGTACCCTCAATAAAAAATATTCTAGAATGGACTTGCACAGATATTTATCACATTTAACATATTAACACTTCTTTTACTACAGAGCCAATGCTTGATCACAGAAACAAACAATGCTTGATTACTGAGACAAATTCTGTTCATTTTCTGTGTATTTTCATATTTCTTTTGTGATGTTTCTAAGAGTGCAACAATGTGCCTTGGAAAATGTACAATATTGCAGATAAACAGAAGTGCAAAGAGCTTGGTCATTTCTTTGTGTCAAAAACGGTGTTCTGAATCCTGATATATTTGAATTTTGCTTAACCAGGTCAGATTCTTGTATTTGATCCGTTCTATGTTGGCTGTTCTATCCTCTACATTATGCCACGTATTCAGGCTTACATCCAGACTAAACCAAAAGCCAAGACTGCATCTTCACTCAAATAAAGCTACAGGGTACCTTTGTGGCCAAAATTGTGGAAACCTTTTGGGAAAAGTGTATTTTTGAGGTTTGATGGCTAATAACACTCTTTTTTTGGAGTAGTGCCATAAAATTATACATCAATGGAAAGATAATTTAATCAAGAATGTAATGCAACAAAGTTTGTTCAATTAACTGTACTGTATTCTATGAAAAGTTATAGCCAAATAACTAGAAAAAGGAAGCACAACTTGCTTAGGTTGATATTAAGTAGCTTTCCTTCATCTGATTGTAGCCAATGAGCATGAGTGTTTAGAGAGCAATCAGGTGTCATATTGTTTTGGCAATGAGCCAATCAGATCACAGTAGGATTCAGTTATTGATGTCATGTATTGAAGCTGAGAGAACATTTGTCAGTGTGTTATGTGATCACTATCAAGTTGGTTGGGTTTTTTGGTGTTCTTTCATTTAGTGAGCTTTGTAAAACGTAATAAAATTAAAGTAATGGTGCAAAGAGTTGACTGGTTGCCCAGAAAGTGATGTAAAATAGTATTATTAAGTGAACAAGGCTTCAGTTATAAAGAAATTAGAAGAAAAATTGGTGGAAACTTAACCAAAGGTGGCATTTCTACTGTACACTTTTCCCAAAAGGTTTCCACAATTTTGGCCACTACTGTAATTACTCCAGTCCAGACTAACCCAACTCATTAAGGTTGTTAGGAGGACAGAAATGCAAGAGAATGATGTATGCACATGGAAAAAGAACAGACCAAAAATACTACTTTTGCTTATATTCTGCCTTTCAGGGCAAAGGACCCCAAGGCAGGTTAACCAACAAGTAAGTGCACAAGTGACCTGGAAACAACCAATCTTCAATCTATCTGAAGTGAGTTCCAATGCAAAAGAAAAAAACCCTCTCTTCCACCGACAAGTCCCGCCTCTAAAATAAAGCCCCGCCCCCATCGCCATGGTATCCCGCAACCCAATACCAGATGTGCGGCGGCTTCCGCAGGCGGTAGAAACGCGTAGCAAAGCTTAGGAAAGTGACGAAGGCGAGGGGGCTCCAGAACCGCCTGGGACTCGCGCGGATGGAGGGAGCCAAGACAGGAGCACTCGCCACTCTGAGTGTTTTTCGCTGCCGGAGGCCCAGCACAGCCGGGCAATTCTTGTTCGTTGCTAGTGGCATTCGCGCCCTGATGGAAGACGCCTCCCGTCGGCTCCCGTAACCGGGCGCAGCGCATCACGGGAAGTAGAGTCCATTTCGAGAGGCATGTTGGGCAAAAGGGTCGGGTATTTGCACTCACGTGAGAGAAGCAGAAAACTGACTTTTTTACAGCATTGTGGGAAATGTAGTTCTTGAAATATGGCTATGTACTCGTATGAAGTTAAGCCTCAGAACCAATTTCCATCGGCATCAATGAGCTTGCTCTTTATACTGTTAGGGTCATAGCCTAGTGCCTTAATTTTGTTGGACTCAACAAAACCTTCAAAACACTCTTTTGCTTATCCATCTGTGCTCAAAGTGGGCCAGTGACATCTCTTTCCTGGCTGCTGTATCTCTGAGCACTCCAAGTGCAAAAAATAGGGCAGTAACTTTTTTTGTATGCCCGTTATAGGAAGAATTGTAATTTAGATCTTGCTTGCCACTTGTATTCAGTGAAATGACTTTACCTAAGTTTGCCTTTAATAAACAATTTGGTCCAATGGACTTTTCATTTTAAAAAAATCCTCTTATAAAAAAAATAATATGCTCATTTCATATAATCAGGAAGATATGAAAGGCCGTGCCAAGATTTTATGTGCTGTCATTTGAGTAACGGCTCAGTTGGATTGTCACCTAAATGTAACTTGAAACTTAGACTCAATATCCAAAATACACAAGGCACAATGTTTTTCAGTATTATATAGAGTATATGTGACAATAGTTTCAACGCAGACAGAAATTATTTCTTGCAACCTAGTTTATTTAGAATTTTTTCAGGCCATTTACTTGAATATTCCTGGATGCTTAGTCAATTCTTTTTTTAATTGTTGTTCTTTGAATCACTGTAGGAGCACAGCCATATTAGTCTATGTAGTTAACCCAAATGTAGCCCAAAATCAGGATTCTGGAAGTACCTTTTCAGATATGCTGACAATTTGAATAAATAAAATTTGTTAGTCTCAAAAAGTGCAAACTCCTTCAAATCCTTTCCTGCCAATTCTTTGTCCCTTGCCTAGCTATGATATTGCCTGCTACCACGTGGAAAGATTACAATATAATAAAGTACATGAGTGTATGCAAAGGGAAGATTTCACATAAACTTTATAGAAGCAAATTTTAAATTTAGAAATTTAGATTTTATTCTGTTATTTTTATATCCTTAAGCTTCCTCATATGAAAAATATCCAATACATAATTATAATTTCACAAGACCATAGGTATTGTTTGAACTATCTACTGATTAGGAGCCTTTGCCAGTCTCAATCCCAAGAACAAAGCAATCAGCCAGTTTCTTCTTGTAAGACTCTCAAACTTTATTCTGTGTAATGAAATCAAGTGCATTTCTTAATAGTGAAAAAAGGACAGTGATAAAAATAACACGGGAGAGAATCAAGAAAAATAAAAGCTTTCATATTACAATGCAGGGACCTAATGAAGAAGGTTGCATTCACTCCCAATTGGTAACATATTCACTAACCTAAGCTATACTAAAATACATAATGCTTCTGAGTCATTGACCCAGAGGGGCAACCTTAGCTTTATTTGTTTGTTTGTTCAATTTCTATTAAAAAGATCATGGCATATTATTGATGCTGCTATTCAAAATTACAGAGAAAAGCTGGGAAGATGTGAAACTACAACTCCCACAATCCCAACAATTCGCCGGAACGGGGTAATTCATTGAGTCCGTAGAATCTAATACTAATATTACAGCGCGGAACGTGAGGCGTCCGAGCTTACGCCCATTGTTAAAGGAGCCTGGCTCCCTCCTCCCAACGAGATACGTGTCAATGGAGAGAGTGCGAGATGTGTGCCGCGTTAGCAAAGGTATTGTTACTACCGCCTTCCTTTCCCCGGCAGCTGCGCGGATAAAAGAACACGATATAGTTGGTTTCTGCCGTCCTGAATACTTCTTTTAACAACCTGACTCCAGTTTGATTATCCCACTTAAAAAAGTTTTAAATTAAAGAGTTTAGTAGTTAATCGTTAACTTAAATATTTAAGATAATAACGATAGTTAAACTGCTCAGACGAGATTAATATTGATTCTGAAGTCCTTTAGAACCGTGACTAATCTTTGCATGCAGTTGAATGAGAGTGTGAAATATGAAGCTAGAGGTAGAGGTTGGAGCATATTTGGGGCCATAAATAAACTTATAGGAAATGCAATTCCTAGAATTCCTAGAATCCAGTTTTTCTATACCAGGAGTGTCAAACTGCCGGCCTGCGAGGCTACCCCTCCTTGAGTTGGTACAAATCAGTGCCAGTAAAAATGTATTACTCATCTTACCTATTGACATCCCTATCCTTCATTACTGCCTTTGCTCTGTCCTGGATTTCTGGTTTGTATAGGAAGATGATGATTTTTTTTTCTTTGGCTTCTCTGCCCTCCCCCTTTATTATATCTACAGCCAGCAGAGAAAACCTCTACCAGTTGACCAATGAAACACAAATTAAATGGGTCCCCTTTCAGGGCTATTGACTGCCTCTCCTCCTAAAGACAATTTGGGCATCTCCCAAGAAAAATACACACACACACACACACACACACACACACACAAGGATGCTACTAGAGCCAAAATAGCTATAGGAAAGAGAAAAGCAGATCCTGCTATGGTTGTGCAATTAGATAGTTCTGTAGCAATTGTTATGTGCTATTGAGTCAGTGTTGGCTGCTGGTGACTGTGTGGACAGGTCCCTGCAGTTTTCCCTTGCAAGATTTCATAAGTAGTTTGCCATTGTCTGCTTCCTAGGGCTGAGAGGGAGGTATTGGGCCTGAGTGACCCAGCTGCCTTCCTGGCTCTATCTTTTGTGAAGCTAAGAACTGGAACTGACCAGCTGATTTCTTTGGAGAGGAAAGAAAGTGAATGTACCTGACAAATGTCTCCAAACTGGCAAATAAAAGCAAAGCCCAGTGCATAATGTCATTTACTATTATCTAAATGTTGCTGTGAGAAAAAGGAGGACTGCTACATCCAAAATAACAATACATTTTAAAGTGCAGGTAAATCAGAATAGGGAAAAAACTTGACTTTCTCAAGTGAAATGGGAGATGAGGGTTCTACTTTCTTTGTCGCTGCTAAGAGACCTTGGAGAAAAAGTGATATCAAAAACATGTGGGGTAGAAGGTGAGTAGACTTAAAATATGTACATATAGGTGTATCACACTATTCCCTTTCCCTTCTGTGGCATTATGCAGAATGCAAAAGTAAAGTACTAATGGAAATGGCAAAGGCCTGAGAGAAATGGCTGAGATGCAAGCTGGTTAGTGACAGGTAGGAATGACTGTGTATGTTCTTTCCAAGCCATCCTTAGCATAGGCTACTTCTAGCCATAGCCACAAGAGTCAGTGACTTTTACGCTACAATTTTGGCTTCAGAAGCAATCATTTGACAGTATCAAACTGAGAGGAGAAATACTATAATACCAGTGAGGCTGGGAGATGAGATAAAGGCAAAATTGTGGAGCCAGGCAGGAAGATTAGAGTTGTGATGTATTCCTGTTAAAATATAAGTGGGATCAACAATATTTTATTCAACTAGTCTCAACCTTTAGTCACGATTATAAATAGGGGGATTTTAATTTCATTTGTGCCTACTCCTTCAAAAACAGTTTAGTGGAATTATTTTAACAACCTTATTGAACATCAAAATGAACTGGTGAACTGGTCACTAGTAGGTAACTAAGGTATAGTAAATGGGCATGCTATTAAGCACTTAGTAAAATCATTTGCTTTTTCCAGTGAAGGAAAGCTATTATTGATGGTTTCTACATTTCTGGGAGAAGCAAGAAGGTTGGCAGTATGAAGAAGCATATTTGCTTTGTGACAATTTTAACATAGGTAGGCATATACAACATTTTGTGTTTGGTGGATGTAACATGACCATCACTACCAATCACAGCTTGGCCGCAAGAACACCTGAGGACTCTGGCTAAGTCTTCTAGCTGCAAACCTTCCAATGTTTTCCAATGATTATCTCACTTAAACTTGGTGTAAAGACTGTCTATAGTTAAAATAAATCTGAGAGAAAACTTGTAAAAAAACTTACCAGAAGATCCCTCTCAAGTTTATTCCAAGCAAAAATGGTCATTGCATCTGGTTTGCATGTACCAGTTTCCTTGCTGGTACATGAAGTGGAAATGGCTGTTTGCAGCCATGGAACCAAGAAGAGGAATCATCAAACATCATGGAACTAAACTACATTTGGCAGTTGATGTAGCATGTGAATATGTCCAGTATAGTTAGATTCCAACAGTATACAGTTTTCTATACAGTAGAAAAGAAAATGGATCCTACAATAAAGATGGAAATGCTAGGCCAACAAGTGAAGATTGAAGTACACACTTGTGAATGTGCTAATAGCATACAAATAATGATAGTCTATATCAGGGGTAGGCAACCTTGGCTCTTTTATGACTCAAGGACTTCAACTCCCAGAATTCCTGAGCCAGCTATACCTACCCCTGGTCTATATGAATCAAACTATGTATTATGTTGACTGGAATGAATAAATGTCATGAAAACAAAAGGCAATGCATCATAGTTTTACATTTATAAAATTAAATACATAGCCATTTTTCAAAAAAAAATCAAGGCACATATCCTTGTTTAAATCTATAAATAGTTATCTTGTGTGTGATAAATTATTATTGTACTTTATGGATTATCATGAAAAAAAATATGTGGTTATTAGAACCCTACAGTAGCTTGATGGCATATAATGAATCAAAGGGTTCTTACGTTTAGTCAAATCTGTCAGCTCTCACTGCTTTCATTAAAATGGCAAAAATGTCCTTGAAGCGTATATTCTGTGTCACAATGCATGTAGAAAAGGAGCAGGACTTATATTGCAGTGTTGCTTGCATTACTCTGATTCCCCTTTGCCCAAGGCTCTTCTGGTTATAATCTGTGTTTTTATGGAGTTTGATGATGTTAACCAGTCCTTGATGATTTCAGTAGAGTAACAACAAATATTTGGGTTGGGGGATGTCCAGCATGTTATATGAAACATTTAGTGAAGCAGATCATGTGAAGTGTGTATTTGAAGGAGCAGGCTTTGAAGCCAAATGATGAAGATTTTCCAGGGTTTTGAGCCATCGCCCCATGGTTTTAAGACAAGATCTAATGTAGTAATTTGTAAATTATTTGATTGGGTAGGTGATGTATTTCCCTAATGCTGATAAGCGGATGTAGATGTGACTGGAAATCGCCTTGAAGGATCTTGACCTATTTTGTTTCTCTTTGGCTGAGAAAAGGTAACTATAATTCATACTAGGCCTTCTAGTATCTTTTTTATCAGTTTCCTGTTAGAGTCACTGGTAAAAAATCCTTTCTCAAGCCAAATGGTTTTCTATCTAATATAAATATAAATGTTTCAACATTGTGGCTAGCAAATCACTTTGATTTCTAAGCACTCATAATCACAGGCTATATTTTCCAGTAAGAATATCATAAAGTCAACAGCATACAGGTAGTTCTTGACTTATAAAAGTTCACTTAATCACCGTTCAAAATTAACGGCACTAAAAAAAGTGATTTATAACTGTTTTTCACACTTACAACCCATGCAGCATTGCTGTAGTCATGTGATCAAAATTCAGATACTTGGCAACTGTCTCATATTTATGACGATTGCAATGTTCCAGTGTCCCAGAATGTGATCACTTTTTGTGGCCTTTTTACAAGCAAAAGTCAATGGGGAAGCCAGATTCACTTAACAATGGTGTCACTAATTTAACAATTGCAGTGATTCATTTAATAACTGCAGCCCAAAAGGTCATGAAATGGGGTGTAGGAAGTCAGCACACCCCCGAGAGAAGGAAATATTTTGGAGGATATCAAAAGGGCAGAATGTTATATTTCTCCAAAGGAATAATAGAAAAATCTTAGGCAGAAACCATTGCCCCCCCCCCACCAAGTCTCTCTGTCCCAAGCAAAAATCAGCTTTTAGAAATGCAGATTTGGTGATTAATTCAGGAAAACTGGGGCCAGGAAGCTTGGAGCTGATGTGAAAGACAAAGATCCCTAAAATCTACACACACACCACCCAAAATCTAAAGACATGACCTTTAAGACACAATAGGAGTAACCCACCACCATTAGAACACCAAAAGGGCATACTCAAGCTCAGGTCAAAGTACATTCCACAGGAACAGGAAGAACCTCAAATACAAAGCCCAAAGAAGTTATAAAAGCCCACTTATGCCAACTACATCCTGAATACTATCGATGTTTATTCTGGCACCCAAGGTTCAAGATGTAATTTATACCCTATCTTTTAGCCTAAGCGTCCGATGCTCAGGATTCGAAGAACACTGTTTTCCTATCCCCGCCCGCCAGCTCTCTTGTGTCTGCTTCAAATGTTGCCACATTTGAGTTGTTGTAGCAAGAATCTAAGTTCTTGTAAATGCTTTCGCTGGGGGGGGGGATAATTTGCACCCCATACTCAAACTGAGAGGTCTCTTAAGACGAAAGTGCACCTAGGGGTCTGTTCCAGACGATGATAAGTATGTTGGTAGCTGCTTCTTCCCGGAGGGGTCCCAAAACCAAATGTCCCTGCTTGAGGGTGCCATATGCAGTAATCAGTGCTCAGTCATGGCAGGGTGCAAAGAAATGGCCGCTGGCATGAAGCATTTTATTGCCTTTTATACAGTAATACAAGCAGCAAAAGTTCTACATGGCAATAGCATTTCATTGGCTAAAATCCTTGCCAATCCTTAAGAGTAAAAAGGCCAGAGGCCAGAAACAGGGAATAGTTAGTAAAATCTTGTTGTTTGCGTGCTAGCTGTTATCAGAGAAACAAGGTCACACAGACCTGTGTACATTCACATCACTATGGTGATGTGAGAGGGGGAGATAGATGCAGAGGAAACACAAGCGTTGGAGGGGCAGTTTTCCACACACGACCTTTGCCTGTCTCTCACCTCTACAGAGCATGGGTGTCAAACTGCCAGCCCACAGGCAGGATGCATCATAGCAAAACCATGCCCACCCCATTGCAGGCAATGGCAAAAAAGTCACGATACATCATGACACGTCACGTGATGTTGCAAGTTTGACACCGTTGCCTTAGAGATTGAGAACCAGTGAGAACATGATTACATGTCAAATATTTAAATTTGCTGTTTTTCTAAAAAAGAAAGCTCAGTGGGTAAATGGGAATTTGGCATGCATTATAATGGGCCTCATAGGAATTGCGAGTTATGCCTTAGAATATGTCATTAGAGAAAGAGCTAATCAGTGCTCTAATATAGCCAAAGAGAATTACAGTGAGGGAAAAAGTATTTGATCCCCTTGTAAGGACCCATCCCACTTTGCATCTTAAGAAGACAGAACTCTTGGAATAATTCTTCCAACAGGCATCCTTTATTAAGAGAAAATGGTTGCAGGCGTTCTACACAGGACTTGGGGTCCAAGCTCTCCCATTCAAGGTTTTAAGGGGTTTCCCAGTAGCCTCACCCAATCATCCCCTACTTCCAGCGACAGTCTCAGGCATTACACTCCCACCCCCTTTTCCTTACTGCCGGCTGGATGGAGACTTCACGAAAGGTAATAGTCCCCTTTGTTATGATTAGGCCTTTTGATGCTATCCGCATTCAGTTCCTTTGAAGTGTACTGAAGGAAGTGAGGGCCATAAAGCCCCTTTGTTCACCCCCTTCCCTTTATCGTATGACAGAATCCCGAGAAGGCAGAAATGGGGTTTTCTATAGTTGATAATTAGCGATGAAATATAATTGGATTCTGACATCCTGCCCCCTCAAATATAAGGCAGATCCACCTGAAAGAAAACAAAACAGGTATAAAAGTTAGTTAGGCTTGTTAGGATATTCTGTGTGAAACTTCTTTAAAAGCTTCGGGGCTCTGACATGACTTTTATGGACCCACTCATTTTGTGAGGCAGGGAGGTGTTTCCAGGCAACTAGGTACTGAGTCGCTCCATGATATCTCCTAGAGTCTAGGATTTCCTTTATTTCAAAGTGTTGTTCGCCCTCCACCATGATTGGAGGAGGTGGTGGGGGGGATTTTTGGCCGTAAAACTGACTGATGCTCTCTTTTCAGCAAGCTGCAATGAAAAATTGGGTGTATTTGCCTGAGATTTTTTGGTAATTCTAATTCTACTGTTACTGGGTTTATGATTCTTTTAATTGGAAAAGGCCCTATATATTTTGGTCCATGTTTTTTACAAGGTTGTAGGGACTTTAGGTATTTTGTAGATAGGTACACCATTTCACCTATAATGAATGGTGTAGGCTCAACCCTTTTTTTATCGGCTTGTGCTTTGTATGCCTGCCTAGCTTCATCTAGTGCTTTTCTAACTATTGGCCAGGTGTTTTGTAGTTTTTCCATCCATTCTTTCAGTGATGGGATCGTTGGTTCGTTTGGGGTTAAAAGTTTCAAAGTTTGGGGTTAAAAGTTTCAAAGTTTCATGGGGTTGAAACTTTGACCGTGGCTATTTGAAAAGGAGTGTAACCTGTGCTGGAGTGGACTGCATTATTGTAGGCAACTTCTGCAAAAGGGAGTAAGTCCGCCTACTCGGTCTGCTGGAAACTAAGAAAATATCTTAAATATTGCTTAAGTACGGAGTTCATTTTTTCAGCCCCCCCCCCCCATTCAATTGTGGATGATGGCTAGATGTCAGTCCCTGAGTGGTTCCTAAGAGGGATAAAAATTCCTTCCAAAATGCAGACATAAATTGCACCCCCCCCTGTCAAAGATGATGCATTGGGGTGCCCCATGCAATCTGTAAATGTGCTGGATGAAAAGTTTTGCTAAGGCTTTTGCGGTGGGAATCTTTTGGCAAGGGATAAAGTGCACCTGTTTGGAAAACAAGTCCGTGACCATCCAGACAACAGTATTCTCATTGCTTTCTGGCAATTCCACTATAAAATCCATGGCTATTTCTCTCCAGGGGGCTGAGGGATTTGCCACTGTTTGTAATAGTCCTGGCGATTTCCCTTGCAACCTCTTTGCAGTCGCACATTTTGGGCAACTGGCTGCATAACTTTCTATGTCCTTTTTTATTGATAGCCACCAAAATTGCCGTTTAATTAAGTGTAAAGTTTTTACAAATCTAAAATGCCCTGATGATTTTGTGTCATGGCAAAGCTGCATGAAAGTGACTCTTTGGGTTGTTGGTATATATAACTTTTCCCCTACCCAAGGCAACCCGTCTCTCATAGAAAAATCTTAGGCAGAAACCATTGCCCCCCCCCCCAAGTCTCTCTGTCCCAAGCAAAAATCAGCTTTTAGAAATGCAGATTTGGTGATTAATTCAGGAAAACTGGGGCCAGGAAGCTTGGAGCTGATGTGAAAGACAAAGATCCCTAAAATCTACACACACACCACCCAAAATCTAAAGACATGACCTTTAAAACACAATAGGAGTAACCCACCACCATTAGAACACCAAAAGGGCATACTCAAGCTCAGGTCAAAGTACATTCCACAGGAACAGGAAGAACCTCAAATACAAAGCCCAAAGAAGTTATAAAAGCCCACTTATCCCAACTACATTTTGTCAGCCAGCCCAGAAACATGCTGTGTCACTGAAGTTTCTGGCAACTCAATAAATAGAATCTTCTTTCCCAAGTAGCCTCTATTTTATTTCCAGCATCTTAGCCTCCATTTTGTTTACTCCCAGCTTGGACTGGATCTGATGATTTTTCTTTCAACGGGGCAAAATTCACTTAACAAATGTTTCACTTAGCAACAAAACTTTTGGGCTCAATTGTGGTCGTAAATTAAGGACTACCTATATAGGAAAGTCAATCACAATAACTTGAGCTTCTTTCTAGTTTCCTTTTAAAAAAGTGTGTTTACGCTACAATAAGCATAATGTGAAAGTCTTGATGCAGCGCCACAGTAAGAATTTCTGGGAAATATTAAGAGAAAGTTGCTGCAGCCCACAAGTTCTGCTTCTGGAGATCAGTGCAGAAAGAAAATGATTGAGCAAATAGTTATTATTCTGCTCCAGCACTTTTTTCCTTATGCCTTCTCTTTTGCATTTTCTAGGCTTTTCAGAATGCTTTGAAGTCTGTAAGAATTGAATTATGGAATTGAAGGAAGATATTTAAAAACGCAGGCACTATTGGCCAATTCTGTAAAACAAAAAGGCATTTCTGTTGAGCAGAATAGACATAGCAGTGTTGCTTGTCTGTTTTTTTCCAGTATGCTAGAGTAAAATCTATGGAGGAATGAGCTGTTGCAATTTCTTTGCTCCTCTGAATTCTGACAGTTGTGATTGGCTGCAAGTGAAGCTCCTGTTCCCCGCCCCAGCCAAGACTATCTGAGCGAGCTTTCATTCTGAGCAATACCGTACTCTATGTGCACAGTGTACCTAGCATGGAGACTTCCAAAAAGGTGAGAATAAAGTTTTTTGATACAGCTCAAGAGCTGTCATGTTACCATTGCATTTGTGGGGTATGTTTTTTTTACACACTTTCATTCCTCTCTGTTTTAGAGCAGTAGTTGCTCTTATCTTCAAAGCCTGCTTCTTTTTAGAGCAGGAGCTGCAACTCTCTGAACAATCTTCTCTGTGTATAATCTTCTGTCAAAAGGGATATTTCGTGAAACATTTGACTAAACAATGGTGGAAGATTCTTTTAAAAATGTAGTATTTCAACTGCCCTTTGTGAGTTAATTCAACTTCAGACAGTTCAGCATGAAAGTTGTAATGCCTGCTTAATAGTATTACTGTTCTGGGCTTGCCATTGGTTTACTAATCTTTGTTGCAAGTCAATGCTAGTTTGGATTTTTGCTACCTAGGACTGTTAGCTTAACCTTCAAAAATATTTTTTACATTATATGTAATTTAAAGCTTGAAATTAATGAGCTTACATTGTAGCTTTCAACTTTTTTTTTTTTCCTGTAGCCAGTTCTTTACACTTATTTCAGAAGTTCCTGCTCCTGGAGAGTGTGAATCGGTAAGAATAATTGTTGAATTTTATTTATAGGAATTGCTTAACTGTATTTAACTTAATTACTCAAGTGATTGAGTAAATTATAGACTGGCAGTAAGCAAATTACTATTTTAAGTGAATTGAAGAAGTCTCCTCTTTACATTGGGACAGAAGTAAAAAATCTAATTCATTACCTATTAAATGTTTCACTCTTCAACTTTCAACTTTAGTTCTGAGCAAAATGGCTAATAGCAAAGGACTTTGGAAGCTGTAGTCCAAAACAACTGGAAAACTTCGTTAACAATTGCGAATGGCATGCAATCCCAATGCAAACTGTTGAGATTTTCTCAGCATATGTAAGCCATGGAGACTGTGATATCCCATGTGATGACTGAAATGAACAGAATTTCAAAAATTGATCACTTAATATTACAGGATATATGAAAAAAGCAATTACATGTTCTTATTTAGTTTATTCTTTTGGAATGTGATTTGGATATACATGGCAAAGAAATATACCTAAACATTTTATTGATTTGTTACTTTATGATGAAAGAGAATTAGCGAAGGATGCAAAAAATGGTAAGAGCTTTTGAACGTGAGAACATTTCATACCGTACTACTGCCAAGAGTGGACTTTAATGGGGGGGAAAAGTTAAATAGTGTAAAAAAGTTGAAGAAATGAAAGTGAAGGAAAAACCTCAAGAAGAGAACACTTTACAGATGTATCACATAGTCTTGTATGAAAAACAGATTATTATTCTTCCAGCAGACTAAATGGAAAGCAGATGTAAGGAAAAAGAATGTAGAAGATGCTTGGAACCGGGAAGGGGGGGGGGTGTTTTACCAAGTGCCACAGACTTACAGTATGTAGATACACAAATGGAAATGTTTGATAGAATAATGAAATGTAAGAGATGGGCAGCACATAAATTTAATAAATAAAAATAAAAAGAACGTAAGTATAGTTGCTGCAAAAATTAAAAGATACCAAATAAGTGTATATATTTAAAAAAAGCTGCAAAAATGTTATCAAAGGCATAGACAGGTGTGCTGCCCCATTCCCCCCCCCCCCCAGAGGTATGGCAAGAGTTCTAAAGTTGTTTATTCAACCCCCCCCCCCAAACAAGTCCTTGAAAAGCCCCTCTGTTGCGCAGGTCCATATTCCAAGCTCAGTGCAGCAAGAGTCACTGGGTAACCAAATCCAAAGTCTAAGAAAGCAGTCCAAGAGTCAAACAGGCCAGGATACATGGCACAAGCACACAAGGCACAAAACTGGGCATGTTGCTCCAGCAACACTCAAGTCCTCAGGCGGGGTTAAATAGGCAATGCAGTGACTGCATCCCTTCATCATCATCATTATCATCATCATCATAATAAAGTAAAGTAAAGTTGGAAGGGACCTTAGAGGTTATCTAGTCCAACCCCCTGCTCAGGCAGGAAACCCTATACCATTTCGGACAAATGGCTGTCCAGTCTCTTCTTAAAAACTTCCAGTGTTGGAGCATTCACCACTTCTGGAGGCAGGTTGTTCCACTGGTTAATTGTTGCCTCTTCATGAGGAGTCTAGCTGACCGGTGTTGTGCCTGCCTCCTCTCTGCTCTATGTGTCCTTAGATTAGGAGGAGGTGTGGTCTCCACCTCCTTCTCATTACAAATGGGCAGCAATTGCTTCCAAACTTCGCCTGGAGCCTCCTGGCCAACTTGCTGCAGCTCGCCTCCCTCAGCCTCAGCTTGTCACTTATCTGATCAACCCAGTTGAGGCTGCTCCATCAGATTAGCATTCTCTGAGCCCCAATCCTGACCAATATTTAGCTCCATGCTTTCCTCTGCACTTAAACTCACCCTCCTCTATCTCGCATCTGAAGAGGGGTTCAGGAGCGAATCATGCTACTTAGTCTTAACCTGGGCCTTTTCTCTCATAGCACCCACCCTATGAAACTTTCTCCTTCCAGAGATTAGTATGACCCTGACTCTGCTGACCGTTCTCAAGGCCTAGAGCCCTATATGAAGGATCCATTTCCTAGTTGTGAAAGTGGCTGTTGACTGATACATGATGGAAATAAAGGTTGTGTAAAAAGAAATAGAATGCTCAGTGAATAGTTCAACATTAAAACAGGAAGTAAACATTGGAGCATTCATGTAATATTTAGCATATTCTGCACCAGAACTATAACCTTCCCCTGCAGAAAGAGGCCACATGTCCATGAGACAGCAGCAGCTGTAGCATGCATGCAATAGGTCCCCACATTTTAGTCATTGGAATTTATTACTTCATTCATCATATTTATATAACTGGCTGTCTCACAAAAAATGACCCTGGACACTGTAGAATAAAGCGATAAAATAGTAATATAAAACAGTTATCAAATTCAGAGAATGAAAAATTATGGTGAAAAGGCAAAGTGAGGGCAGCAAATATTAAATGCAGGGGAGCCAGCTCAGCAACTCACCAGTCCCTTGTGGGCCCCAGGCCTGATTTTGAGGGACTTTCAGAAAAGATGTTTCATAAGCAAGTGCCATAGCAGAAAAGACCCATCTTTGGGAACTTATCAAATGTAGCATTTTGGCAGACGGGATTTATAGTATACTTGGTTAGTGTATAGACCAAGAGAAGCAATTGTGGGATTGCTACAACATATAGCCAATTTAAATTCAACTGATATATATTTTGTACCTTTGAGTCAATGTTGATGCTGGTAATTCCCAAAAATAAGTTGTCGGGGAGAGTGCTGCCCATTATTTATCTGATGGTTATCTGATGGCTAATCATTGAAGTCCAGTGTGTAAAAAAAAAAGTAAAATGTAACCAGATGCTTATTTTTTTCAGGACCCCCTCCAGTCATCAACCAGTCCTACCCAGCTTTTGATGGTGTAGTCATTTTAATTCTCAATCTTCATTCATTTCAATCACTGGAGTCAGATGGCAATGGGGAAAAGAGGGCAACGGGACAAAGTGTCACCTCATCTATGTTTTGCTATAAGAATAAGATGGAATAGCTAGAATAAAATGGAATAAGATCCCGTTCTGTACTTAATGGGTAAATAAGGAAAACATTCTGCTCACTTATTGAACCACACAATAATTTCTCTCTTAGTATATGCCAGTCTTACAAGGTAGATCAGGTAGGAAACACGACCAGATCAGCTAATTCTGCTTTATTGTAAAGCTACGTTAACAGAATTTTACAAGTATGAAAGTATAGATTTGCAAGTCTCCTCCCCCCCCCACACACACACACACTTCTTTACAGCCCAAGAAACTAGGTTGAGTCTATTCTGAACCTCTTGCTCCACTTACTATGCAACTGTGGGCTGGGCTATCTCTTCTCTTACCACCATTCTCTCTTTGCCCAGACTCCTAAGGTCTTTCATACAGACCACTATAGTGTGTTATATACAGGGCCTTTTTTGTCATAGAACGCCCAGAACGAAGTTCCAGCACCTTTTTTGGATGGAACCTTGTAGGATAGGCAAGGTGGGTTGTATGACATGTGTGAGTTCCGGCACCTTTTTTTTATTTTATTTTATTTTACAAAAAAAGCCATTACAGTTTTGTAAAACATGGGTGATTCAAAAAAACTGGCCTGGCAGTTCATTGAATACCTATAGTTAAATTGTGCTTAATATAGGGTGCAGATTAGCTCATCAGTTTGGCAAACTGGTAGGAATGAATCAAACAACTACTATTGTTTTAATTATTGCACCATCCATTTTACTTAGAAACAAATGGTTTTCATTGCTATTAGATTTGTTAAGAATTATTGCGATATTTTACTGATTTTGTCTGGTTACAATTTAGAAAATGTCACAAAAGTTTAAAAATCTAACAATTCAATATTACAGTAGGTAATTGTATTAAATTTTCTCTTGGTAGCATTGGCTCTTAAGGGAATTACCTATGAACAAGCATCCATAAATCTTATAAAGGATGGAGGGCAGCAGGTAAAGAAATCCCTATTATTATGATCATTGACCAAAGCAGTGAAGGAAGTTAGCCCAAAGAAGGAAATATTAAAAAGGCAGAAAAATATATTTTTCCTCAAAAGGACTTTTTAAAACCAAACCTGGCCCCAAATCTATCTCTCTGCCCCAAGCAAGACTTTAACCCTATACAAATGCAGATGTAAAACCATCAGAAAGTTGAAGCCAGAGCAATCAAGAAGACAAAAGAGAAGATCTGCATACCCCACCCAAACTCTAGGAGTCAGCCCCATCATCTGGGAAGCAGGATATGATAATAGAATTAAAACCACAGATATCAAGGCCTAGACAAACACTCAGAAACAGCCTCAAGGTTCATGCCACAGGAACAGGAAACTATTCCAAACAAGGCTAGAGGGGGTATAAAAGCCTACTGCCCCATGTGCTCAGCCCTTCTCCTTCTCTCCTCTGCACTTTCCTGAAGAACCATCTTTCTGCAATAAACTGTAACCTTCTTCCCAAAGCAGTCGCCATGTTTGCTTATTCATTCCCGGCTTGGATGAACCAGGATGAAGACTTTACTTCTAACAACAGAAACAGTATATAACAAAATCTGGAACCAATATGATAAGGACAGCTTTAGCTCTAAAACATGATTAGACAAAATATAAAAACAGTAAAACCACATACAATTAAGATGAAAGCTATGCAAATGTAATAATACAAAAGTGAAATTAAAGCTATAGTAATTAGAGTAATTTTAAAATATGGAATATTAAAAAAACACCTGTAACTTAGTGCATTATAAAGTTATAAGATTTCTGTAAAGCAAAAGAGTAAAATAACATAAATTAGCAGATAACTATTATTTACCAGTTTGCTCTTTACAAGTTATATAAATACTGTAACAGAATTTAGAGACTTTTAAAACCAAGGCACTTTAAGCTAAGAGCAGGTAATTGGAGCCATTGTAGCAGAAAAACAAAACAAAAAATCAGAAACATGGTAACACCTTTACTTCTACAAATTTTAATAAAACATTAATTTAATAAAATGTGTTCGCTGAAAAAAAGGTCCTCCTGATTTTCTTTAGGCAATTGAAGATAAAATATATCTGAATGTCCTGTGAAACTGACTATAAAAGAGACTTCTAGTGTTCTTAAATACCATTATATGTTCTGTAGTACAAAAAAAAAAATGAGGTGGATTTCAGTATCCTGTTTCACATGGGCAAGTTCTGTTTGCAGGCAGTTCACTAATAACACCATTCATTTTATTCATGGCAGTTTTGTTATTTGAGAACTTACTATCTCCTGTAAAATCTCAAGTTCTTTATAGAGGATTAAAATGACCCTTCCCCAAGTGCTTCAGAGCAGTTCGTTTAATTATTCTCATGGGCTTCTCTGAGGTATCTGACCAGCCACTGTGAGAAGGAAGATACAAGATGGAGTTTGCTGTAATCCAGCAGCATTCTTCTTATCTTAATCAGAAGCCTGATTTTTGCTCATTACAATTAATAGTGCAAAGTAAATGTTCTCCTGTGGTGCTTTTCAATAACTCAGTTCTTTAACTGGGCCAGGAATATAAATCAATGATACTCCATTCTTGGTTGACTGGTTCATGCTGATGACACGGGGCCTTCTCTGCTAGTGCATTATATGCTGAAGACCATGTCAATGGGATCAGGAGGTGAAAAGAGGATTGCCTGGATTTGTATGTCTGTGTAAGATAAGGGTGTAAAAAAGATGGCCCACTTGCATTTGTTTTGTACCTCCTCAGTAGGTAGATCAACATTTAAGTCCTTCCAGCATTTGGGGGAAATTGTTCGCAAAAATTAAAAAACAAAATGGGAGTCTAAAATTCTGTGGGTACTTAAATCACCTGTTCCTTATCATCCTAAAAACTATTCCCCCAAATTGACCCCTCCTGGATCTGCCTATTTGATTATTGGAATGTGGTTTCTGATATCCTGTTCAAAACTTTGTGGGAATGGAAATTGTACTCACATTGTTTGTGGAATGATAGCTTATTTGCAGTTCTTTTGTATACATACTTCCATGAGGATTACAGTTTATCTTCTGTGACATGGGTATTTTGTTCTGGTTTTCAAAGGTAAGTGTGTGATTTGTATTTGAAAGCAAGTTGATTTGGCATTTGGAGTTCTAAACTCATTTCTTGTCTTCTAGTCAAATCCTCATCAGTTTACTTTTTGAGATAAAAATTATTGATATTTATAATGCCCAATGTAGTTGCTATTAGTCAGTAGGTAAAATGCTTCATTATAAGAAATATAATAAGATCCACAAAACTCAAAATTAGAAATGTAGCCATTAACTGGTATGTGAATTTGTGTCCATGTATAATATGTGAGTGTTGCATTACAATAAGAATGTTTAAGGGTCTAGCACAGGGGTAGGTAACCTTGGCTCTTTTATGACTCGTGGACTTCAGCTCCCAGAATTTCTGAGCCAGGCTAGCTCAGAAATTCTGAGAGTTGAAGTCCACAAGTCATAAAAAAGCCAATGTTGCTTATCCCTGACTAGCACTATGGTTGAAGCTGATGGCAGCTGTGGCTTAGGAAGTTGTAAAACATCTCAGGAGAAAGTAGCACAAACCACTTCAGTGCTGTTAGCAAGGAAATTACATGGAGGGTAGGTCACTAGGAATTGAGCTTGTCTTTATCTTTCCCTGTGGAATATACATTATCAATGTATATCAGTGTATGGAAGATACTATGTGCAAGTGTGATCCTGAAAGGAGAGACATTTAGTTTTGTGAATGGAGTGACAAGCCTATACCCCATGATCCCCTAAACTTCCAACTTTGGAAGAACTTCCTTGAATATGTTCAGCTTAATTTGAAGAATCCCATGGGCCTAAGGAATTATCTTGTTTCTCCAGATGACTTCAGACTTTCAAGCAGTGAATCCAATGCAGCAAGTCCCTGCCATCAAAATCGATGGCATCATTCTCTCCCAGTCTGTAAGTAAGCAAATTCTGTTAATTATTTACTCACTTCTGTTAGCTACACTACAGTGCACTTTGCACTCTATGCAGGATTGCAGTTTTTTGACAGGAAAGTCATTTCAGCCGTATTAATAATGCCTATGCTAATCTTGCTTGCAAATTTAATCCAATTTGGTATGGTTTCCAGTATGAGACTAATCAAAAGATTCCACATTAATGGTTTCCAGAAGTGGAAACAGTATTTTAGAATGAGTTCACCTGACACCAGAGGTAATGATGTAGTTTGTAACTTACTGTGAATCTAGCAACTGCATTGGAAACCATGATTGACAGCAAGTATTTTGTAGTAATTATAGGGATGGGATGGGGATGGGAGAGAAGCACTAATTTTAATTTCCTGTTGTTTTATTTCTCTCAAATGTGAGGGCAAAATACATTTTCCTAATTTAACCTGCCTCCCCCCTCTCCCCGCCCAAACAAAAGTCAGACATTTTGATCACTCACTCTGGTGATGTCATTGCATTAGAGGTACTGCTCTTGAACCCTTGGAAGCCAAGCCACAAAAATCAAGCTTTGTATTCAGTGTATTCCCTACTGGTAGAAATCTGCCTGGTAAATATTTCCATGGCTCAGATAAAGTGCTCTCCACCTATCCTTCAGCCAGCAGAAACCTAAACCAAAATAAAATATGCCATCCCTCCTGCCAATCTGGTGAAGCAGGAGAGAATTTATTGATTTAGTGGGCAACCCTGTTGCTGATTATCCGTTTGACAGGCTTGCTTTGAGCACAAGACAGATGATCTGTAGGGAACTGATGATATTGATAAAGAAGCTTTACTACTATCCCTACACAGCAATGTGCCTAGTAAACAGTAAAGTCTCCATTGCTTTACTTGGCTGATAAACTGTCTAGCAAATCAGCGGAAATCTATGATAAAGGAGGAGGAGTGGCAGTCTCAGAATCCACAAGCTGTCCCCTTTATCATTCATTATATGCCTTCATCCTTCATCACAGCAGCCAGAAATGGTACCCTGCTTTTCCTCCCCCAAGGAAGAAAAAAAGGAATGTGGCCATGGAGGGTATCCTGAACTCTAGAGGAAGGGGCATGCCTAGCACTAGTCCAAAGTGACCAACAGGTGATGGGTTCGTCCTGTTCCTTATGGATCACCTGAATGTACCACTACCCACAGGAAAAGGAAGCATGATAGGTTCTCTTCACCCTTAAATTGTCATTGGTTGTCCTTGGCCTAAAAAAGAAAACACATGTATCACTGGTACAGCTAAATCATGATTTAAGGCTTTTTCATGCATGAGCTGAGGACAAGATGAAAACAATATGGGGAGCTTGTAGAATAAAGATGATCCCAGAGTGGGCAAAGGTCCTTAGTGTGTTGCTAATAAACAAATAAATCTATTTGTTTATTTTAATAAACCATGGCTAAACAAATTATGATCTGCCATGTTTTATGAACACAGACCTAATGTAGAATAGGATTCTGGGAGGTTATGAGGAAATTTGAGGGGAATCACAGTCACCAGAACTGGGTTTTGAGCTGAACATCCTTCATCTTTCTTCAACTCAGAGACAGTGTGGATCCTCTCTGCCTACAGTAGGGGTGGAGACTGACCTGCCATAGTCCATACTCATGCCCTGCTCACACCCTCTCCACACTGCTTGTATGGATACTCTTGGTTGCATCCAAGAGGTGAAAGGTGAATCTAAAGGCAGAGGGCAGAGGAGTTGTGCTAAGTCTTATGCTACACTGGATTTTCTTATGCTCATTCTAGTAAAATTCCAGAAATGAGGCATGGGTAAAGACAAGGACAATAGTAAGAAGGGAATCATGCTAGATTAATTAGACCAGTGGTTCTCAACCTTTTTAATGCCACGACCCCCAACCAGTCGTAACTCGAGGACTACTCAACCGGTCATAAGTCGAGGACTACTCAACTGGTACAGCACCGTTTGCAGAATGGGACTTTTGGCGGGCTCAGCAGGGCAGAGACAGCCTGGACAATTCCTATTGGCTTTTGAAAGCCAATAGAATTAGACTCTATTCAAGAGAGTCTATTCTATTGGCTTTCAAAAGCCAATAGAATAAAAGGGAGTAGCACAGCTAAGGAAAAGGGGGAAAAAATGGCAGACTGCGTTGTTTGGCGACCCCCGTGAAATGGTTGTTCGACCCCAAATGGGGTCCTGACCTACAGGTTGAGAACCACTGAATTAGACAATAAAGTCTAAAGAGTCAAGTTAGAAAGAAAGACAACCCTGATAATGAAGAGTTTTCATTTTCTTTAACCCTAAGCATTTAAGTGCTTCCTGTTAGAGGAAGTCTTTTGTATTCCTGGAATTCAGGACCTGACTTGTAAAGGTTACAGAAACGGGTTTTGTAACTCTAACAGAAAAAAAACCTCATTTACAGAAAATACAGGAAACGAGTGGCCAGAAAAATCTGGTATCCAACAGGCTACATCCTCCTAGAAGGAGATCCAGGAGGAGAGATCATCCTTTGATACATGCCTAAAGAGTGAAAAGAAAAGAGGAAGACCTTGAGGTTAACAGTTTGGTAAACAGAGAGAAGGCAGAGTATAAGATAAAGAGGAAACACAAAGGGAATTCCTAATTATCTATATATAATGCTTCTTGTGATCAATACATTATGAGACTTTGCAAAACAATGTGTCTGTAGTCTGACTGTAAGCACTCCCCACACTGGTATTATTGGGGGACAGTGACATAGGTGGAGAGATGTTCTTCCACCCAAAGGTTCATGAAAAATGTTTAAGTATTCTAGAGAGAATAAGCAAATTAATGTGTACTTTTTCTTATTTTTATCACATTTTTATCATGTTGTTATTAACAAGTATTAACATAATAATTTATTTTGTTTGCATACTGTGTAATAGGACATTGTTGGGAATATACTTCATTTTGTGTGTGTTAGCCTTTGCCCCCATAACTGCTTTGGTATGCTCTCATATTAGTGTCCCCAGTGGACAGCTAAGGTAATTTTCTTCCAGTTCTGCTGCTTTTCAAATAACACATTTGGTTTTGTCATTTGACCTATTTGGGCTCCACAGAGCTGGGAGAGATAGGTTACCCTTTGTAGTCCTGGGCTTGCTGTTTCTTGCAGTGGGGATCTCGTTAATGTGTTATGTGCACACAGTTACTGGAAAAAGAAAAGAGTGGTTTTAACTGGACATGATAGACATTGCACAAGCTTTTGTTTATGGTTCTCCTACCCTACTAACCTTGAAACCTTTTTTTGAGAAAGATTATTTAAAGTTTTCTAAAGCTACGTTGGCTGAGTATTTCCAATGTGGCATCTGGTAGACCTATTAGTCTAATAGGAAGGCCATAACATAACTAACTGTGAGAATCCCTAATATACAATATGGCATCATCTTTGAGACACTGGCCTAGGACAGGTTGAAGGCACTTGCCTTAACCAGATATTTTGGACTGCAATTCTGGATGAGAATTCCTCTGGCTTTTTTCTTTGACCAGTTCCCTAGGATCACTGCTGCTTAAAGAGTATTTTTCAAGGGGCTACCCTTGAAGAAGACTCATAAACTATAGCTGATCCAGAATGCAGCAGTTATAGATCATCTCAGTATACTCAAGTAATTCCTCCATTATGTAAGCAGCACTATCTATGCAGAACCTGGATACAGGCCTTTCATGGCACAGGGCCTAGATATTTGTAGCACTGCCATTCTCCAGGTTGGCACAGTGTCATTTTACAGACCTATATATTTTCATCTACTTTTTGGAATAGCAAATTCCAAGGATAGATGTCTTTAGAGAGCCTTACAAATCCTGCTTTTCTCACAGGCTACAGCTGGGATGGTGGGTGAATTGAGTTGCTATGGTTGCTGTGCTGCTCTGAGTTGGTAGCTTAGAGTGGACTATAGGCCTTGCAAATAAACAACTTTAGTTCTCTGCAAACTGCCCAGTACCATTGGCAAGTGAGCAGCCGAATGAATGAATGACTCTCTATTTCAGCTAGCCATCATAGAGTATTTGGAGGACACCCGGCCACTCCCGAGGCTCCTTCCTCAAGATCCAAAGAAGAGAGCTATGGTTCGGATGATCTCAAATCATGTTGCTTCTGGAATTCAACCACTTCTTACCTTGGCTGCCTGTCTTTCTAATACTATTAACTTAAACATTTCTGATATAGACTTTTCCTGCACAGAGAATGTTATTCCAGAGAATGCTGGGTCTAGTGTGCCTAATGTGCAGTGCTAACTGAGCACACAAGACATGGAAACTTCTTTAGGAGCCCTGTTTGTACAAAGCAAGGGCACTTGGGATGTGGTTTCCAAAGCATGTGTGCCTGCTGACTCCAAATACTGAGTTTTCAAATAGTTTACAATCAGAAAGTTATGACATCATTGGTAAGTAGAATCTCATTGGCAAGCACTATTAACCATGTGCCCACAAGGTGAGTCCTGTTACCCAGAAGATGGTTCTGTTGATGAAAGAAGATATGACCTGGCTGTTGTCTTATCTATTCCTGCAGGACCATAGCCATAACCAGCATAAAGAATCGGCTCTCTATGTATGAAATAGGGAGAATGTAAACAAGAATACTTTGGCACCACGAGTCATACTTAATAATACGTATAGTGTTCAGCCAGAAATGATGCAGGGGAAGAGCACTGGGAGAGTGTTATTCCTGTAGATGTTAGCCACTTTCTTTCAAGTAAAGAAAATAGTCCTTTCCTGGTTGTAATTGTTGCAGAAAGCAACTCTAGGGTCTGATTTATACAACAAACATTTATTTTTAAATTTTATTTGCCACCCATCTTGTATCCAACGACTCTTAGCTGTCTAGTGGTTAAGGCACCTGGCTAGAAAGCAGAAAGCCATGAGTGCAAGTCCCACCTTAGCCATGAAAGCCACCTGGGTGACTTTGGGCCAATCACTCTCTCTCAGCCCAACTCACTTCACAAGATTGTTGTTGTGGGGAATATAGGAGGAGGAAGGTGTGTTGGATAAGTTCACTGCCTTGAGTTACTTGTAAAAATAATACAGGTGAGATAAAAATAAGTAAGTAAATAAATAAATAAGTAAGTAAATAAAGGCTTATGTTCATACGGGATGACTAAGAAATAGTTACATAATGTACATCTTGATTTTTGCAGGGTAACTAACATTTCTGACCTTCAATATCATTGATAGCATTATTTTTGATTTGTCAAAAATATTTGTCAAGAATAACTTTATCAAAAAGGATGGCCATAGGAGAACTATAGGAAATAGTTGTGGTGAGATTCAAATATGTGAACAACCGGTTCTCTGTATGGATGCCACTTCCGGAAGTCTATTCTGGGCCTGGACAACAAAAAATTAGCTACCAGTTCTGCCAAAGTGGTCTGAACTGGCTGAATCCCACCACTGCTAAAAACCCATTATTGGACGGGTTTATTCCACTCAGTTTCAGCTGTTCTTGCAGAATAATTTCCACTGTGATAAGGCAGAACTGGGAAACTAGGGGCTTTTTATGTATTGTCCCTGGGAATTAGGTGTGTTGGTTAGGGTTGGAATCCAACAACATTTAGAAGGACATAGGTTCTCCATTTGTCATATAGATTTAAATATGGATTAAATTACTGCTTGCTTAACAATAGTATTTGCTGTCCTTTTGATGCTGCAAGTTAGATTTATTTGGAGTATGATCTGACTGTTGTTCAATGATAAACTATATCCTAAATCTATGTAACTCCTTACATTTTTTCAGAATCTGGCTGTCCTGCAACAGATGGGAGAGAAAAAGCAAGATTGGGCCCAACGTATCATTTCTCAAGGCTTCAAAGGCAAGTTTCAGAATGAGCTGTTCATCTGGATTTAAGTCATTTCCAAATGTGATAAAGGCTTTTTTCAAAGAAGCCTCTTTTCTGCCTGTCTTGTACTGGGAGACCCTATAGAACAGTGGTTCTCAACCTGTGGGTCGGGACCCCATTTGGGGTCAAATGACCATTTCACGGGGGTCACCAAACCACACTGTCCGCCATTGTTTTCCCTTTTCCCTAGCTGTCCTACTCCCTCTTATTGGTGGCCACACCCACTTGGGGGTCACCACAACATGGGGAACTGTATTATGGGGTCACGGCATTAGAAAGGTTGAGAACCACTGCTATAGAACAACTACCCTAATACAACGCTTCAGGGAGTTTCTGGATAATTTAAATAGAATATTCCTCAGAGCCTTTTCCTAGAGAAACCATTCTAGTGGGAATAGATCTCCAGGAAATTTCCCCATCATGTTTTATAGTTTATCTTTCTGTCAAACTTTAAAATGCACTGTCAAATCCAAGTATGAATGATGGTTTGTGACACTCATGGAGAATATGATAAAAGTCTTATTGCTGGTTGAATGAAAACATATGAGAAAAAAACTTCAAATGTTAAAAGTTTAAATAGTAGAACAGATAATTGGAGTAGGTTAGTGTCATAGTGTAAATACTGTATCTATGGACTATAAATGTGTTCTTCAGATGAAATTTTATGGACTGCAGCTGGGGTTGTACTTCAAAGGAAATAGATGCTGCTTAATAATATATGGTTCAGTACAAAATAGTAACAGAAGTAGAAAATGAATAATGTGGTTTCCTTGACACTGTGTTAGGATTGCAGTTGAAAAGAGACTTACATTCCTCCCTCCAGTTGCTGGTACAATCCATTCTATCATCAGGACTCTAGCAATGTGTTCAGTAACCACTCATGAGTAGGGCTCAGTGTAAGTACAGATTCAGAAACAAATCTGAGCACCTAGATGTGTTTGAGATCAGAAACTAGTTGCCCAGCAACTAACAACAGGATTCACAAGCCCATGTTCTCACATGATTTCTAAAATAAGGATATAGGGAGCTGGTGATTTTCCCCCCAAACAGAAAGAATCAGAGAGTATAAAAGATTTAAACCCTTTCCCCTTATATGTTGGTTTCCCGATCCAATTACATCCTTGGGCACTTTTCTATGCAATGGATCTTTTTCATTGCTATATCATTTTGTGTAGTTATCAGGTCTCTAGAATAGCTTTCTCTCTGCTCATATCAGCAGTCCTCTAATGAAGTGGAAGAAGTGGATTGTTAAGGTTGACAAAAGCAAATATTTCTTTATAGGCATATAATTAAATTATGCTTAACTTATTGCCACATAATGTACTGATGACCACTAACTCAGGAAGGTTTGAAACAAAGGACAAATTCATGGAAGGTACCAGTGGCTCTTGCTTACAGTAAATTTGCTCAGTAATACTGGCTGGGAAAAGAGGTGGAAAAATATAGGATGCTGAACTAGACAGACACTGTTGGTTGTGGCTCTAATCAAAAATATATTCTTGAATAAGTTGACAGGATGTTTTCCCTACCCAAGTAAATGTATCAGCCCAAATCCTACTTTTACATGCTACAACAAATTACATAGGGATTATTTCATTCTTTTATACTGTTTATCTTGTACTCAGAATATTGTAAATGGCAGTTGGTTTAAGCTTAACATCATTCCTGATTTCCAACAATAGTTCTATTTTCTCTTCCTACAGCTTTGGAGCAGATCCTGAAAGAAACAGCTGGCTGCTACTGTGTTCGGGATGAGGTATCAGAAGCTGAGATCATACGTTTCTGATCATAAAGGAGCCTCAGAAACCCATAATTAGTAATGTTTCATTAGTCAGTATGTTAGTGAGCATTCCAGAATTCATTTGTCTAAGAAAGAAATAATTTGTCTATATCTTGGCATCAATGAATAGATCCAGCATGAAATGGCCCAACAAAAATCCCATAAGCAAATGGCATACACAGGTAGTATGGCCATAATGGTCTTAAGTTGTTGTTGTTAAACCATCATAAGTTGTGATGGTTACTAAGCAAATGCCATGGTTGTTTAACAATCAATGGGCCATTTTTACCGAAACCAAAAGTAAATGCTAGTTTTCAGCAAAAATGTCATAAAATAAGGTCATGTGACTGTAGGATGTTGCAATCAGCTGTAAATGCAGACTGGTTGCTGAGCACCCAAAGTATGGCCACATGATTGCAGGGAGGCATCCTTCAGAATCAGGTCACAAGTACATCCCACCCCAGGGAGTACCTCCACTGTAACTTTGAATGGTCTCTAAGCTACTAGTTGTAAATTGAGAGCTATAGTCACTACTTAATGTAAGATATTGGGGGGGGGGGGGAAAATGTCCAAAGCCAGCAACCAGTCCTAGGGCCAAACTATCAAAAATCACCATTTTTTTTTAACTTCTACATCACAAAAGTTATACTATTTTCTCTGGATTGATGTCTTATAACAAATTTTAGCTCCAGGAGAAAGCATCTTGAATTGGTATTTATCTGTGCTTTTTTTCAGGTGACCATGGCAGACCTTTGCTTGGTCCCCCAAGTATACAATGCTGAGAGGTAAGGAAAATGGAGTTCCACAAGTTCTAAGAAGGATGACAGCCTGACAAGTAATCAGAGACTTTTGTATCACTTTAAAGACAAACTATAATCCAATGAGGCATCTGACTGTATAAAGACTGTAGAATACTACTTAGCATTCAATTGAATGGCAGCACCCATAGACTAGAAGACTGGGGAATCTCAAAATTTCACTTCCAGAAGTCTTCTAGATCTACCCTGGTCTCAATTCCTCTTTGTGTAGCAGCTTGGTAATTCCCATTACTACTACCTAACTTCCAAGAAACATTTCATGTCTTCCCCTCCACCCCATTAAGTAGACCAGACCAGAAGGGTGTTAAATTTACATTTATTAATATTGGCAATAACAGAATCTGATTGTCCTTTCCCACTTCACCTTATACTCCAGTAAATCAGGGAGGAGTCCGCCTGAGCTATTTTTGAATGCTATCCTGTTCGGGACTTTTAAAAAAAAATGTTTTAGGATCTCTGCTTAGGTAATAGTTCTTGCATATCTCCATCAAGATCATCTTCCTTATTCTCCACACATTGCCCTTTCTGGTAATTAAAAAGTAAAGAAAACATAATGCTACTTTAGTGCCATGTAGTACATGAGTATGTAACTAGAGGTGCTAAAGTCTAATAATCAAATGATTGCAAAGAATATAAATCTTTCCATTCCCCATCAATTAGTTAGAACTGAAGAAGCTTCTTGGATAAGAAGCAAAACATTCTGAAAGGAAAAAAATCAAGAAAGTCCCGTTGCCTTTTGGGAAAAAACACCTTTGTGTAACTAGAGGTTCGTTCCTTCCTGCCCTCAGGAGGTAAACAAAATCAAATTTTAATTTAAAAAAACAAGAGATAAAATATACCTTACTTTTAACTACTAAATTTAAAATAAATACGTCCAGTGCTGCAGAAAGGAATTTATAGAGTTGCCTTGATCAGGTTTAGCAACTAAAGAGAAAATTTAGAAGAAAATGCAAAGCAAATGCCCCAGGCAGACCACAGTAGAAAGTTTTCTACAAAAAGATAGAGTTCAGATCCGTATCTGCAGGATCGAATACATTCATCAAAACGGACTACGTGTTCCTATTTCATACACTGTGTGATATTACAGTGTTTGTTTCAGTATTTGCATGCACACACACGCAAACACACCTACCTTGTTTGGACAAGTGATACATATAACAACAACAATAAAAATACCTTCTGATTAATTACCAAAGGTTTGATTCAAAACTGATGTAAAATCTAATTTTCCAAACTGATAGAAAATAAGAACATTCCATTTCTCCTCACAGTGCACAGAAAAAGTCTATTCTATACCCTGTCTACAACACATCCCTCTATCAAAATTCCCATGTTTCTTGAAGCAAAGACCCCTGCTTCCTTTTACCTGGACTTCCCATTTTTCTTGGCAATCCCATGCTGTCAGTCTTCTTTTTATCCCGCTTCTGTCCAAAGTTTATTCAGCTTCTCCTCAGTTCTGCCCTTGTCTTTTTTTCACTGCCTGAATTTTTATAAACCCAGAATGTTAAGCCCTTCGATTACAGAAATTTGGAAACAGATAAATTTGAGTATATTAAAGTGGGAGCTCCTTTTTGCCTTTGCTGCTCTTTCTAACTCTCAGGAGATTTAGGAGGCAGATTGTTACCCTTTAGGACAGTGGTTCTCAACCTTTTTAATGCCACGACCCCCAACTGGTCGTAAGTCAAGGACTACTCAACTGGTCTTAAGTTGAGGACTACTCAACTGGTGCAGCACCATTTGCAAAATGGGTAGAGACAGCCTGGACAATTCCTATTGGCTTTTGAAAGCCAATAGAATTAGACTCTATTCAAGAGAGTCTATTCTATTGGCTTTCAAAAGCCAATAGAATAAAAGGGAGTAGCACAGCTAAGGAAAGGGGGGAAAAGGCGGACTGCACTGTTTGGCGACCCCCGTGAAATGGTCGTTCGACCCCAAATGGGGTCCCGACCCACAGGTTGAGAACACTGCTTTAGGAGGTGTGAAAGGAATACTCATCTGTTTTTTTTCTGCAGTATTTTGGAAACATCCATTCCTGTTTTTCTTGTATTCATATAATAGATAATTCAATTCTACAAATAAAGGAAGGGGCTGGAGTACTTGTCTCCCTTCACTGATCTCTTCACTTCTGCCAGTTATCACTCAATGCAAAATATGTTCTTGTGAACAGATTGTAACAGATCTTTGTTTTGCTTCCTGTTGATTTAAATGTATCTTAAACAAAATGGCTTGGCCTTACAGTAACACAGATGTGCCTAATGCTTAATTTTCTCTTACCAGATTTAAAATGGATCTGACTCCATACCTCACAATAAGCAGAATCAACAGAATCCTAGAACTGGAAGCATTTCAAAGCAGCCATCCTTCCCGGCAGCCGGATACACCTCCAGAATTAAGATCCTGAAGTTCTTCAACTCCTTGTTTTACTGTGAGGGAAATTGATCCAAAATTAAATGGGACTCTCCTTTTTAAGATTTTTTGGAAAAAAAACTTGAGGTTTTCATGAGGAAGAGTTTGGCAAATCTAAGACTAGAAAAAGAAAAAGAAAAAAGACACTGCAATTGTAGAGTACATAGCTGGAGTAAAATACATTTTTAATCATGTGTGACAATTGTAATGCAATCGTGAAGCAGATCAAAAGATAAGAGTTTGTGGGTGTTTCTTGCGACGTTCAAAAAAGCAGCATTGCTTTGTGTAAATAGCAAAGGTATTAATCTATAATTAGACCATATACAAAGTTAAAGAACTTGAAAAAGTTCTAGATACTGGCAAGTAAATAGTGATTGGGCCTGAAAAAGAACAGTCACATGTCCAACGGTTGCCAGCTTTTAGTTTAATAGCATGTTGTTCAATGCATATCTCCTTTTTAGTATTACTAAGGACTGTTTAAGAACTTCCACAACAGTTTTTATGTGCTACCTAAGCAGCAGCAAACTGTATCACTACTTTTTGGCAAAATTTGATGATGCAGTTGGATTTGCTTTAGAGCTATAAGTTGCCCGTTCATTAGCCAGCATATACCAGCATTTCAGAAATATTGAAAGTTAGGGAACTTCTAACTTCTTCCTTTAGTATAGTAAGTTGTAACAACAGAAGTTCATGCAATGAATTGGCAGCAGCTAGAAGTTTTCTAATCCTCACAGGGATTGCAGATTTTCCAGGAAAAAAAGCACACAGATTTCTAAAGAGCTATGCACTTCAAACAAAATCCTATGATCTTCAAAATGATTGTTTCTAAGATGTTGAGAAGATATTTGTCTTCATTCCAATGGCCAAGATCTATATATTCAAGTTGAAATACTTATGCTTGCTTTATTAGATTTGGCAAAATGTAAACAACTTTTATCTGAGGCATGAAGAAAAAAGATAAACAAAATGGGTTAGGAGGAGGAGAGAACAGGAACAAACCAAATGTGTAAAACACATTGGGAAATCCTAACCAATATATTTCACAGCAATATTAAAATATCATTGATCAATCTTTCCACAGAAGCACTAAGCCGCCTCCAAAATACTTATTTTGGTGGTGTTCCCTCTCCTTTTTTGCCCTCTCAACTGCTGATAAGCTAAAATGTGAAGATGCTGAGCTACTGAATTCAGCTAAGACATTAACTGCCATCACAGATAAAGCTGTAGGGGTTAAAAACAGAAATAGCTGGGATAATGACAGCAAAATGAGGTGTCTACCTCCCTCACATCTGTTCATGTTAAAAATAAAGGCAGGGGCTGACATTTTTGTGACACACTTTAAATCTAGAGTAAGATCTAAGATAGAGTTTCTCAGACTTGGTAACCTTAATATGTGTGAATTTCAGCTCCCAGAAGTTCAGGTCCCAGCCCACATATTTTAAAGTTTGAGAAACGCTGATCTAAGAAATCAAACCTTAAAGCAATCTCTGGTAAAGCCTCAACAGCCCTGTGCTTTTTCACATAATTATCAATTCATTTTTATTATTCTGATGTCCAGTTGTTTCTGTTCTTCTGGGTCTTGATCTTGCCATGGAGTCAAAACAATTCAGTAGGCACTTATTTAGTTTTGAAAATCAAGCTGGAATTTGTTTGTATTATTATAGAACTTTCCAGCATGGTCTGAACCTCCAAAGACAAGCACTGTGCACATATTGTGTTTGCTCTGATTCTTCTTATCCGTGTTTGTCAGGTTAGTGCAAGTTAAATTGAGCAATGTGTGGCCTGCCCGGGGCACAGCGCAAAGATCACTATGCTTAATTGCACTCCAAGTCGAGGTATCTGCAATGGAAAGAAGATGATGAGTCCTGGCAAATGTTTTCTAGGGCTAAGGGGCCCGTTTTATGGTAGACTTTTATAACTTACCTAAATGGAAGATAAATGCATCCTGGAAAGCTGCTCTGGCATTACAGCCACCACTTATCAACATTTTTTGATCAGAGATTTGGATAGCAGCATGGAAACTAGAAGCCAAATAGATCATCTAAATTAGCCACTTCTAATTACCCAAATTAACCACTTCTAATTAGCCAAATTAACTATTTCTAATTAGTCAGATTAGCCACTTCTAATTAGCCTTGAACACAAAAGTATAGGCAGTCCTTTATTTACGACCATAATTGAGCCCAAAATTTCTGTTGGTGAGACATTTGTTAAATGAGTTTTGCCCCATTTTATGACCTTTCTTGACACAGCTGTTAAGTGAATCACTGCTGTTGTTAAGTTAGTAACACGGTTGCTAAGTGAATCTGGCTTTCCCATTGACTTTGCTTGTCAGAAGGTCACAAAAGAGAATCATATGATCTCAGGACACTGCAACAGTCATAAATATCAGTCAGTTGCCAAGTGTCTGAATTTTGTTGATGTGATTATGGGGTGCTGCAACAAGTTGTGTGAAAAACAGTCATAAGTCACCTTTTTCCGTGCCGTTGTAACTTTGAAAATAAACTGTTGTAAGTAACCTGTATCAGATTTACTTCCCATGTCTGGGAATCTTTTCTAGACAGGTATGCCCAGTCCCGTTTTTTTTTTTTTCCAAATATACTATTTGGAAAACCCCACTCTATCCTTTTATATGAAAAAGTGTATTAGACTGGAGCATAGGTAGTTCTTGACTTACAATCACAACTGGGAAGAAACCATGGCTAAGTGATGCAGTCATTAAGTGAGTTACCCCTGATTTTACAATTATTTTTGCAGCAGTCATTAAGAGAATCATTGTTAAGTGAATCTAGCTTCTTCCATTGATTTTCCTTGTCAGAAGTCTCCTGGGAAGTTACCAAATGGCAATTATGTGACAGCCCTCCCTCCCACCCAGGATGCTGCAGTTGTCATAAATACCAGCCTTTTACTGACCACTCGAATTTTGAACACATGAACACAGGGGTGCTGCAACTGTCACAACTGTGATTTTTTTTTGAGCCCCACTGTAGATTCTAATGGTCATTAAATAAATGGTCACAATTTGAGGACCACCTGCAGATCTTCCATAAAACAATTTTTTATTTTATTTATATATATTTCATATTTCTTAACCGCCCATCTCCCTTAGAGAAGCAGGGGGGGCACTAGGAGATGAAGTGGCAAAGGCCTGGATCTAGTGAGGTTCTCAAATTGTATAGAGGGATAGATTTAAGACTTTTAAGTATCTAAATTTCCTTCTAGCCATTCTAGCCATATTGATATCAGCATCCTTTACCAGCATGAATAGAATGATTAGGACTTGCAAAGTTTCATAATAAATGCTTCAGGATTGAGTTTGCTTACAAATTGACAAACTTCCAAAGAGTAAGAATTTAAAGTTCATTCCGTTATCTAACCCAGAGATACCAAGATGGGCAACCATATAAATTCGATTTAAAAAGTAACTGTTTCAAACTTATTTGCTAGCACAGCACAGTTAATGCAAGAGAGCACATATAACACCATGAGCAGACCTGCGAGGGGAAGGCTGTCCAGAGAGAGATGGAACTGATTTATACTCCATAAAACCTAGAAGTATGAGATAAAATAATTAGAAGATGTTTTGGACCCACACACAAAAAAAACTGTCTCAGTGCTTTTTGTAGCACTTCAAAAAGACCAAGCTGAAGTGCATATTTGCATAGATTAGACTCTATTGTATCAGAGCAAAAACAAAAATGAAATGGGCACAGAATGCATTGATATATCATTTAGCAACCAAATTATTCTGTTCCACAAAAACTGCAATTAAGTACTGCAACACCTTTTTATATTTGTTGCCATAAATAGCTTCCTCTCTTTAAAGGATTTATAGTCCAAGGATACAGTTTTATTTCATTATCGAAGCCATCTTTCCTGTTACAAGACCTACAAATGCTATTGTCAGAGTTTTATTACTGCCTTTCCCATGAAGTGAAATTACTCCCATTTACTATTCTTCATGAGTGGGCAGCTTCCATTTCAGGATAATCTTTCATTCTCATCAAATTGAGCTGCCTATAAAGGTAGGCTCTTTACACTGTCCAAATCCTGGTGATATTTAAGAAGGCAAGCATTGTGCCCTTCTTACCTAGATCAAGGATGTGTGTATCATTCAGGTATGTAGAAGTCCTCTGGCCTCCGAATATGACTAATTTGTTCTTCAACAAAGTAGCTGAATGACTTTGAGATAAGGGCAGAGAACATAAAAACTCAAACATATTAGATAGAAATCTTGTTCACACATTATTATTTGACACCTTGACAGGACAAATGCATCAAGTAACCAATATTTTATATTCTTGATTCTTGGAATATTTATTTAAAATAAAAAGGACACAAACTATCAGAAGGATAATCTGATAGTGGGAATGGCATTAACTAGCATACTCAAGAGTCCACAATGATGTTTATTGTATCATTGATCCCATTTTTCGTTTTCTGAGATTTCTTAATTTATAAATGGAAGCACCAATAAAACTTTTGAGTATCAGTGTGAAATATGGTCTAAAAGAATGTCTACAGAGAAAGGGGCCATAGAAGTCACAAATGTTCCATTATGAGTGGAAGTGTCTTGCCAGTCATGATAAATGGATCTTACTTAAAATCCTTCCTTCTGCTACTGCTAAGGGATATAACTGCTTTGCAGTGTTAAATAATAATCACTAGGATACAAAAATACAATGGCTACAATGAAGAAATCAGCATAAGTACATAAATGCATATGATTCCTTAAAATGAGTTCCGTAGAAAAACTCAAATGATAGGTTTACCCAAGGCTTTCTCCATGTGATGTTGAACTTATCAAAGGAATATTATACAACAGTATGAAAAAAGAAACACTCACTTCTAACTAAAATAAAAGTGCATGAAAAAAACACCTGCTTCACTTTTTAGCGGAGAAAAAGACCAAGGAAATAAATCTTGCCTATGTCAGATTCCTCTGAGTTCAAGACAAGATGCCTCACCCCAGCCTTGGCAGTGGCTTCTCCCCCTCCACAATAGGTTGGTACCAAATCTCATAGTCAGGGTTGAAAATAAAAAGCGCATTACTGCAGGCGCCTCTCTCCAAGGACAACATTTTAGAGAAAGCTCCTCCAAAGACAAATACTTCCTTGCGATAGACAGTTGCACTGTGAAAGGCCAGAGTGGGCACTTTCCCTTTAGCCTGAGAGAAGAAAGAAAAACCTCATCACAACCCAAGTCAGCAGGTGAATCTGACTTAGTATCAGCAGCAGTGGGGGCTCTCCTGCTCTCAATAGCATTACTGGATAGCATCCATCCAGTTTCTAACTGTAATCTACCAGAAAAACTTCACCTGCTCTATTTACTCCTGTTTTCTGTCTCCTACATGAATTAGTCCACTTTTTGCCATTGTATTTGAACTCTTATTTCTTACAAAAGAGAATAAGAAAATTGCAAAAACAAAAAATAGGCACACAAAAAGCAAGTTGAAGCTACTCTTCTACAGGGCCCAATGTTTGGTTTCTACTTAGAAAAACATGAAGCCATTTCCAAGATGTTGTATCCAAAACATAGATGCTGTTGTAGCATCTCCCCTCTTTTATGCCCCCAAATATGTAGATGCGCTTGGTGTCTGGGTCATAAGTGGCACTGTGACCTCGGGAACACTGTGGTATGGAATTTTGTGTTGGGAAATCCATAGGGAACCAAAAGTCATTATCTGCGAATTAGATAATTAGATAATACAGTAAACAGAGAAGACGCATAGTCTTGTATTTGTGAAATTCAGAGACATTTCCCTTAAGGCATCCCCTAATGTTATTCAATGGAAGTTGATTCCAGTAACTTTAAGCTCAAATTGTATGACAGTTAATGGTCCCTACAAATTAGAAGATCTGGAATGTTTTCTTCCCATGGCTTGCAGACAAGGCATATCAATATTAGAAGCATAGAAGTATCTCACCAATCTCCAGTTTCCAGAGTACATCTTTGCAGAATTGTTGATTAGATCCTTCACCGCCAATCAAAACTGCTGTATCTGTGTCACACAGGCATATAGCATGACACCATCGAGCACTCGGACATGCTAAAGACAACCAGTAAAAGTAGAGTCAGTCAACAAAACCAGGCCACAGAAACCATTTCATTGTGAAAGAATAATTCAAGAGAGCTTATTCCTATAAGTTTAGTGCATGAAAGATACTTGCATATTACCATAATTAACACTGAATGAAATGGCCACTCTTTGTTCATTCTTACTGAAATTCTTACTCTTCAAGATTATAAAATAATTAACCATACCAGGCATGAGTGAAATGAAGTGGCTCTATTAGCCAGCCTTTGTCTATTAACTATTCACTATATTGCAAATGCTTTTGGTCCATCACAAGAATTCCCACAATTTAATCTTGATTTTGCTTACTCAGGGTATCGTCTTAAAAAAAATAACCCACATGCAGTACAGTTACTACTAGAAAAGTTATCCCAAACCTATGATAAGCAAACCAACAGCGGTTATAAAATGCTTCAAGATCAGACAATATTTCCCTGATTTCTCAGTAATCAATTTAAGATATAGGTTGCATGCATTTTGGTCTTCTGTTATGAAGATTAAGTGCATGGCTTGTAGTTTCCTACCTGAGCAGGGGGTTGGACTAGATGACCTCCAAGGTCATTCATTATTATTATTATTATAAGAAGCAATGGATGGAAACTAATCAAAGAGAGAAGCAACCTAGAACTAAGGATAAATTTCCTGACAGTTAGAATAATTAATCAGTGGAACAACTTGCCTCCAGAAGTTGTGAGTGTTCCAATACTGGAGATTTTTAAGACATTAGACAGCCATTTATCTGAAATGGTATAGGTTTTCTTGCTTGAACAGGAGGTTGGACTAGAAGACCTCTAAGGTCCCTTCTATTTCTGCTATTCTGCTAACCACTGCTGAATGGAGAGCCTATCTACTGCCTATTTTTCAAGTGTACTTGTAATATATTCTAACCACTTGTTGATGTATCTGCCAGTACAAAAAAATGTAGCCTTTTAGCTGATATGTAAAAGTTGTATAAGTTTTCAAAAACTTTAGTACTGAATGTAATCCATAATCATTCATTTAAATAGGAGAAAAACAGAAGACTTGGCAGAATGATGAAAATCTTTAATGAAATCACTTTTTATAAAGTCAAATATAGTTACAAAACCATGGCTCTAAAAATGTAACAAATATCAATCAAATTGAAAGAAATAGCAATACAATTAGACAGACTTTAGTTAACTGGTACTAGAATAATCAATACAGTGCCATAACTTGTAAAATGCCTTCTCTGTTTAAAAAAAAATGTTTGGGAGAGTAAGAGAATATACAACAAATTGTTAAAAAAAATATATAAATAAGTTCACTAAAGAATAAACATTTTATATGGTACAAAATAGAATTGAATTTCATCTGAAGGATATATTTTCATTATAGGCCAAATTTTAAACTACAAACCAGTCTATTCATTTTATTTCGGAAATATTATGTTACTGATGAAAATGCACAGAATAATCCTTTATTCTTGTTCTCAGGGAAAATATTGTATAAAGCTTAGGCCTGGTAAGTATAAGTTCAGTTTTTTAATCCCAGCAGAAAGGAATTGCTGGCAAGTAATATCAGTTATACATTTATAAATTGAATTAATCAAAATGTTATTGAAGTCTAAATATTAAACTATTTTCCTTTGATGCCAAACTATCGGAAATACCCATGGACCAGCAGAAGGCCTTGCTAATATATTGGTATTAAATTACAATGTAACTACTTTCTGACATACCAGTTTGAAATCTTTACAGAGCTCACTTCTAACCATAATTACTTAGAAATAAGTCTTATAGAGACTCAGATCCCTTCCAACTTTATCATTATTATTATTATTATAAGAAGCAATGGATGGAAACTAATCAAGGAGAGAAGCAACCTAGAACTAAGGATAAATTTCCTGACAGTTAGAATAATTAATCAGTGGAACAACTTGTCTCCAGAAGTTGTTAGTGTTCCAATACTGGAGATTTTAAAGAAGACATTGGACAGCCATTTATCTGAAATGGTATAGCGTTTCTTGCTTGAACAGGGGCTTGGAGTAGAAGACCTCTAAGGTCCCTTCTGATTCTGCTATTCTGCTAACCACTGCTGAATGGAGAGCCTATCTACTGCCTATTTTTCAAGTGTACTTGTAATATATTCTAACCACTGTTGATGTATCTGCCAGTAGAAAAAAATGTAGCCTTTTAGCTGATATGTTATTAAATTACAATGTAACTACTTTCTGACATACCAGTTTGACATCTTTACAGAGCTCACTTCTAACCATAATTACTTAGAAATAAGTCTTATAGAGACTGAGAGACCTGCTCCCAATTTAATTTATTTAGGAATGCATTTTTAGATGGATTATTTTGAGACAGAACCATTTTAAAAGGCCATATCCTACATTCAAATAAATCTCACAGTGACTCTTTTAAATCAATGTAAGCAAATTCAATGTATTAATACTATTCACTATATTGCAAATGCTTTTGGTCCATCACAAGAATTCCCACAGTTTAATCTTGATTTTTCTTACTCAGGGTAACAATTGGGGCTGCCATAAAGAAGTGGGGCTGGGGGTCAAGCTATTCTCCAAAGCACCTGAAGGCAGGACAGACTTGAACACTGGGCGCTATCTAACAAAATGAAATTCAATGGTGAAAAAAGTAAGGTTCTACATTTAGGCAAGAAAAACCAAATGCACAGGTATAGTATAGGGGGTACCTTGCTCAATAGTAGTAACTGCGAGGGGGATCTCGGAGTCCTAGTGGACAATCATTTAAATATGAGCCAGCAGTGTGCTGCAGCTGCCAAAAAAGCCAACATAGTGCTAGGCTGCATTAACAGAGGGATAGAATCAAGATCACGTGAAGTATTAATACCACTTTACAATGCCTCGGTAAGGCCACACTTGGAATACTGCATCCAGTTTTGGTCACCACGATGTAAAAAGGATGTTGAGACTCTAGAAAGAGTACAGAGAAGAGCAACAAAGATGATTAGGGGACTGAAGGCTAAAACGTATAAGGACCGGTTGCTGGGATTGGGTATGTCTACTTTAACGAAGAGAAGGACGAGGGGTGCACAATAGCACTGTTCCAATATCTCAGGGGCTGCCACAAAGAAGAGGGAGTCAAGCTATTTTCCAAAGCGCCTGAAGGCAGGACAAGAAGCAACGTGTGGAAACTAACCAAAGAGAGAAGCAACCTAGAGCTAAGGAGAAACTTCCTGACAGTTAGAACAATTAACCAGTGGAACAACCTGCCTCCAGAAGCGGTGAATGCTCCAACAGTGGAAGTTTTTAAGAAGAGACTGGACAGCCATTTGTCCAAAATGGTATAGGGTTTCCTACCTGAGCAGGGGGTTGGACTAGATGACCTCCAAGGTCCCTTCCAACGTTATCATTATTATTATTATAAGAAGCAATGGATGGAAACTAATCAAGGAGAGAAGCAACCTAGAACTAACGATACATTTATTGACAGTTAGTGGAACAACTTGCCACCAGAAGTTGTGAGTGTTCCAATACTGGAGGTTTTTAAGAAGAGATTGGTCAACCATTTGTCTGAAATGGTATGGGGTTTTTGTTTGAGCAGGGAGTTCGACTAGAAGACCACCAAGGCAATGGCCCCCAACCTTTTTCATGGTAAATCTTACTTCAAATAAACAACATTTTGTTTTATCACTTAATCTTCATAACATAAGACCAAAAGGCATGCAACCTGTATCTTAAATTGATTACTGAGAAATCAGGGAAATATTGTCTGATCTTGAAGCATTTTATAACCGCTGTTGGTTTGCTTATCATAGGTTTGGGATAACTTTTCTAGTAATAACTGTACTGCATGTGGGTTATTTTTTTAAGATGATACCCTGAGTAAGAAAAATCAAGATTAAACTGTGGGAATTCTTGTGATGGACCAAAAGCATTTGCAATATAGTGAATAGTATTAATACGTTGAATTTGCTTACATTGATTTAAGAGAGTCACTGTGAGATTTATTTGAATGTAGGATAAGGCCTTTTAAAATGGTTCTGTCTCAAAATAATACATCCACAAATGCATTCCTAAGTAAATTAAATTGGGAGCAGGTCTCTCAGTCTCTATAAGACTTATTTCTAAGTAATTATGGTTAGAAGTGAGCTCTGTAAAGATGTCAAACTGGTATGTCAGAAAGTAGTTACATAGTAAATTAATACCATATCAGCTAAAAGGCTACATTTTTTTCTACTGGCAGATGGATCAACAGTGGTTACAATATATTACAAGTACACTTGAAAAATAGGCAGTAGATAGGCTCTCCATTCAGCAGTGGTTAGCAGAATAGCAGAATCAGAAGGGACCTTAGAGGTCTTCTAGTCCAACCCCCTGTTCAAGCAAGAAACCCTATACCATTTCAGATAAATGGCTGTCCAATGTCTTCTTAAAAATTTCCAGTATTGGAACACTCACAACTTCTGGAGGCAAGTTATTCCACTGATTAATTATTCTAACTGTCAGGAAATTTATCCTTAGTTCTAGGTTGCTTTTTCCTTGATTAGTTTCCATCCATTGCTTCTTATAATAATAATAATAATGATAAATTTGGAAGGGACCTTGGAGGTCATCTAGTCCAACCCCCTGCTCAGGTATGAAACTACAAGCCATTTAACTCTTGGATTTTGCCTTGTTACTAAATAACCCAGTATAGCCTCTTTAAGCAAAGAAACCAGTGCCAGCATTCTTACACCTGCCATTAATAAAGATGTCAGGAAGTTGTGTGATTCTCGAGTTTACCCAGAAACGCTTGAACCAGCACCTGCGAGCACTCCGCAGCGTTCCTCAGCGGTCTGAACCGAATCGGCCACTGCCGTTTTCCCAAATCTAGGAGCGCCCCACCCCCTACCCCCTCCACCGCCCAGACCTGAACTTCAGGACATGTTTTCTGCTACCTCCAATTTCCCGGCTTTAGATGGGTGGAAAACGCCTTTCCGTCGCTGGAGCTGGGCTGCAGGCGGCTTGTGGCATCGAGAAGTTGTCTCGGCTCCCCAGTCTCAATGCGCTGACTTCGCCACGATGAACGGCAAAGTCGAGTTCTACGTTGTGTGGTCTCTGCGCGAGCCGCCCCACCAGCTGAGCAGGTGAGGTCTCCGGCCTGTGCATGTTGCCCCGCTGGCAATTTATTTACGTTGAGTGTTCCCCATTTTAAAAACAGTTCCGGTAACTATGCCTTTATTACTCTCTTGATACCAAATGATGTTGGATTCAAATTTTAAATTCCGTTTTGGTCGCCACGATATAAAAAAGATGTTGAGACTCTAGAAAGAGTGGAGAGAAAAGCAACAAAGATGATTAGGGGACTGGAGGCTAAAAGATAAGAACGGTTGCAGGAATTGGGGCTGCCATAAAGAAGTGGGGCTGGGAGTCAAGCTATTCTCCAAAGCACCTGAAGGCAGGACAGACTTGAACACTGGGCGCTATCTAACAAAATGAAATTCAATGGTGAAAAAAGTAAGGTTGTACATTTAGGCAAGAAAAACCAAATGCACAGGTATAGTATAGGGGGTACCTTGCTCAATAGTAGTAACTGTGAGGGGGATCTCGGAGTCCTAGTGGACAATCATTTAAGTGTGCTGCAGCTGCCAAAAAAGCCAACATAGTGCTAGGCTTCATTAACAGAGGGATAGAATCAAAATCACGTGAAGTATTAATACCACTCTACAATGCCTTGGTAAGGCCACACTTGGTATATTGCATCCAGTTTTGGTCACCACGATGAAAAAAGATGTTGAGACTCTAGAAAGAGTACAGAGAAGAGCAACAAAGATGATTAGGGCACTGGAGGCTAAAACGTATAAGGAACTGATGCTGGAATTGGGTATGTCTAGTTTAACGAAGAGAAGGACGAGGGGTGCACGATAGCAGTGTTCCAATATCTCAGGGGCTGCCACAAAGAAGAGGGAGTCAAGCTATTTTCCAAAGCACCTGAAGGCAGGACAAGAAGCAACCTAGAGCTAAGGAGAAACTTCCTGACAGTTAGAACAATTAACCAGTGGAACAACCTGCCTCCAGAAGCGGTGAATGCTCCAACACTGGAAGTTTTTAAGAAGAGACTGGACAGCCATTTGTCCAAAATGGTATAGGGTTTCCTACCTGAGCAGGGGGTTGGACTAGATGACCTCCAAGGTCCCTTCCAACTTTATCATTATTATGATTATTATTATAAGAAGCAATGGATGGAAACTAATCAAGGAGAGAAGCAACCTAGAACTAAGGAAACATTTCCTGACAGTTAGAATAATTAATCAGTGGAACAACTTGCCTCCAGAAGTTGTGAGTGTTCCAATACTGGAGGTTTTTAAGAAGAGATTGGTCAACCGTTTGTCTGAAATGATATGGGGTTTTTGTTTGAGCAGGGGGTTGGACTAGAAGACCTCCAAGGCAATGGCCCCCAACCTTTTTCATGGTAAATCTTACTTCAAATAAAGGACATTTTGTTTTATCACTTAATCTTCATAGCATAAGACCAAAAGGCATGCAACCTGTATCTTAAATTGATTACTGAGAAATCAGGGAAATATTGTCTGATCTTGAAGCATTTTATAACCGCTGTTGGTTTGCTTATCATAGGTTTGGGATAACTTTTCTAGTAATAACTGTACTGCATGTGGGTTATTTTTTTTAGACGATACCCTGAGTAAGAAAAATCAAGATTAAACTGTGGGAATTCTTGTGATGGACCAAAAGCATTTGCAATATAGTGAATAGTATTAATACATTGAATTTGCTTACATTGATTTAAGAGAGTCACTGTGAGATTTATTTGAATGTAGGATATGGCCTTTTAAAATGGTTCTGTCTCAAAATAATACATCTACAAATGCATTCCTAAGTAAATTAAATTGGGAGCAGGTCTCTCAGTCTCTATAAGACTTATTTCTAAGTAATTATGGTTAGAAGTGAGCTATGTAAAGATGTCAAACTGTTACATTGTAAATTAATACCATATCAGCTAAAAGGCTACATTTTTTTCTACTGGCAGATGGATCAATGTGGGTTTTCTCGCGCCCAGCGGTCTCCCATGGGTGTTGAAGAACAGACACGTACACGTGGTTTCCTCGGGATGGGAGCCTCGAACAAAGACGAAGCATCCCTTTTATTGTGTTATCAGAAGGCGGGTTTATAGGCACCTGGTGACCACCTTACACCAACCACATTTGTTATGACACAGCATATTAGCATATTACACGTGCTAACTTTGTTTTGCACACGCTACTATACAGCTGTTACACACGGCACCAACAAAATCTTTTTTACTTCTGACTTCCTCATACCTTGGCCTACTGCAGCTGATGACTCAGCCTAACAGGCCAGATAATCAATAATTCCAACATCTCCTACTTTTCTGTTTTATTTAAAATAAGGAGGTAGCACTTTATAGGAAGTCATCCTCAGTGTCGCTTGGCAAAGTGAAGGCTGGTTTGGTTAGCAGGGGTTGCTGAACTGCAGTGATAGGTGTAGTTACTAAGTTGACCTGTTGGTGAGTGACAGTTCCTGAAGATTACAGTTTATTGCAGAAAGATGGTTCTTCAGGAGAGAGAAGGGCAGAGAGAGAGAGAGAGCACATGGGGGCAGTAGGCTTCCAAGGTGATGGGGCTGACTCCTAGAGTTTGGGTGGGGTATGCAGATCTTCTCTTTTGTCTTCTTGATTGCTCTGGCTTCAACTTTCTGATGGTGTTACATTTGCATTTGTATGGGCCTAGCTGTTGCTTGGGGCAGAGAGATAGATTTGGGGCCAGGTTTGGTTTTAAAAAGTCCTTTTGAGGAAAAATATATTTTTCTGCCCTTTTTAATATTTCCTTCTGGGGGGGGCTAACTTCCATCAATATCCCCACTTTGTGCCTTAAGTGTGTAAATGTATGACATTAAAATTGATCTGGTCAGGGAGACTTGGTAGGCAAGCTTTTAAACTGTTAAACAAAAAAAAAGAAAAAGAAAAATAAGACATTAATGGAGGCAGCAGAAAAAGATCCCTTTAGTGGCTTCCAAAAGGGGAGCTTGCACCCATAAAGTTCTAAAAGTCAGGGCAAAATTTTGTTAGGTGGAAAAGAAATTTATAGTATCCAATATTCTGTGCCAATCATTTTCAAATGTTGGATGTCACCTTTAGCTTCCAGTAAGGTTGCATACCTCCCAAAATTCTTCACAGCCATGGTTTTCCTTAGTACATGACCACTGGCTGCCCAATTTCAAGGGTTGTTTCCTGCCTTAGCTCTTAATTCAGTGCATCCAGGTTTGTAATGTCCAATATGCCAGTCTATTAAATTTTCTTTAAATTGCACGTAATGAGTTCTAGGAATCCCAATCTGAGCTCAACAGTGCAAAATATTCAGGGCATAAGTTTGGGATTTTTCCTGTTGCTTCCTTAGTCAGGGCATATGAATTGCAAATCACCTGAGGGGGCCTAGTTCCCTCCCCCTTGTTATCTGTTGGAAGTTGGTCCCACAAAGCTTTGGTGCAACAGAGCAAAAATCAGCCTGAGGAACTTTACTAAAGGTAGGTGGAGGGGATAGACTCTGAATAGTGTGAATAGTGTGTGTGTGTGCACTTTTACAAAATAGTCAATACAAACATTCTGGATCAATTTTCCCTCCCACCAGATAGAAGTCCAAGGTGTTCAGTACTTGTTCTGCCACCTATTCCCAAGTGCCATCTCTCCATTAATACATTCAACTGGCTTGTTACAATACAAATGGGGCAAAGAAAAGTTTACAATGAGTTTCCACCCTCCCCCCACAGTCTTAGTTTTCTCTTCTGAGGCTTCACATAGCACCCCCTTCCTTCTGCAGCTCTCACAGGCATCTGGGGAAATGGTAGGACTTGGGAAGATGTTCCACTCAGATTGCATGGTGGCTTTTTAGTGGATGGCTGGATTCAGAACTCAATTCCATGGCTCAAATGGATGGAGGCAGCATCTGGGTCTGTGTGTTCTGCTTCCAAAGGCTTGGGAGAGGGTTTCAGGGCTGAAAGATACAAGAACAAGGTCTCCCCCCACTTTCTGGGTGGACTCTACCAGGAGAGGCAGACAAAAGGTATGGAGAACAAAGGACAGGAAAAGAATTAGAAGGGGGGTAGCTTGCAGGCAGTTTGAAAATGCTGAAAACTCCAAATAATTTTAAAAGCCTAATATTTTAAGGTGTGCAACTTGCCAAGGGTAGGAGAACATTTATTCTAAAATAGACCACATCGTTTTAGAGATTGAGAAATGCTTATATATTTGGGATAAGAAAAGTTTCATAGTAGCATCACCAATAAGTGATAGGATACGAAAAGTAACTTTAAAAATTTATTTCCCCACACAAGCAGACTTGAGTTTCAAAAGGCTCTTGTAGATAGACACACATTTTTCAGGAAAAGGATAGATAAAACACATACAGTAAATGCAACTGAAACTTTTCCAATAGATAAACTAAAAACAATCCCTCCTGGTAACTTAAGGCTGTTCTTGAGCGTACACAGAGAGAAAGAGGAAAACAAACAAACAAACAAACAAACACATTTCTTTTTCTTCACTCTGTTTGTTGGCCAGACAAACAGAGTGAGGTTTTTCCTTTTTGTGGCTTATTTTAAGCAGAATTTCTAGCAGACTTTAAAATTCTTTTTCCTTTGGATTTAAAACAGTTAACAGTCACAGTTTTACACATCCTGGTCATTCATGAAAATACTTTCCTAATTTAACCCACACAGACATTTTTAGGGATCCTCCTTCGGGCTATGCAGGGCAATTTAGATATACATATTTTAAGAGGAGGATCAAATCCCTTTTAGTGGGAAGCAACAAATCTTTCCCATTGTTTTTCAAAACAATTATTGATGACTTGGTCAATTCCCTAAGTTCTGGGAGGTGCGCAACCTGAGGCTTAGAGAATCCTGTCCCCATACTCATGGTAATGTTTTGGGAGGGTGCTTCGTCTATCCCTGACGACCGGCCCTGAGTTGCAGTACCAAGAGACGTGCTCAGAAACTTGAATCACGTCGGGGTCACCAGTTGTGGGTTTTCTCGCGCCCAGCGTTCTCCCATGGGTGTAGAAGAACAGACATGTACACGTGGTTTCCTCGGGATGGGAGCCTCGAACAAAGACGAAGCATCCCTTTTATTGTGTTATCAGAAGGCGGGTTTATAGGCACCTGGTGACCACCTTACACCAACCACATTTGTTATGACACAGCATATTAGCATATTACACGTGCTAACTTTGTTTTGCACACGCTACTATACAGCTGTTACACACGGCACCAACAAAATCTTTTTTACTTCTGACTTCCTCATACCTTGGCCTACTGCAGCTGATGACTCAGCCTAACAGGCCAGATAATCAATAATTCCAACTGATCAACAGTGGTTACAATATATTACAAGTACACTTGAAAAATAGGCAGTAGATAGGCTCTCCATTCAGCAATGGTTAGCAGAATAGCAGAATCAGAAGGGACCTTAGAGGTCTTCTAGTCCAATCCCCTGTTCAAGCAAGAAACCCTATACCATTTCAGATAAATGGCTGTCCAATGTCTTCTTAAAAATCTCCAGTATTGGAAAACTCACAACTTCTGGAGGCAAGTTGTTCCACTGATTAATTATTCTAACTGTCAGGAAATTTATCCTTAGTTCTAGGTTGCTTCTCTCCTTGATTAGTTTCCATCCATTGCTTCTTATAATAATAATAATAATGATAAATTTGGAAGGGACCTTGGAGGTCATCTAGTCCAACCCCCTGCTCAGGTAGGAAACTACAAGCCATTTAACTCTTGGATTTTGCCTTGTTACTAAATAGCCCAGCATAGCCTCTTTAAGCAAAGGAACCAGTGCCGGCATTCTTACACCTGCGGTTAATAAAGATGTCAGGAAGTTGTGCGATTCTCGACTTTACCCAGAAACTCTTGAACCAGCACCTGCGAGCACTCCGCAGCGTTCCTTAGCGGTCTGAAACCGAATCTGCCACTGCCGTTTTCCCAAATCTAGCAGTGCCCCACCCCCCACCCCCTCCCCCCTCCGCCATCCAGACCTGGATGTGTGTCTACTTTAACGAAGAGAAGGACGAGGGTTAGAACAATTCACCAGTGGAACAACCTGCCTCCAGTTTTGAGAAGAGACTGGACAGCCATTTGTCCAAAATGGTATAGGGTTTCCTACCTGAGCAGGGGGTTGGACTAGATGACCTCCAAGGTCCCTTCCAACTTTATCATTATTATTATTATTATTATAAGAAGCAATGGATGGAAACTAATCAAGTTGAGAAGCAACCTAGAACTAAGGATACATTTCCTGACAGTTAGAACAATTAATCAGTGGAATAACTTGCCTCCAGAAGTTGTGAGTGTTCCAATACTGGAGATTTTTAAGAAGAGATTGGTCAACCATTTGTCTGAAATGATATGGGGTTTTTGTTTGAGCAGGGCGTTGGACTAGAAGACTTCCAAGGCAATGGCCCCCAACCTTTTTCATGATAAATCGTACTTCAAATAAACGACATTTTCTTTTATCACTTAATCTTCATAACATAAGACCAAAAGGCATGCAACCTGCATCTTAAATTGATTACTGAGAAATCAGGAAAATATTGTCTGATCTTGAAGCATTTTATAACCGCTGTTGGTTTGCTTATCATAGGTTTGGGATAACTTTTCTAGTAATAACTGTACTGCATGTGGGTTATTTTTTTTAGACGATACCCTGAGTAAGAAAAATCAAGATTAAACTGTGGGAATTCTTGTGATGGACCAAAAGCATTTGCAATATAGTGAATAGTATTAATACATTGAATTTGCTTACATTGATTTAAGAGAGTCACTGTGAGATTTATTTGAATGTAGGATATGGCCTTTTAAAATGGTTCTGTCTCAAAATAATACATCTACAAATGCATTCCTAAGTAAATTAAATTGGGAGCAGGTCTCTCAGTCTCTATAAGACTTATTTCTAAGTAATTATGGTTAGAAGTGAGCTCTGTAAAGATGTCAAACTGGTATGTCAGAAAGTAGTTACATTGTAAATTAATACCATATCAGCTAAAAGGCTACATTTTTTTCTACTGGCAGATGGATCAACAGTGCTTACAATATATTACAAGTGCACTTGAAAAATAGGCAGTAGATAGGCTCTCCATTCAGCAGTGGTTAGCAGAATAGCAGAATCAGAAGGGACCTTAGAGGTCTTCTAGTCCAACCCCCTGTTCAAGCAAGAAACCCTATACCATTTCAGATAAATGGCTGTCCAATGTCTTCTTAAAAATCTCCAGTATTGGAACACTCACAACTTCTGGAGGCAAGTTGTTCCATTGATTCATTATTCTAACTGTCAGGAAATTTATCCTTAGTTCTAGGTTGCTTCTCTCCTTGATTAGTTTCCATCCATTGCTTCTTATAATAATAATAATAATGATAAAGTTGGAAGGGACCTTGGAGGTCATCTAGTCCAACCCCCTGCTCAGCCATGCTCTGGCCATTTAACTCTTGGAATTTGCCTTGTTACTAAATAGCCCAGCATAGCCTCTTTAAGTAAAGGAACCAGTGCCGGCATTCTTACACCTGCGGTTAATAAAGATGTCAGGAAGTTGTGCGATTCTCGAGTTTACCCAGAAAAGCTTGAACCAGCACCTGCGAGCACTCCGCAGCGTTCCTCAGCGGTCTGAACCGAATCGGCCACTGCCGTTTTCCCAAATCTAGGAGCGCCCCACCCCCTACCCCCTCCACCGCCCAGACCTGAACTTCAGGACATGTTTTCTGCTACCTCCAATTTCCCGGCCTTAGACGGGTGGAAAACGCCTCTCCGTCGCTGGACCTGGGCTGCAGTCGGCTTGTGGCATCGAGAAGTTGTCTCGGCTCCCCAGTCTCAATGCGCTGACTTCGCGACGGTGAACGGCAAAGTCGAGTTCTATGTTGTGTGGTCTCTGCGCGAGCCGCCCCACCAGCTGAGCAGGTGAGGTCTCCGGCCTGCGCATGTTGTTCCCACTGGCAATTTATTTAAGGAAGCAAAAACAGCTGGGAGGCGGAGATCAACAGGAGCTCCGAGGGAACACTCCTTCCACCCCCTCTAGGAATAAGTCCAGAGGGGGTTCAGGGGTTCTACCTCTACACCTGGATTCTCTAACCCTTCCCTTTGCCCGGGAAGGGAATTTCGAATCGCGGGCCAGCAGATACGCGCTGTGCTCCGCGATTCTGACACCTTCCCAGCTGGACGGCTAATAAGTAGCCGCCATCGCCGTCGCCCCGTACTGGAAGCTCCGCCTTTATTACTCTCTTGATACCAAATGATGCTGGATTCAAATTTTAAATTCCGTTTTGGTCGCCACGATATAAAAAAGATGTTGAGACTCTAGAAAGAGTGGAGAGAAAAGCAACAAAGATGATTAGGGGACTGGAGGCTAAAACATAAGAACGGTTGCAGGAATTGGGGCTGCCATAAAGAAGTGAGGCTGGGGGTCAAGCTATTCTCCAAAGCACCTGAAGGCAGGACAGACTTGAACGCTGGGCGCTATCTAACAAAATGAAATTCAATGGTGAAAAAAGTAAGGTTCTACATTTAGGCAAGAAAAACCAAATGCACAGGTATAGTATAGGGGGTACCTTGCTCAATAGTAGTAACTGTGAGGGGGATCTCGGAGTCCTAGTGGACAATCTTTTAAATATGAGCCAGCAGTATGCTGCAGCTGCCAAAAAAGCCAACATAGTGCTAGGCTGCATTAACAGAGGGATAGAATCAAGATCACGTGAAGTATTAATACCACTTTACAATGCCTTGGTAAGGCCACACTTGGAATACTGCATCCAGTTTTGGTCGCCACGATGTAAAAAAGATGTTGAGACTCTAGAAAGAGTACAGAGAAGAGCAACAAAGATGATTAGGGGACTGAAGGCTAAAACGTATAAGGACCGGTTGCTGGGATTGGGTGTGTCTACTTTAACGAAGAGAAGCACTGTTCCAATATCTCAGGGGCTGCCACAAAGAAGAGGGAGTCAAGCTATTTTCCAAAGCGCCTGAAGGTAGGACAAGAAGCAACGTGTGGAAACTAACCAAAGACAGAATCAACCTAGAGCTAAGGAGAAACTTCCTGACAGTTAGAACAATTAACCAGTGGAAAAACCTGCCTCCAGAAGCGGTGAATGCTCCAACACTGGAAGTTTTTAAGAAGAGACTGGAGAGCCATTTGTCCAAAATGGTATAGGGTTTCCTACCTGAGCAGGGGATTGGACTAGATGACCTCCAAGGTCCCTTCCAACTTTATCATTATTATTACTATTACTATTATTATTATTATTATTATTATTATTATAAGAAGCAATGGATGGAAACTAATCAAGTTGAGAAGCAACCTAGAACTAACGATACATTTCCTGACAGTTAGAATAATTAATCAGTGGAACAACTTGCCTCCAGAAGTTGTGAGTGTTCCAATACTGGAGATTTTTAAGAAGACATTGGTCAACCATTTGTCTGAAATGATATGGGGTTTTTGTTTGAGCAGGGGGTTGGACTAGAAGACCTCCAAGGCAATGGCCCCCAACCTTTTTCATGGTAAATCTTACTTCAAATAAATGACATTTTGTTTTATCACTTAATCTTCATAACTTAAGACCAAAAGGCATGCAACCTGTATCTTAAATTGATTACTGAGAAATCAGGGAAATATTGTCTGATCTTGAGCATTTTATAACCGCTGTTGGTTTGCTTATCATAGGTTTGGGATAACTTTTCTAGTAATAACTGTACTGCATGTGGGTTTTTTTTTTAGACGATACCCTGAGTAAGCAAAATGAAGATTAAATTGTGGGAATTCTTGTGATGGACCAAAAGCATTTGCAATATAGTGAATAGTATTAATACATTGAATTTGCTTACATTGATTTAAGAGAGTCACTGTGAGATTTATTTGAATGTAGGATATGGCCTTTTAAAATGGTTCTGTCTCAAAATAATCCATCTAAAAATGCATTCCTAAATCAATTAAATTGGGAGCAGGTCTCTCAGTCTCTATAAGACTTATTTCTAAGTAATTATGGTTTGAAGTGAGCTCTGTAAAGATGTCAAACTGGTATGTCAGAAAGTAGTTACATTGTAATTTAATACCATATCAGCTAAAAGGCTACATTTTTTTCTACTGGCAGATACATCAACAGTGGTTAGAATATATTACAAGTACACTTGAAAAATAGGCAGTAGATAGGCTCTTCATTCAGCAGTGGTTAGCAGAATAGCAGAATCAGAAGGGACCTTAGAGGTCTTCTAGTCCAACCCCCTGTTCAAGCAAGAAACCCTATACCATTTCAGATAAATGGCTGTCCAATGTCTTCTTAAAATCTCCAGTATTGGAACACTCACAACTTCTGGAGGCAAGTTGTTCCACTGATTAATTATTCTAACTATCAGGAAATTTATCCTTAGTTCTAGGTTGCTTCTCTCCTTGATTAGTTTCCATCCATTGCTTCTTATAATAATAATAATAATGATATGATAAAGTTGGAAGGGACCTTGGAGGTCATCTAGTCCAACCCCCTGCTCAGGTAGGAAACTACAAGCCATTTAACTCTTGGATTTTGCCTTGTTACTAAATAGCCCAGCATAGCCTCTTTAAGCAAAGGAACCAGTGCCGGCATTCTTACACCTGCCATTAATAAAGATGTCAGGAAGTTGTGCGATTCTCGAGTTTACCCAGAAACGCTTGAACCAGCACCTGCGAGCACTCCGCAGCATTCCTCAGCGGTCTGAACCGAATCGGCCACTGCCGTTTTCCCAAATCTAGGAGCGCCCCACCCCCTACCCCCTCCACCGCCCAGACCTGAACTTCAGGACATGTTTTCTGCTACCTCCAATTTCCCGGCCTTAGACGGGTGGAAAACGCCTCTCCGTCGCTGGAGCTGGGCTGCAGGCGGCTTGTGGCATCGAGAAGTTGTCTCGGCTCCCCAGTCTCAATGCGCTGACTTCGCCACGGTGAACGGCAAAGTCGAGTTCTATGTTGTGTGGTCTCTGCGCGAGCCGCCCCACCAGCTGAGCAGGTGAGGTCTCCGGCCTGTGCATGTTGTTCCCACTGGCAATTTATTTAAGGAAGCAAAAACAGCTGGGAGGCGGAGATCAACAGGAGCTCCGAGGGAACACTCCTTCCACCCCCTCTAGGAATAAGTCCAGAGGGGGTTCAGGGGTTCTACCTCTACACCTGGATTCTCTAACCCTTCCCTTTGCCCGGGAAGGGAATTTCGAATCGCGGGCCAGCAGATACGCGCTGTGCTCCGCGATTCTGACACCTTCCCAGCTGGACGGCTAATAAGTAGCCGCCATCGCCGTCGCCCCGTACTGGAAGCTCCGCCTTTATTACTCTCTTGATACCAAATGATGCTGGATTCAAATTTTAAATTCCGTTTTGGTCGCCACGATATAAAAAAGATGTTGAGACTCTAGAAAGAGTGGAGAGAAAAGCAACAAAGATGATTAGGGGACTGGAGGCTAAAACATAAGAACGGTTGCAGGAATTGGGGCTGCCATAAAGAAGTGAGGCTGGGGGTCAAGCTATTCTCCAAAGCACCTGAAGGCAGGACAGACTTGAACACTGGGCGCTATCTAACAAAATGAAATTCAATGGTGAAAAAAGTAAGGTTCTACATTTAGGCAAGAAAAACCAAATGCACAGGTATAGTATAGGGGGTACCTTGTCAATAGTAGTAACTGTGAGGGGGATCTCGGAGTCCTAGTGGACAATCATTTAAATATGAGCCAGCAGTGTGCTGCAGCTGCCAAAAAAGCCAACATAGTGCTAGGCTGCATTAACAGAGGGATAGAATCAAGATCACGTGAAGTATTAATACCACTTTACAATGCCTTGGTAAGGCCACACTTGGAATACTGCATCCAGTTTTGGTCGCCACGATGTAAAAAAGATGTTGAGACTCTAGAAAGAGTACAGAGAAGAGCAACAAAGATGATTAGGGGACTGAAGGCTAAAACGTATAAGGACCGGTTGCTGGGATTGGGTATGTCTACTTTAACGAAGAGAAGCACTGTTCCAATATCTCAGGGGCTGCCACAAAGAAGAGGGAGTCAAGCTATTTTCCAAAGCGCCTGAAGGTAGGACAAGAAGCAACGTGTGGAAACTAACCAAAGACAGAATCAACCTAGAGCTAAGGAGAAACTTCCTGACAGTTAGAACAATTAACCAGTGGAAAAACCTGCCTCCAGAAGCGGTGACTGCTCCAACACTGGAAGTTTTTAAGAAGAGACTGGAGAGCCATTTGTCCAAAATGGTATAGGGTTTCCTACCTGAGCAGGGGATTGGACTAGATGACCTCCAAGGTCCCTTCCAACTTTATCATTATTATTACTATTACTATTATTATTATTATTATTATTATTATTATAAGAAGCAATGGATGGAAACTAATCAAGTTGAGAAGCAACCTAGAACTAACGATACATTTCCTGACAGTTAGAATAATTAATCAGTGGAACAACTTGCCTCCAGAAGTTGTGAGTGTTCCAATACTGGAGATTTTTAAGAAGACATTGGTCAACCATTTGTCTGAAATGATATGGGGTTTTTGTTTGAGCAGGGGGTTGGACTAGAAGACCTCCAAGGCAATGGCCCCCAACCTTTTTCATGGTAAATCTTACTTCAAATAAATGACATTTTGTTTTATCACTTAATCTTCATAACTTAAGACCAAAAGGCATGCAACCTGTATCTTAAATTGATTACTGAGAAATCAGGGAAATATTGTCTGATCTTGAGCATTTTATAACCGCTGTTGGTTTGCTTATCATAGGTTTGGGATAACTTTTCTAGTAATAACTGTACTGCATGTGGGTTATTTTTTTTAGACGATACCCTGAGTAAGCAAAATGAAGATTAAATTGTGGGAATTCTTGTGATGGACCAAAAGCATTTGCAATATAGTGAATAGTATTAATACATTGAATTTGCTTACATTGATTTAAGAGAGTCACTGTGAGATTTATTGGAATGTAGGATATGGCCTTTTAAACTGGTTCTCTCTCAAAATAATCCATCTAAAAATGCATTCCTAAATAAATTAAATTAGGAGCAGGTCTCTCAGTCTCTATAAGACTTATTTCTAAGTAATTATGGTTAGAAGTGAGCTCTGTAAAGATGTCAAACTGGTATGTCAGAAAGTAGTTACATTGTAATTTAATACCATATCAGCTAAAAGGCTACATTTTTTTCTACTGGCAGATACATCAACAGTGGTTAGAATATATTACAAGTACACTTGAAAAATAGGCAGTAGATAGGCTCTCCATTCAGCAGTGGTTAGCAGAATAGCAGAATCAGAAGGGACCTTAGAGGTCTTCTAGTCCAACCCCCTGTTCAAGCAAGAAACCCTATACCATTTCAGATAAATGGCTGTCCAATGTCTTCTTAATAATCTCCAGTATTGGAACACTCACAACCTCTAGAGGCAAGTTGTTCCACTGATTAATTATTCTAACTATCAGGAAATTTATCCTTAGTTCTAGGTAGCTTCTCTCCTTGATTAGTTTCCATCCATTGCTTCTTATAATAATAATAATAATAATGATAAAGTTGGAAGGGACCTTGGAGGTCATCTAGTCCAACCAGGTAGGAAACTACAAACCATAACTCTTGGATTTTGCCTTGCTACTAAATAGCCCAGCATAGGCTCTTTAAGCAAAGGAACCAGTGCCGGCATTCTTACACCTGAGGTTAATAAAGATGTCAGGAAGTTGTGCGATTCTCGAATTTACCCAGAAACGCTTGAACCAGCACGTGCGAGCACTCCGCAGGGTTCCTCAGCGGTCTGAACCGAATCGGCCACTGCCGTTTTCCCAAATCTAGGAGCGCCCCACCCCCCACCCCCTCCGCCGTCCAGACCTGAACTTCAGGACATGTTTTCTGCTACCTCCAATTTCCCGGCTTTAGATGGGTGGAAAACGCCTCTCCGTCGCTGGAGCTGGGCTGCAGGCGGCTTGTGGCATCGAGAAGTTCCCTCGGCTCCCCAGTCTCAATGGGCTGACTTCGCCACAGTGAACAGCAAAGTCGAGTTCTACGTTGTGTGGTCTCTGCGCGAGCCGCCCCGCCAGCTGAGCAGGTGAGGTCTCCGGCCTGCGCATGTTGCCCCGCTGGCAATTTATTTACGTTGAGTGTTCCCCATTTTAAAAACAGTTCCAGTAACTATGCCTTTATTACTCTCTTGATACCAAATGATGTTGGATTCAAATTTTAAATTCCGTTTTGGTCGCCACGATATAAAAAAGATGTTGAGACTCTAGAAAGAGTGGAGAGAAAAGCAACAAAGATGATTAGGGGACTGGAGGCTAAAACATAAGAACCGTTGCAGGAATTGGGGCTGCCATAAAGAAGTGAGGCTGGGGGTCAAGCTATTCTCCAAAGCACCTGAAGGCAGGACAGATTTGAACACTGGGCGCTATCTAAGAAAATGAAATTGAATCGTGAAAAAAGTAAGGTTCTACATTTAGGCAGAAAAACCATATGCACAGGTATAGTATAGGGGGTACCTTGCTCAATAGTAGTAACTGTGAGGGGGATCTCGGAGTCCTAGTGGACAATCATTTAAATATGAGCCAGCAGTGTGCTGCAGCTGCCAAAAAAGCCAACATAGTGCTAGGCTGCATTAACAGAGGGATAGAATCAAGATCACGTGAAGTATTAATACCACTTTACAATGCCTTGGTAAGGCCACACTTGGAATACTGCATCCAGTTTTGGTCACCACGATGTAAAAAAGATGTTGAGACTCTAGAACGAGTACAGAGAAGAGCAACAAAGATGATTAGGGGACTGAAGGCTAAAACGTATAAGGACCGGTTGCTGGGATTGGGTATGTCTACTTTAACGAAGAGAAGCACTGTTCCAATATCTCAGGGGCTGCCACAAAGAAGAGGGAGTCAAGCTATTTTCCAAAGCGCCTGAAGGTAGGACAAGAAGCAACGTGTGGAAACTAACCAAAGACAGAAGCAACCTAGAGCTAAGGAGAAACTTCCTGACAGTTAGAACAATTAACCAGTGGAAAAACCTGCCTCCAGAAGCGGTGAATGCTCCAACACTGGAAGTTTTTAAGAAGAGACTGGACAGCCATTTGTCCAAAATGGTATAGGGTTTCCTACCTGAGCAGGGGGTTGGACTAGATGACCTCCAAGGTCCCTTCCAACTTTATCATTATTATTACTATTACTATTATTATTATTATTATTATTATTATTATTATAAGAAGCAATGGATGGAAACTAATCAAGTTGAGAAGCAACCTAGAACTAAGGATACATTTCCTGACAGTTAGAATAATTAATCAGTGGAACAACTTGCCTCCAGAAGTTGTGAGTGTTCCAATACTGGAGGTTTTTAAGAAGAGATTGGTCAACCATTTGTCTGAAATGATATGGGGTTTTTGTTTGAGCAGGGGGTTGGACTAGAAGACCTCCAAGGCAATGGCCCCCAACCTTTTTCATGGTAAATCTTACTTCAAATAAATGACATTTTGTTTTATCACTTAATCTTCATAACTAAGACCAAAAGGCATGCAACCTGTATCTTAAATTGATTACTGAGAAATCAGGGAAATATTGTCTGATCTTGAGCATTTTATAACCGCTGTTGGTTTGCTTATCATAGGTTTGGGATAACTTTTCTAGTAATAACTGTACTGCATGTGGGTTATTTTTTTTAGACGATACCCTGAGTAAGCAAAATGAAGATTAAATTGTGGGAATTCTTGTGATGGACCAAAAGCATTTGCAATATAGTGAATAGTATTAATACATTGAATTTGCTTACATTGATTTAAGAGAGTCACTGTGAGATTTATTTGAATGTAGGATATGGCCTTTTAAACTGGTTCTCTCTCAAAATAATCCATCTAAAAATGCATTCCTAAATAAATTAAATTGGGAGCAGGTCTCTCAGTCTCTATAAGACTTATTTCTAAGTAATTATGGTTAGAAGTGAGCTCTGTAAAGATGTCAAACTGGTATGTCAGAAAGTAGTTACATTGTAATTTAATACCATATCAGCTAAAAGGCTACATTTTTTTCTACTGGCAGATACATCAACAGTGGTTAGAATATATTACAAGTACACTTGAAAAATAGGCAGTAGATAGGCTCTCCATTCAGCAGTGGTTAGCAGAATAGCAGAATCAGAAGGGACCTTAGAGGTCTTCTAGTCCAACCCCCTGTTCAAGCAAGAAACCCTATACCATTTCAGATAAATGGCTGTCCAATGTCTTCTTAATAATCTCCAGTATTGGAACACTCACAACCTCTAGAGGCAAGTTGTTCCACTGATTAATTATTCTAACTATCAGGAAATTTATCCTTAGTTCTAGGTAGCTTCTCTCCTTGATTAGTTTCCATCCATTGCTTCTTATAATAATAATAATAATAATGATAAAGTTGGAAGGGACCTTGGAGGTCATCTAGTCCAACCCCCTGCTCAGGTAGGAAACTACAAACCATTTAACTCTTGGATTTTGCCTTGCTACTAAATAGCCCAGCATAGCCTCTTTAAGCAAAGGAACCAGTGCCGGCATTCTTACACCTGAGGTTAATAAAGATGTCAGGAAGTTGTGCGATTCTCGAATTTACCCAGAAACGCTTGAACCAGCACGTGCGAGCACTCCGCAGCGTTCCTCAGCGGTCTGAACCGAATCGGCCACTGCCGTTTTCCCAAATCTAGGAGCGCCCCACCCCCCACCCCCTCCGCCGTCCAGACCTGAACTTCAGGACATGTTTTCTGCTACCTCCAATTTCCCGGCTTTAGATGGGTGGAAAACGCCTCTCCGTCGCTGGAGCTGGGCTGCAGGCGGCTTGTGGCATCGAGAAGTTCCTCGGCTCCCCAGTCTCAATGCGCTGACTTCGCCACGGTGAACGGCAAAGTCGAGTTCTACGTTGTGTGGTCTCTGCGCGAGCCGCCCCGCCAGCTGAGCAGGTGAGGTCTCCGGCCTGCGCATGTTGCCCCGCTGGCAATTTATTTACGTTGAGTGTTCCCCATTTTAAAAACAGTTCCAGTAACTATGCCTTTATTACTCTCTTGATACCAAATGATGTTGGATTCAAATTTTAAATTCCGTTTTGGTCGCCACGATATAAAAAAGATGTTGAGACTCTAGAAAGAGTGGAGAGAAAAGCAACAAAGATGATTAGGGGACTGGAGGCTAAAACATAAGAACCGTTGCAGGAATTGGGGCTGCCATAAAGAAGTGAGGCTGGGGGTTAAGGTATTCTCCAAAGCACCTAAAGGCAGGACAGATTTGAACACTGGGCGCTATCTAAGAAAATGAAATTGAATCGTGAAAAAAGTAAGGTTCTACATTTAGGCAGAAAAACCATATGCACAGGTATAGTATAGGGGGTACCTTGCTCAATAGTAGTAACTGTGAGGGGGATCTCGGAGTCCTAGTGGACAATCATTTAAATATGGGCCAGCAGTGTGCTGCAGCTGCCAAAAAAGCCAACATAGTGCTAGGCTGCATTAACAGAGGGATAGAATCAAGATCACGTGAAGTATTAATACCACTTTGCAATGCCTTGGTAAGGCCACACTTGGAATACTGCATCCAGTTTTGGTCACCACGATATAAAAAAGATGTTGAGACTCTAGAACGAGTACAGAGAAGAGCAACAAAGATGATTAGGGGACTGAAGGCTAAAACTGGAGGTTGCTGGACTTGGGTATGTCTAGTTTAACGAAGAGAAGGACGAGGGGTGCACGATAGCAGTGTTCCAATATCTCAGGGGCTGCCACAAAGAAGAGGGAGTCAAGCTATTTTCCAAAGCGCCTGAAGGCAGGACAAGAAGCAACGTGTGGAAACTAACCAAAGAGAGACGCAACCTAGAGCTAAGGAGAAACTTCCTGACAGTTAGAACAATTAACCAGTGGAACAACCTGCCTCCAGAAGCGGTGAATGCTCCAACACTGGAAGTTTTTAAGAAGAGACTGGACAGCCATTTGTCCAAAATGGTATAGGGTTTCCTACCTGAGCAGGGGGTTGGACTAGATGACCTCCAAGGTTGTTGGAATTATCTGCATTATCTGGCCTGTTAGGCTGAGTCATCAGCTGCAGTAGGCCAAGGTATAAGGAAGTCAAAAGAAAAAAAAGATTGGTGTAAACAAGTTTGTGCCGTGCGGTGCAAGGGAATGTTGTTTTGGTGTTTGTTAGTGCCGTGTGCAACAGCTGTATAGTAGCGTGTGCACGTGTAATATGCTAATATGCTGTGTCATAACAAATGTGGTTAACCCACAAATGGTGACCCCGACGTGATTCAAGTTTCTGAGCGCGTCTCCTCTTACTCACTCAGCGGAAGAGCTTACTGCAACTCAGGGCCGGTCGTCAGAGCTAGACGAAGCACCCTCCCAAAACATTACCATGAGTATGGGGACAACATTCTCTAAGCCTCAGGTTGCGCACCTCTCAGAACTTAGGGAATTGACCAAGTCATCAATAATTATTTTGAAAAACAATGGGAAAGATTTGTTGCTTCTCACTAAAGGGGATTTGATCCTTCTCTTAAAATATGTATATCAAAATTGCCCCGCATATCCCGAAGGAGGATCCCTAAAAACGTCTGTGTGGGTAAAATTAGGAAAGTATTTTCATGAATCCCCTCGTGCCCCTGCAAAAATTTTGTCTACATGGCGAATTGTAATTGAATGTCTCCAAATCCATGAAGATGCCATGAAAACAGAGAAGGGGAGGGTAGACCCCCCTCTTGCCTATAACTCTGAAAAGCCTGTAGACCCCCCCGCCTGCCTATGACTCTGAAAAGCCCAATGAGTTAAAAAAGGGACAGAGTGCAAAAGAAAAATCCTCTTTGGCAGTTTATCAAGCCGATGTGTCGCGCCAAAACAGGAAGGAGGAAAAGAACAAAGAAACCCCAACGTGCTACCTTCCCCTGCCAGCGCCATCTCCAGGGCACTGGCCGAAGCTTATGAAAAAGGGGAACTGCAACCTGAAGAATATCAATTTTGTGCGCCTGTTTTTATTGATCCCATCACAGGCAATCGCAGATATGAAACAATTCCTATAAAAAATATTAAGGAAATTAAGCAAGCTGCATCAAATTATGGGATTTCTAGCCATTATACCTTGGGTCTGATAGGTCACATGGCTACTAGTTTTTTTTTGTTGCCTGAAGATTGGAAAGGGCTAGTCAATATGGTTTTAACATCTTCTCAATATGTGGTTTGGGAATCAGAATGGAAAAAGGAATGTCAAAAGATCGTTTCAGCTTGGCCTGGCCGTAATGCACCCACTGTAGACCAGTTAACTGGAAGTGGGAATTACACTTACCTGGGGAATCAACAAGCAATGAACCCTTTGTTCTATTCCCATTCAGCCCTAGCTGCTAAAGCTGCCTTAACTAGGGTTGATGATCCACAAAGGGGAACAAAAGGCTCTTTTGTAAAGATTTTTCAAGGGCCTAATCAGTCTTATGGGGAATTTGTGGATCAGTTACAAAAGGCCATTTCTAGGGAAATCACAAATGAAATAGCCTGCGAGGAATTGTTGAAGAAACTTGCTTTTGAAAATGCCAATGAGGACTGCAAACGAATCCTGCAGCCCTTAATGAGCAAACCTGATGCAGGATTGGCAGATTATATTCAAGCCTGTAGAATTGTGGGGACCAATGCATTTAACATGGAAACTTTGGCTATGGCCTTACAAACAGCAGGAAGTAATGGGCAAACTGAGGGTAAAGCTGGTAACTGTTTTAATTGTGGGAAGCCTGGTCATTTTAAAAATCAGTGCCGGGCCCCAGGGGGGGGTGCTAATAAAAGCAGGGGAGTAGGAGTCAGACCTAAAACTGTTTGCCCGCGCTGTAAAAAGGGGTTTCACTGGGCAAACCAGTGTCGCTCCAACCCTATACCCGCTGATTCCCAGGAACCGGGAAACTAGAGCTGGGGCATTCAGCTAGCCCCGCCTCAAAGGCTGAACCTTATCATTTTGTCCTGGTGGCCTCTGAGACAATAGCCACAGGTTTATCTGGGCTGTCATATTTTTTGCCAATCCAGCCGTCTGTCCCTTTTCCCCCTGATTGTGACACCCCTCTGTTAGTGTTTCCTCACCGTGACTTTATTATGCAGGGAGTAATGGCTATGCCGTTTTTGAAAGACCCAGCTGACTTTACATCAGTCGCTTTGACATTTACCCCTAACACTCCCATGACTGTTCTTGAGGGAACAGTAGTGCCCCAACAACCACAAGTTTTGGCAATTGAGCAAGAAATTCAAAAGTTCCGCCCCTCTATGGCCTTTCAAATCAATGGACGCTCCTTTTTTGGTATTCTAGATACCGGAGCTGATGTATCGGTCATAAGAGAGGAGGAGTGGCCCTCTGAGTGGCAGACCGACAGCGCACCGTCGGTTCGGGGAGTGGGAGGAGTCCAACACGCACGTGTGAGCAAACATTGGCTTTCTGTGACCTCAGAAGAAACATCAGTCACTGCCCACATTAAACCTGTCATTCTTCCACTTCATACTAATCTGTGGGGTCGGGATTTGATGAGTCAGTTCAATGCAAAATTAATTTTGGATTAAGATGTCTCAATTAATAAAGTTAAACCTCCTGACTGACACCCCAGTTTGGGTGGATCAGTGGCCTTTAACCAAAGAAAAATTAGCCGCTCTGGTGCAATTGGTAGATCAACAATTAGAATTAAAACACATTGAACCCTCATTGAGTCCTTATAACACTCCAGTGTTTGTCATAAAGAAAAAATCTGGAAAATGGAGAATTTTAAGCGATCTTAGAAATATCAATAAGATCATTCGCCCCATGGGAGCGCTTCAATGCGGTTTACCTAATCCTAATTTGATACCAAAAGACTATGACCTTATGGTTATAGATTTAAAAGATGCATTTTTCTCTATTCCACTACACCCAGAGGACAAACACTTATTTGCTTTTACTGTGCCTGAAATGAATAACTCCAAGCCCACAGCCAGATATCAATGGACTGTCTTGCCTCAAGGAATGCTAAACAGTCCTACAATATGTCAATATGTTGTCAATCAGGTTTTAAGACCATATCGGGACAAGTTTCCTCATTTTAAAATTTACCATTATATGGATGATATTTTAGTGGCAGCTCCAGGGCCCTCAGGTACAGTATCAGCAACCTTGCCTGTTCTAACCTCCATTTTTCAAACAAATGGGTTTTTTATTTCACCTGAAAAAATTCAGCTTAAACACCCCTTTCTGTACTTGGGCCACAAGCTTTTAGCCTCACACGCTGAGCCTCAGCTGTCTAAGTTGTGTCTTCCACCATGCCCAACCTTAGTCCAACTTCAACAATATTTAGGATCAATTAATTGGGCCCGTCCCTATATGGGACTAACCACCTCTCAATTGGCTCCATTGTTCTCTGCTCTTACGCAGGGAAAAAATCCAGGAGATAAGATCGTGTTAACTCAACAACTTAAAACTTGTGACATCATTCAACATGCATTGTCAAAAGTATGGGTCGATCGTGTTCAGCCCAATATGCCTTTTTCTATGCTAATTTTTAACACTGTTGACCTTCCTATAGCAGCTTTGGCTCAGATCGTGTCTAACAAAAAAATAATGATTGTAGAATGGATCCACTTAGCTCACACCCCGAAGAACACCATTTCACAGAAACATACGCTCTTTGCTCAGCTTATAACAAAATCTCGCTTTAGGGCAAAGGCTTTAGGGGGTGTTGAACCGTCCTTTTTATATATCCCTTGTTCGCTAACGGCTTGGGAAAGTTTGTTGGCCAATTATGAATCTTTGCAGCAAGCACTTGCTGATTGGCCAGGAGAAGTGTCTTGCCATCCACCATCAGATCCTCGCATTTTTTTTATTAAAAACAGTCCCATTTAAATGGCAATCTCCTTGTGCTTCTTTCCCTTTAAAAGAAGCAATAACGGTGTTTGCAGACGGCAGCAAGACTCATGGAGCCTGTGCTTGGAAAGAGGAGGGTAAGTGGTGTACAAAAATCACCCCCCCACAGACATCAGCTCAGCGCTCTGAGCTAGTGGCAGCCACAATGGCATTTTTTCATTTTAAAGATCAACCCTTTAATTTGATCCTGGACAGTTTATATGTTACCCAAATTGTCAAAACCATTTTTGATTCTTATTTAGCACCAAATGTCTCTATGGATCTGTTAACATTATTTTTGGACTTGCAACATCTCATAAACGATCGGAAACACCCATTTTTTGTTGCCCATATTCGTAGCCATCAGCCTTTTCCAGGTCCACTCCAAGAAGGCAATGATGTTGCCGATGCTGCCGCCTCACAAACACCTCTTAATATGCCACTCACTTTTTTAACCCCTTGGGAAAGTCACTCCTATTTCCATCAGAATAAGAAAGCATTAATCAAACAATTTAATCTTTCAGCTGCTGAAGCTACTGCCATCGTTCAGCAATGTCCAACCTGTAGCAAGCAAGCACACTCAATACCACTAGGAGTAAATCCTCGTGGTTTGGAGAGCTGTCAAATTTGGCAAATGGATATTACTCAATATCCTCCCTTTGCCCCTTGGAAACATATTCATGTTTCTATTGATACATATTCTGGCTTTATTATGGCTTCCCCCCAGAGGGGTGAGGCCACTAAACATGTTATCAATCACTGTATTCGGTCATTTGCATTGTTGGGACGCCCCAAAGAACTAAAATCAGACAACGGACCTGCTTATATTAGCTCTGCTTTTGCAGAATTCTGTACAAAATGGTCCATTGTTCATAAATTTGGCATTCCGTATAATAGCCAAGGTCAAGCCTTGGTGGAGCGAGCAAATCAAACATTAAAAACAGCTCTCAATCGATATTTAAATGAAAAGGGGAAAATCGCCCCTGGCCTCCCAGCAGTGCAAAACATCCTTAACTTGTGCCTTTATACACTAAACTTTTTAAATCTGACGGGCGATCCACCATCAACAGCTGCCTCTCGTCATTTTTCAACAGTCCCTCCCCCTACTTCAAGACCTCCAGTTTACTATCGACGGCTTCCAGACCCGACGTGGAAAGGTCCTGCAGAGCTTATCACCTGGGGGAGAGGCTACGCTGCAGTAGATGATCATGGCAAAATCATTTGGACTCCAGCTCACTGTGTTCGCCCTTATTTGGTTCAATCTTCACCATCCTAACCAGACATCAGATGACCATGGACCCTGGGCCCACAACTCTTTTATGAAAGATGTGCAGAATATTTCTCGCCTTTTGAACAAGACTGAGTGTTGGATGTGCATGCATATTCCAACCCTGGAGGGGGGACTTTTTATGCATGCGGTGCCTTTTAATACAACTGGTTGGAAACAATTTCCCTGGTCTAGAGGGACTCTTTCCAATGCTATGGTGAATTATACGGTATACACAATAGGAAGCAGAATCCAGGAAAAGGCAGCGTTTTGTTGGGAATATAAGAACACTGCTAAAAACTCTGTTTTAGTAGGCAGATACCCATATTGTAACATCACATTTCAACTTTCAAACAACATGACTAGACCACATCCCTTTAAGAAAATTCCTCTTTTTGAATCCCTTGATGATTTTTCTGATTATATGTGTACCTATCAAATAACTGGATGCTCACTATCAACAGGATGTCACCCCGGCAACACAGACACGATGTCCACACTCTTCCTTTGCAGTATTGTAAGAGCCATGGCTCGCCAAACTGTGCAAAGCTCCAACACGACTACAAATATATTAAGTAATGTATGGATGCTTTGTGGCCGGTGGGCATATCAACGTATACCTCCACGGTGGTCCGGCCGTTGTACATTGGGCTTTCTTGCTCCCTCAGTTTTTGTTTCAGATCAGCCACCTTCAGGCCGTTTGCGCAATCGAAGAGATCTAGAAAATGGCCTAGGAGGACCTGGCAGTACAGGAACACAAGTTGCACGATCTATATATTTCCATCTATGGGGGTAGCCATGAATTACAGAGACATCTATGCATTAAATAACTGGACTATGCACATGTTCAACGCTACCATTCAGACTACCAAATTGTTAAACAAGGAAGTGGCAGAAATACGAGAGATTGTTCTGCAAAACCGTTATGCTTTAGACATTATCCTTGCCTCGAAAGGAGGAGTATGTGCCTTAATCCATTCTCATTGTTGTGTTTATATCTCTGATTACAAAGCCAATATCACAGGTACCATTGAGCATATGGAAGACATGGTTCGTCATGATCCATTACAATCTGACGGATCTGGCGCAATAAACATTTGGGATGCCCTATGGTCTTGGCTACCTGACGGAATCTGGCTGCGATCATTGGTTTCTGGTATTATAACTATTGTAGTTATTTTAGTTTTGATATGTTGTTGTATTCAATGTTTGCCTTCTTTGTTTATGATGTTTAAAAATTTTTCCTCAGGAACTGTCACCCACCAACAGGTCAATTTAGTAACTACACCTATCACTGCAGTTCAGTTACCCTTGCTAACCAAACCGGCCTTCACTTTGCCAAGCGACACTGAGGATGACTTCCTATAAAGAGCAACCTCCTTATTTTTAAATAAAACAGAAAAGTAGGAGATGTTGGAATTATCTGGATTATCTGGCCTGTTAGGCTGAGTCATCAGCTGCAGTAGGCCAAGGTATAAGGAAGTCAAAAGAAAAAAAAAGATTGGTGTAAACAAGTTTGTGCCGTGCGGTGCAAGGGAATGTTGTTTTGGTGTTTGTTAGTGCCGTGTGCAAGAGCTGTATAGTAGCGTGTGCAAAACAAAGTTAGCACGTGTAATATGCTAATATGCTGTGTCATAACAAATGTGGTTGGTGTAAGGTGGTCACCAGGTGCCTATAAACCCGCCTTCTGATAACACAATAAAAGGGATGCTTCGGCTTTGTTTGAGGTCCCCATCCCGAGGAAACCACGTGTACGTGTCTGTTCTTCAACACCCATGGGAGACCGCTGGGCGCGAGAAAACCCACACAAGGTCCCTTCCAACTTTATCATTATTATTACTATTATTATTATTATTATTATTATTATTATTATTATTATTATTATTATTATTATTATAAGAAGCAATGTGTTGGAATTATTGATTATCTGGCCTGTTAGGCTGAGTCATCAGCTGCAGTAGGCCAAGGTATGAGGAAGTCAGAAGTGAAAAAACAAGATAGTGCCGTGCGGTAATGTGTTTTGGTGTTTGTTGGTGCCGTGTGTAACAGCTGTATAGTAGCGTGTGCAAAACAAAGTTAGCACGTGTAATATGCTAATATGCTGTGTCATAACAAATGTGGTTGGTGTAAGGTGGTCACCAGGTGCATATAAACCCGCCTTCTGATAACACAATAAAAGGGATGCTTCGGCTTTGTTTGAGGCTCCCATCCCGAGGAAACCACGTGTACGTGTCTGTTCTTCAACACCCATGGGAGACCGCTGGGCGCGTGAAAACCCACAAATGGTGACCCCGACGTGATTCAAGTTTCTGAGCACGTCTCTTGGTACTGCAACTCAGGGCCGGTCGTCGGGATAGACGAAGCACCCTCCCAAAATATTACGTCTCTTGGTACCCTCTTACTCACTCAGCGGAAGAGCTTACTGCAACTCAGGGCCGGTCGTCAGAGCTAGACGAAGCACCCTCCCAAAACATTACCGTGAGTATGGGGACAGGATTCTCTAAGCCTCAGGTTGCGCACCTCCCAGAACTTAGGGAATTTACCAAGTCATCAATAATTGTTTTGAAAAACAATGGGAAAGATTTGCTGCTTCCCACTAAAAGGGATTTGATCCTCCTCTTGAAATATGTATATCTAAATTGCCTTGCATAGCCCGAAGGAGGATCCCTAAAAATATCTGTGTGGGTTAAATTAGGAAAGTATTTTCATGAATGACCAGGATGTCTAAAACTGTGACTGTTAACTGTTTCAAATCCAAAGGAAAAAGAATTTTAAAGTCTGCTAGAAATTCTGCTTAAAATAAGCCACAAAAAGGAAAAACCTCACTCTGTTTGTCTGGCCAACAAACAGAGTGAAGAAAAAGAAATGTGTTTGTTTGTTTGTTTGTTTGTTTTCCTCTTTCTCTCTGTGTACTCTCAAGAACAGCCTTAAGTTACCAGGAGGGATTGTTTTAAGTTTATCTGTTGGAAAAGTTTCACTTGCATTTACTGTAGGTGTTTTATCTATCCTTTTCCTGAAAAAAGTGTGTCTATCTACAAGAGCCTTTTGAAACTCAAGTCTGCTTGTGTGGGGAAATAATTTTTTAAAGTTACTTTTCACTTATTGGTGATGCTACTATGAAACTTTTCTTATCCCAAATATATAAGCATTTCTCAATCTCTAAAACGATGTGGTCTATTTTAGAATAAATGTTCTCCTACCCTTGGCAAGTTGCACACCTTAAAATATTAGGCTTTTAAAATTATTTGGAGTTTTCAGCATTTTCAAACTGCCTGTAAGCTACCCCCCTTCCAATTCTATTTCTGTCCTTTGTTCTCCATACCTTTTGTCTGCCTCTCCTGGTAGAGTCCGTCCAGAAAGTGGGGGGGAGACCTTGTTCTTGTATCTTTCAGCCCTGAAACCCTCTCCCAAGCCTTTGGAAGCAGAACACACAGACCCAGATGCTGCCTCCATCCATTTGAGCCATGGAATTGAGTTTGGAATCCAGTCATCCACTAAAAAGCCACCATGCAATCTGAGTGGGGAACATCTTCCCAAGTCCTACCATTTCCCCAGATGCCTGTGAGAGCTGCAGAAGGAAGGTGGTGCCATGTGAAGCCTCAGAAGAGAAAATTAAGACTGTGGGGGGAGGGTAACTTTCTTGCCCCATTTGTATTGTAACAAGCCAGTTGAATGTATTAATGGAGAGATGGCAATTAGGAATAGGTCGTAGAACAAGTATTGAACACCTTGGACTTCTATCTGGTGGGAGGGAAAACTTTTCCAGAATGTTTGTATTGCCTGTTTTGTAGAAATAGCTGCATATGCACACACACACAAACACACACCATTCAGAATCATACTTGAGTCCCCTCCACCTACCTTTAGTAAAGTTCCCCAGGCTGATTTTTGCTCTATTGCACCAAAGCTTTGTGGGACCAACTTCCAACAGATAACAAGGGGGAGGGAACTAGGCCCCCTCAGGTGATTTGCAATTCATATGCCCTGACTAAGGAAGCAACAGGAAAAATCCCAAAACTTATGCTCTGAATATTTTGCACTGTTGAGCTCAGATTTGAATTCCTAGAACTCATTACGTGCAATTTAAAGAAAATTTAATAGACTGGCATATTGGACATTACAAACCTGGATGCACTGAATTAAGAGCTAAGGCAGGAAACAACCCTTGAAATTGGGCAGCCAGTGGTCATGTACTAAGGAAAACCATGGCTGTGAAGAATTTTGGGAGGTATGCAAACCTGACTGGAAGCTAAAGGTGACATCCAACATTTGAAAATGATTGGCACAGAATATTGGATACTATAAATTTCTTTTCCACCTAACAAAATATTGCCCTGACTTTTAGAACTTTATGGGTGCAAGCTCCCCTTTTGGGAGCCACTAAAGGGATCTTTTTCTGCTGCCTCCATTAATGTCTTATTTTTCTTTTTCTTTTTTTTTTGCTTAACAGTTTAAAAGCCTGCCTACCAAGTCTCCCTGACCAGATCAATTTTAATGTCATATATTTACACACTTAAGGCACAAAGTGGGGATATTGATGGAAGTTAGCCCCCCCAGAAGGAAATATTAAAAAGGGCAGAAAAATATATTTTTCCTCAAAAGGACTTTTTAAAACCAAACCTGGCCCCAAATCTATCTCTCTGCCCCAAGCAAGAGCTAGGCCCATACAAATGCAAATGTAAAACCATCAGAAAGTTGAAGCCAGAGCAATCAAGAAGACAAAAGAGAAGATCTGCATACCCCACCAAAACTCTAGGAGTCAGCCCCATCACCTGGGAAGCAGGATATGATAATAGAATTAAACCACAGATATCAAGGCCTAGACAAACACTCAGAAACAGCCTCAAGGTTCATGCAACAGGAACAGGAAACTATTCCAAACAAGGCTAGAGGGGGTATCCCCCCATGTGCTCGCTCTCTCTCTCTGACCTTCTCTCTCCTCTGCAATTTCCTGAAGAACCATCTTTCTGCAATAAACTGTAATCTTCAGGAACTGTCACCCACCAACAGGTCAATTTAGTACCTACACCTATCACTGCAGTTCAGTTACCCTTGCTAACCAAACCGGCCTTCACTTTGCCAAGCGACACTGAGGATGACTTCCTATAAAGCGCAACCTCCTTTTTTTAAATAAAACAGAAAAGTAGGAGATGTTGGAATTATTGATTATCTGGCCTGTTAGGCTGAGTCATCAGCTGCAGTAGGCCAAGGTATGAGGAAGTCAGAAGTGAAAAAACAAGATAGTGCCGTGTGGTAATGTGTTTTGGTGTTTGTTGGTGCCGTGTGTAACAGATGTATAGTAGCGTGTGCAAAACAAAGTTAGCACGTGTAATATGCTAATATGCTGTGTCATAACAAATGTGGTTGGTGTAAGGTGGTCACCAGGTGCCTATAAACCCGCCTTCTGATAACACAATAAAAGGGATGCTTCGGCTTTGTTTGAGGCTCCCATCCCGAGGAAACCACGTGTACGTGTCTGTTCTTCAACACCCATGGGAGACCGCTGGGCACGTGAAAACCCACACAATGGATGGAAACTAATCAAGTTGAGAAGCAACCTAGAACTAAGGATACATTTCCTGACAGTTAGAATAATTAATCAGTGGAACAACTTGCCTCCAGAAGTTGTGAGTGTTCCAATACTGGAGGTTTTTAAGAAGAGATTGGTCAACCATTTGTCTGAAATGATATGGGGTTTTTGTTTGAGCAGGGGGTTGGACTAGAAGACCTCCAAGGCAATGGCCCCCAACCTTTTTCATGGTAAATCTTACTTCAAATAAATGACATTTTGTTTTGTCACTTAATCCTCATAACGTAAGACCAAAAGGCATGCAACCTGTATCTTAAATTGATTACTGAGAAATCAGGGAAATATTGTCTGATCTTGAGCATTTTATAACCGCTGTTGGTTTGATTATCATAGGTTTGGGATAACTTTTCTAGTAATAACTGTACTGCATGTGGGTTATTTTTTTTAGACGATACCCTGAGTAAGCAAAATGAAGATTAAACTGTGGGAATTCTTGTGATGGACCAAAAGCATTTGCAATATAGTGAATCGTATTAATACATTGAATTTGCTTACATTGATTTAAGACAGTCACTGTGAGATTTATTTGAATGTAGGATATGGCCTTTTAAAATGGTTCTCACTCAAAATAATCCATCTAAAAATGCATTCCTAAATAAATTAAATTAGGAGCAGGTCTCTCAGTCTCTATAAGACTTATTTCTAAGTAATTATGGTTAGAAGTGAGCTCTGTAAAGATGTCAAACTGGTATGTCAGAAAGTAGTTACATTGTAATTTAATACCATATCAGCTAAAAGGCTACATTTTTTTCTACTGGCAGATACATCAACAGTGGTTAGAATATATTACAAGTACACTTGAAAAATAGGCAGTAGATAGGCTCTCCATTCAGCAGTGGTTAGCAGAATAGCAGAATCAGAAGGGACCTTAGAGGTCTTCTAGTCCAACCCCCTGTTCAAGCAAGAAACCCTATACCATTTCAGATAAATGGCTGTCCAATGTCTTCTTAAAAATCTCCAGTATTGGAACACTCACAACTTCTGGAGGCAAGTTGTTCCACTGATTAATTATTCTAACTATCAGGAAATTTATCCTTAGTTCTAGGTAGCTTCTCTCCTTGATTAGTTTCCATCCATTGCTTCTTATAATAATAATAATAATAATGATAAAGTTGGAAGGGACCTTGGAGGTCATCTAGTCCAACCCCCTGCTCAGGTAGGAAACTACAAACCATTTAACTCTTGGATTTTGCCTTGCTACTAAATAGCCCAGCATAGCCTCTTTAAGCAAAGGAACCAGTGCCGGCATTCTTACACCTGCGGTTAATAAAGATGTCAGGAAGTTGTGCGATTCTCGAATTTACCCAGAAACGCTTGAACCAGCACGTGCGAGCACTCCGCAGCGTTCCTCAGCGGTCTGAACCGAATCGGCCACTGCCGTTTTCCCAAATCTAGGAGCGCCCCACCCCCCACCCCCTCCGCCGTCCAGACCTGAACTTCAGGACATGTTTTCTGCTACCTCCAATTTCCCGGCTTTAGATGGGTGGAAAACGCCTCTCCGTCGCTGGAGCTGGGCTGCAGGCAGCTTGTGGCATCGAGAAGTTCCCTCGGCTCCCCAGTCTCAATGGGCTGACTTCGCCACAGTGAACAGCAAAGTCGAGTTCTCCGTTGTGTGGTCTCTGCGCGAGCCGCCCCGCCAGCTGAGCAGGTGAGGTCTCCCGCCTGCGCATGTTGCCCCGCTGGCAATTTATTTAAGTTGAGTGTTCCCCATTTTAAAAACAGTTCCGGTAACTATGCCTTTATTACTCTCTTGATACCAAATGATGCTGGATTCAAATTTTAAATTCCGTTTTGGTCGCCACAATATAAAAAAGATGTTGAGACTCTAGAAAGAGTGGAGAGAAAAGCAACAAAGATGATTAGGGGACTGGAGGCTAAAACATAAGAACGGTTGCAGGAATTGGGGCTGCCATAAAGAAGTGGGGCTGGGGGTCAAGCTATTCTCCAAAGCACCTGAAGGCAGGACAGACTTGAATGCTGGGTGCTATCTAACAAAATTGTGGGTTTTCTCGCGCCCAGCGGTCTCCCATGGGTGTTGAAGAACAGACACGTACACGTGGTTTCCTCGGGATGGGAGCCTCGAACAAATACGAAGCATCCCTTTTATTGTGTTATCAGAAGGCGGGTTTATAAGCACCTGGTGACCACCTTACACCAACCACATTTGTTATGACACAGCATATTAGCATATTACACGTGCTAACTTCCTCATACCTTGGCCTACTGCAGCTGATGACTCAGCCTAACAGGCCAGATAATCCAGATAACTCCAACATCTCCTACTTTTCTGTTTTATTTAAAATAAGGAGGTAGCGCTTTATAGGAAGTCATCCTCAGTGTCGCTTAGCAAAGTGAAGGCTGGTTTGGTTAGCAAGGGTAACTGAACTGCAGTGATAGGTGTAGTTACTAAATTGACCTGTTGGTGGGTGACAGTTCCTGAAGATTACAGTTTATTGCAGAAAGATGGTTCTTCAGGAAATTGCATTATCATATCCTGCTTCCCAGGTGATGGGGCTGACTCCTACAGTTTGGGTGGGGTATGCAGATCTTCTCTTTTGTTTTCTTGATTGCTCTGGCTCCAACTTTCTGATGGTGTTACATTTGCATCTGTATGGGCCTAGCTCTTGTTTGGGGGCAGATAGATTTGGGGCCAGGTTTGGTTTTTAAAAAGTCCTTTTGAGGAAAAATATATTTTTCTGCCCTTTTTAATATTTCCTTCTGGGGGGGCTAACTTCCATCAATATCCCCACTTTGTGCCTTAAGTGTGTAAATATATGACATTAAAATTGATCTGGTCAGGGAGACTTGGTAGGCAAGCTTTTAAACTGTTAAGCAAAAAAAGAAAAAGAAGACATTAATGGAGGCAGCAGAAAAAGATCCCTTTAGTGGCTCCCAAAAGGGGAGCTTGCACCCATAAAGTTCTAAAAGTCAGGGCAATATTTTGTTAGGTGGAAAAGAAATTTATAGTATCCAATATTCTGTGCCAATCATTTTCAAATGTTGGATGTCACCTTTAGCTTCCAGTCAGGTTTGCATACCTCCCAAAATTCTTCACAGCCATGGTTTTCCTTATTACATGACCACTGGCTGCCCAATTTCAAGGGTTGTTTCCTGCCTTAGCTCTTAATTCAGTGCATCCAGGTTTGTAATGTCCAATATGCCAGTCTATTAAATTTTCTTTAAATTGCACGTAATGAGTTCTAGGAATTGAAATCTGAGCTCAACAGTGCAAAATATTCAGGGCTGAAGTTTGGGATTTTTCCTGTTGCTTCCTTAGTCAGGGCATATGAATTGCAAATCACCTGAGGGGGCCTAGTTCCCTTTCCCTTGGTATCTGTTGGAAGTTGGTCCCACAAAGCTTTGGTGCAATAGAGCAAAAATCAGCCTGAGGGGAACTTTACTAAAGGTAAGTGGAGGGGATAGACTCAAGTGTAATTCTGAATGTTGTGTGTGTGTGCATGTATGTGCAGCTACTTTTACAAAATAGTCAATACAAACATTCTGGATCAATTTTCCCTCCCACCAGATAGAAGTCCAAGGTGTTCAGTACTTGTTCTGCCACATATTCCCAAATGCCATCTCTCCATTAATACATTCAACTGGCTTGTTACAATACAAATGGGGCAAGAAAGAAAAGTTTACAATGAGTTTCCACCCTTCCCCCACAGTCTTAATTTTCTCTTCTGAAGCTTCACATGGCACCACCTTCCTTCTGCAGCTCTCACAGGCATCTGGGGAAATGGTAGGACTTGGGAAGATGCATGGTGGCTTTTTAGTGGATGGCTGGATTCAAACTCAATTCCATGGCTCAAATGGATGGAGGCAGCATCTGGGTCTGTGTGTTCTGCTTCCAAAGGCTTGGGAGAGGGTTTCAGGGCTGAAAGATACAAGAACAAGGTCTCCCCCCCCCTTCCCGCTTTCTGGGTGGACTCTACCAGGAGAGGCAGACAAAAGGTATGGAGAACAAAGAGCAGGAAAAGAATTGGAAGGGGGGTAGCTTGCAGGCAGTTTGAAAATGCTGAAAACTCCAAATAATTTTAAAAGCCTAAATTTTAAGGTGTGCAACTTGCCAAGGGTAGGAGAACATTTATTCTAAAATAGACCACATAGTTTTAGAGATTGAGAAATGATTATATATTTGGGATAAGAAAAGTTTCATAGTAGCATCACCAATAAGTGATAGGATACGAAAAGTAACTTTAAAAAGTTATTTCCCCACACAAGCAGACTTGAGTTTCAAAAGGCTCTTGTAGATAGACACACAGAGAGAAGGAGGAATACAAACAAACAAACACAATTCTTTTTCTTCACTCTGTTTGTTGGCCAGACAGAGTGAGGTTCTTCCTTTTTGTGGTTTATTTTAAGCAGAATTTCTAGCAGACTTTAAAATTCTTTTTCCTTTGGATTTGAAACAGTTAACAGTCACACTGTAAGGACCCACCCCACTTTGCATCTTAAGAAGACAGAACTCTTGGAATAATTCTTCCAACAGGAATCCTTTATTAAGAGAAAATGGTTGTAGGCATGCTAGACAGGACTTGGGGTTCAAGCTCTCCCATTCAAGGTTTTAAGGGGTTCCCCAGTAGTCCCACCCAATCAACCCCCCTTCCAGTGATAGTTTCAAGTATCACAATTCCACTCCCTTTCTTCTTTCTTCCGTCTGGATGGAGACTTCAGATAACTACATGAAAGGCAACTTCCCTCCTTTGGTATGTTAACACTTCGAGGTTACAATAAACACACATTCAGCATTCAGCTCTTTGAAGTGTAAAGAAGGAAGTGAGGGCCATAAAGCCCCTTTGTTCTCCCCCTTCTCTCCCTCTTATGGCAGAATCCAGAGAAGGCAGAATTGGGAGTTTCTATATTTGATAATTAAAGATGAAATATAATTGGATTCTGACATCCGGCCCCTCTTAACAATAAGAGAGATCCACCTGAAGAAAACACAAGTATAAAATTTAGTCAGGCTTGTTAGGATACTCTGTGTGAAACTTCTTCAATAGCTTCGGGGCTCTGACATGACGTTTATGGACCCACTCATTTTGTGAGGGAGGGAGGTGTTTCCAGGCAACTAGGTACTGAGTTGCTCCATTATATCTCCTAGAGTCAAGGACTTCCTTTATTTCGAAGTGTTGTTCACCCTCCACCATGATTGGAGGTGGTGGGGGGGGATTTTTGGCCGTAGAGGTGACTGATGCTCCCTTTTCAGCAAGCTGCAATGAAAAATTGGGTGTATTTGCCTGAGATTTTTGGGTAATTCTAATTCTACTGTTACTGGATTTATGATTCTTTTAATTGGAAAAGGTCCTATATATTTTGGTCCAAGTTTTTTACAGGGCTGTAGGGACTTTAGGTATTTTGTAGATAAGTACACCATCTCTCCTATAATGAATGGTGTAGGCTCAACCCTTTTTTTATCGGCTTGTGTTTTGTAAGCCTGCCTAGCTTCATCTAGTGCTTTTCTGACTATTGGCCAGGTGTTTTGTAATTTTTCCATCCATTCTTTCAGCGAGGGGATCGTTGGTTCGTTTGGGGTTAATTCTGGCATGGGGTTGAAACTTTGACCGGTGGCTATTTGAAAAGGAGTGTAACCTGTGCTGGAGTGGACTGCATTATTGTAGGCAACTTCTGCAAAGGGGAGTAAGTCCGCCCACTCGGTCTGCTGGAAACTAAGAAAACATCTTAAATATTGCTTAAGTACTGAGTTCATTTTTTCAGCCCCCCCCCCATTTCCTTGAGGGTGGTGGCTAGATGTCAGTCCCTGAGTGGTTCCTAAGAGGGATAAAAATTCCTTCCAAAATGCAGACGTAAATTGCACCCCCCTGTCAGAGATGATGCGTTGGGGTGCCCCATGCAATCTGTAAATGTGTTGGATGAAAAGTTTTGCTAAGGCTTTTGCAGTGGGAATCTTTTGGCAAGGGATAAAGTGCACCTGTTTGGAAAACAAGTCCGTGACCGTCCAGACCACAGTATTCCCATTGCTTTCTGGCAATTCCACTATAAAATCCATGGCTATTTCTCTCCAGGGGGCTGAGGGACTTGCCACTGTTTGCAATAGTCCTGGCACTTTCCCTTGCAACCTCTTTGCCGTGGCACATTTTGGACAACTGGCTATATAACTTTCAATGTCCTTTTTCATGGATGGCCACCAAAATTGCCGTTTAATTAAATGTAAAGTTTTTACAAATCCAAAATGCCCTGCTGATTTTGTGTCATGGCAAAGGTGCATGAAAGTTACTCTTTGAGTTGTTGGTATATATAACTTTTCCCCTATCCAAGGCAACCCGTCTTTCATTGTGCACACATTTTTGTTTTTCTGGAACCAATCATCGGTTTCCAAACTTTTTCTGAATTCAATTCCAGTTTGGCTGTCCAGTTGTGAATAATTGGATACTGACACACACTTTTACACATCCTGGTCATTCATGAAAATACTTTCCTAATTTAACCCACACAAACATTTTTAGGGATCCTAGGCAGTTTTGATATACATGTTTTAAGAGGAGGATCAGCAGCAAATCTTTCCCATTGTTTTTCCTAATTTAATTATTGATGACTTGGTCAATTCCCTAAGTTCTGAGAGGTGCGCAACCTGAGGCTTAGAGAATGTTGTCCCCATACTCACGGTAATGTTTTGGGAGGGTGCTTCGTCTAGCTCTGACGACCGGCCCTGAGTTGCAGTAAGCTCTTCCGCTGAGTGAGTAAGAGGAGACGCGCTCAGAAACTTGAATCACGTCGGGGTCACCATTTGTGGGTTTTCTCGCGCCCAGCGGTCTCCCATGGGTGTTGAAGAACAGACACGCACACGTGGTTTCCTCAAGATGGGAGCCTCGAACAAAGACGAAGCATCCCTTTTATTGTGTTATCAGAAGGCGGGTTTATAAGCACCTGGTGACCACCTTACACCAACCACATTTGTTATGACACAGCATATTAGCATATTACACGTGCTAACTTCCTCATACCTTGGCGTACTGCAGCTGATGACTCAGCCAAAAAGGCCAGATAATCCAGATAACTCCAACACAAAATGAAATTCAATGGTGAAAAAAGTAAGGTCCTACATTTAGGCAAGAAAAACCAAATGCACAGGTATAGTATAGGGGGTACCTTGCTCAATAGTAGTAACTGTGAGGGGGATCTCGGAGTCCTAGTGGACAATCATTTAAATATGAGCCAGCAGTGTGCTGCAGCTGCCAAAAAAGCCAACATAGTGCTAGGCTGCATTCACAGAGGGATAGAATCAAGATCACGTGAAGTATTAATACCACTTTACAATGCCTTGGTAAGGCCACACTTGGAATACTGCATCCAGTTTTGGTCACAACGATGTAAAAAAGATGTTGAGACTCTAGAAAGAGTACAGAAAAGAGCAACAAAGATGATTAGGGGACTGAAGGCTAAAACGTATAAAGACCGGTCGCTGGGATTGGGTATGTCTACTTTAACGAAGAGAAGGACGAGGGGTGCACAATAGCACTGTTCCAATATCTCAGGGGCTGCCACAAAGAAGAGGGAGTCTAGCTATTTTCCAAAGCGCCTGAAGGTAGGACAAGAAGCAACGTGTGGAAACTAACCAAAGACAAAAGCAACCTAGAGCTAAGGAGAAACTTCCTGACAGTTAGAACAATTAACCAGTGGAAAAACCTGCCTCCAGAAGCGGTGAATGCTCCAACACTGGAAGTTTTTAAGAAGAGACTGGACAGCCATTTGTCCAAAATGGTATAGGGTTTCCTACCTGAGCAGGGGGTTGGACTAGATGACCTCCAAGGTCCCGTCCATCTTTATCATTATTATTACTATTATTACTATTATTACTATTATTATTATTATTATTATTATTATTATTATTATTATTATTATTATTAGAAGCAATGATTGGAAACTAATCAAGTTTAGAAGCAACCTAGAACTAAGGATACATTTCCTGACAGTTAGAATAATTAATCAGTGGAACAACTTGCCTCCAGAAGTTGTGAGTGTTCCAATACTCTTTTTAAGAAGAGATTGGTCAACCATTTGTCTGAAATGATATGGGGTTTTTGTTTGAGCAGGGGGTTGGACTAGAAGACCTCCAAGGCAATGGCCCCCAACCTTTTTCATGGTAAATCTTACTTCAAATAAATGACATTTTGTTTTATCACTTAATCTTCATAACATAAGACCAAAAGGGATGCAACCTGTACTGATTACTGAGAAATCAGGGAAATATTGTCTGATCTTGAAGCACTTTAAAATCGCTGTTGGTTTGCTTATCATAGGTTTGGGATACCTTTTCTAATAATAACTGTACTGCATGAGGGTTATTTTTTTTAGATGATACCCGGAGTAAGAAAAATCAAGATCAAACTGTGGGAATTCTTGTGATGGGCCAAAAGCATTTGCAATACATTGAATTTGCTTACATTGATTTAAGAGAGTCACTGTGAGATTTAATTGAATGTAGGATATGGCCTTTTAAAATGGTTCTCTCTCAAAATAATCCATCTAAAAATGCATTCCTAAATAAATTAAATTGGGAGCAGGTCTCTCAGTCTCTATAAGACTTATTTCTAAGTAATTATGGTTAGAAGTGAGCTCTGTAAAGATGTCAAACTGGTATGTCAGAAAGTAGTTACATTGTAATTTAATACCATATCAGCTAAAAGGCTACATTTTTTTCTACTGGCAGATACATCAACAGTGGTTAGAATATATTACAAGTACACTTGAAAAATAGGCAGTAGATAGGCTCTCCATTCAGCAGTGGTTAGCAGAATAGCAGAATCAGAAGGGACCTTAGAGGTCTTCTAGTCCAACCCCCTGTTCAAGCAAGAAACCCTATACCATTTCAGATAAATGGCTGTCCAATGTCTTCTTAAAAATCTCCAGTATTGGAACACTCACAACTTCTGGAGGCAAGTTGTTCCACTGATTAATTATTCTAACTGTCAGGAAATTTATCCTTAGTTCTAGGTTGCTTCTCTCCTTGATTAGTTTCCATCCATTGCTTCTTATAATAATAATAATAATAATGATAAAGTTGGAAGGGACCTTGGAGGTCATCTAGTCCAACCCCCTGCTCAGGTAGGAAACTACAAGCCATTTAACTCTTGGATTTTGCCTTGTTACTAAATAGCCCAGCATAGCCTCTTTAAGCAAAGGAACCAGTGCCGGCATTCTTACACCTGCGGTTAATAAAGATGTCAGGAAGTTGTGCGATTCTCGAGTTTACCCAGAAACGCTTGAACCAGCACCTGCGAGCACTCCGCAGCGTTCCTCAGCGGTCTGAACCGAATCGGCCACTGCCGTTTTCCCAAATCTAGGAGCGCCCCACCCCCCACCCCCTCCGCCGTCCAGACCTGAACTTCAGGACATGTTTTCTGCTACCTCCAATTTCCCGGCTTTAGATGGGTGGAAAACGCCTCTCCGTCGCTGGAGCTGGGCTGCAGGCGGCTTGTGGCATCGAGAAGTTGTCTCGGCTCCCCAGTCTCAATGCGCTGACTTCGCCACGGTGAACGGCAAAGTCGAGTTCTCCGTTGTGTGGTCTCTGCACGAGCCGCCCCGCCAGCTTAGCAGGTGCGGTCTCCCGCCTGCGCATGTTGCCCCGCTGGCAATTTATTTAAGTTGAGTGTTCCCCATTTTAAAAACAGTTCCGGTAACTATGCCTTTATTACTCTCTTGATACCAAATGATGCTGGATTCAAATTTTAAATTCCGTTTTGGTCGCCACGATAGAAAAAAGATGTTGAGACTCTAGAAAGAGTGGAGAGAAAAGCAACAAAGATGATTAGGGGACTGGAGGCTAAAACATAAGAACGGTTGCAGGAATTGGGGCTGCCATAAAGAAGTGGGGCTGGGGGTCAAGCTATTCTCCAAAGCACCTGAAGGCAGGACAGACTTGAACACTGGGCGCTATCTAACAAAATGAAATTCAATGGTGAAAAAAGTAAGGTTCTACATTTAGGCAAGAAAAACCAAATGCACAGGTATAGTATAGGGGGTACCTTGCTCAATAGTATTAACTGTGAGGGGGGATCTCGGAGTCCTAGTGGACAATCATTTAAATATGAGCCAGCAGTGTGCTGCAGCTGCCAAAAAAGCCAACATAGTGCTAGGCTGCATTAACAGAGGGATAGAATCAAGATCACGTGAAGTATTAATACCACTTTACAATGCCTTGGTAAGGCCACACTTGGAATACTGCATCCAGTTTTGGTCACCACGATGTAAAAAAGATGTTGAGACTCTAGAAAGAGTACAGAGAAGAGCAACAAAGATGATTAGGGACTGAAGGCTAAAACGTATAAAGACGTCCTGGATTGGGTAGTCTACTTAACGAAGAGAAGGACGAGGGGTGCACAATAGCACTGTTCCAATATCTCAGGGGCTGCCACAAAGAAGAGGGAGTCTAGCTATTTTCCAAAGCGCCTGAAGGTAGGACAAGAAGCAACGTGTGGAAACTAACCAAAGACAAAAGCAACCTAGAGCTAAGGAGAAACTTCCTCACAGTTAGAACAATTAACCAGTGGAAAAACCTGCCTCCAGAAGCGGTGAATGCTCCAACACTGGAAGTTTTTAAGAAGAGACTGGAGAGCCATTTGTCCAAAATGGTATAGGGTTTCCTACCTGAGCAGGGGGTTGGACTAGATGACCTCCAAGGTCCCTTCCAACTTTATCATTATTATTACTATTATTATTACTATTATTATTATTATTATTATTATTATCAATCATCGCACAGTCAGCCAGATGTTCAGACTGGATTTGGCATTTTGTCTACCTATCGAGTCCTTACCCAGGACCTGGGATAGGCAGAAGTAGATGTTTGATGGTATTATAGGTATCGTCGCAGGATGGAAGCAGTTCCTAATAATGCCGCCTTTTGCAATTGACTAATAGCAAATTTGTCAATGCCAATGGTGTTCAAGTGGTGCTCCAGTTGTTTTGGGATTGCACCCAAGGAGCCTATGACTAGTGGTACTACCCTTGCTTGCTTTTGCCACAGTCTTTCTATTTCTATTTGTAGGTCTTTGTATTTTGTTATCTTCTCCAGTTCTTTCTCTTCTATTCTGCTATCTCCAGGCACTGCCACATCCAGTATCCAGACTTTTTTGTCTTTCTTATCGACAATTGTTAAGTCTGGGGTGTTATGTTGCAGGGCTTGTCTGTTTGAATTCTGAAGTCCCAGAGCAGTTTAATTTTATCATTTTCTATGACTTTCTCTATTTTATGATCCCACCAGTTTTTGCTTACAGGTAAATGATATTTTTTGCATATCTTCCAATGCACCATTGTTGCTACTTTGTCATGCCGCTGCTTGTAATCAGTTTGTGCAATCTTCTTGCAACCGCTTACCAGGTGGTCCACTGTTTCTTCAGCTTCTTTGCATAGGCGGCACTTACTGTCTGTTGCTGTCTTCTCAATTTTGACTTTGTATGCAGTTGTCCTTAAGGCTTGGTCTTGTGCAGCCAGAATTAGTCCCTCGGTCTCTTTCTTCAATTTTCCTGCTCTTAGCCCTTGCCAGGTTTTTATATTATCTGCTTTCCCAGCTATTTTTTTCATGTATTGGCCAGGTAGTGCTTTGTCTTCCCATGCCTCTATTCTGTTCTTCATTTGGTCTTTCTTGTAGGTCAGTTTGGTCTCTCCAGTAGTTAGTAAGCCTTCCTGATATACTAATGTCAGTGCATCTTCATCATTGTTCTTCAGATATTCTTCCAAAGCCATTTTTTCCTCTTCAACCATCTGATGTACTTGTAGCATTCCACGCCCACCTATTTGCCTTGGTAGATAAAGTCTATCAATGTCACTGCATGGATGAAGGGCGTGATTCATTGTCATTATTTTTCTGGTCTGCCTATCCATTGCTTTTAGTTCTGCTTGAGTCCAGTCCACTATTCCAGCTGTGTACCTAATTACTGGAATTGCCCAGGTGTTGATTGCCTTTATTGTATTTGCTCCATTGAGTTTGGACTTTAAGATCTTCTTCACTCTCTTGATGTATTCACCTCTAATCTTTTTCTTGACTTCAGTGTGCTTGATGTTGTCAGCTTGAAGGATACCCAAGTATTTGTAGTATTCTTCCTCATCCAAACTCTTAATGTTATTTTCGTGGGGCATCTTGATTCCTTCAGTTTTCACTATTTTTCCTTGTTTGATAGTAAGTGTGGCACATTTGTCCAAGCCAAACTCCATTACAATATCTTGGCTATATATACGGACATGTTGAGCAGCGGGGGGGGGGGGGAATTCTATTTCAGATGATGTTTTTCCATACAGCTTCAGATCATCCTTGTAAAGGAGATGGATAGTCTGGCAGATGTTTTTGATGTTTGATAGCCATGTCCTGAGTTATTCAGTATTGTTGACAGAGGAAACAGTGCAATAACAAATAGTAATGGTGATAATGAATCTCCTTGAAATCTTCCTCTCTTGATATTAACCTCTCCCAGTCTCTCACCATTGATCTGCAACTGTGTCTTCCATTGTGCCATCGATCTTTGCACAAATTTTCTGATGTTTCTACTGACTCCTGTTATTTCTAGGCACTTGATTATTCAATCACGTGGCAGAGAGTCAATGCCTTTTTGTAGTCAATCCATGCCACATTCAGGTTGGTCTTCCTTTTCTTGCAGTTTTCCAAGATCATTTTGTCTATTAGGAGTTGATCTTTTGTTCCTCTGCTATTGGGGCGATTTCCTTTCTGCTCAGGTGGAAAGAGATTGTTTTCAACTAGATGCTGTTGCACTGCATCAGCTACTACACCAGTTAGTAATTTGAAAGTTGTTGGTAAGCAGGTAATTGGCCTGTATTTACCTGGTGTTGCCCCTTTTGCTGGATTTTTCATTATTAGGTAGGTTTTCCCAGTTGTTAGCCACTTTTCAATTTCTCCACCTTGTAGTATATTGTTGAACTGCTTGGCAATGAGTGGGTGTATAACAGTTAGATGTTTCAACCAAAACCCATGCATTCATCTTCACCTGGTGCTGACCAATTTTTGATTTTCTTTGTTCTTTTTTCTACCATTTTTGTTGTTATTACTAGTTCTTTCATTTCAACTTCTGTTTTATTTGCATCCATCTCTTTTAACCAAGCCGCATCCTTGTTGTATTTTTTTGGGTTATCCCATATCTGCTTCCAGAACTGCACTGTTTCTTCCTTGTCAGGTACTGACTGATTCCTTGCAGTTTCTCCATTGAGGGATTGGTAGAAACGTTTCTGGTTGGATTGAAATTGGAGGTTCTGCCTATAGTTTGCAATTCGAGCTTCATATCTACTGATTTTCCTGGCTATAGCTGTTTTTTGTTGCTTTATTATTTCCAGTGCTTCCTTGTTCTTCCTTGTTTCTAAGTGGTATTTCTTGATTAGGTATTCTTTGGTCTTCTTGTTCTTCAGCTTCTTTTCTTTCATCTGTTCTAGCTTGCTTGCATGTGATCTTAACTTGCTGATCTTATTTTTTAGTCTAACCTTCCATTTTTCTGGTGCACTGTTTGTTTGTTTTTCTTTTTTGTTGATTTTGCATCCCAGGTATTCTGTTATAACTGCAGCTATGCTGTACATTAGTTGGTTTGTTTCTTGCAGTGAATTGGTGCTTATACTTGATATTGCAGTATTTGTATCTTTTAATGCTTGTGCTAGCTGTTTCTTTGGAACAAGCTTCAATGCAGGTAGCCTTATTCTGTTGTTTTGTGCTGTTCTAGATGCTCAGTTATTCTTTGTTTCAAGTCTTTTATTTCTTTAGTTAGAGGGTTTTGTTCTTCCTGAGGAAGAGGTGCCTGGTTTCCAAATGAGAACAGTTGTATATCTCTACTGGATTCTTTCACTGCCAACTCCCCCTGGTTTGCCTCTACATTCTGAATTACTTCTTGTAAGGCTTTGATTTCTTTGCCCTGGGTAAACCTCTGCAGTTCGTCCAATTCTCTTTCTGTAAATACTTTATTTCGTGTTATAAATCGGCGTTGATCTGCTAGTCTCTGTTCTGTTATTTCTGATTCTGGATGTTGTTCTTTCCAGAATTGGTGCATTCGTTTTAGATATCCTCGCCTTGTTGGACTTGATCTGTAGTAACAGATCATTATTTCTTTGTTTTCCATCACTGTGTACCTGCGACGGGTAAACACCTTTTCTTCCAGTAGTTCTGCAGCTGCTGGCCCTAGGTGCTCAGCCAACAGTCCCGAGTCTGTACCCATTTTTCACCAGATATCCAGGAACTCCAATATCTAGTGCAGACCTTGTTAACCCGGCGACGTCCGAGCCGGTATGGCATTCTGCAATCTACGTCTCACCATATTTTTTATGGGAGAGACACTCTTTGTCTGACTCCTCTGATGAGACCTGTCCAGTATGGTTGAACCTCTGGCATAGCTCTCATCTTCCTCAGAGTACACAAGCCCCACAACCACGTCAAGGTAGTGCCTCACTGGGGGATTATTATTATTATTATTATTATTATTATTATTATTAGAAGCAATGGATGGAAACTAATCAAGTTGAGAAGCAACCTAGAACTAAGGATACTGTCAGAATCCAATTATATTTCATCTTTAATTATCAAATATAGAAACTCCCAATTCTGCCTTCTCTGGATTCTGCCATAAGAGGGAGAGAAGGGGGAGAACAAAGGGGCTTTATGGCCCTCACTTCCTTCAGTACACTTCAAAGAGCTGAATGCTGAATGTGTGTTTATTGTAACCTCAAAGCGTTAGCATACCAAAGGAGGGTATTTGCCTTTCATGTAGTTATCTGAAGTCTCCATCCAGACGGAAGAAAGAAGAAAGGGAGTGGAATTGTGATACTTGAAACTATCACTGGAAGGGGGGTTGATTGGGTGGGACTACTGGGGAACCCCTTAAACCTTGAATGGGAGAGCTTGGACCCCAAGTCCTGTCTAGCATGCCTGCAACCATTTTCTCTTAATAAAGGATTCCTGTTGGAAGAATTATTCCAAGAGTTCTGTCTTCTTAAGATGCAAAGTGGGGTGGGTCCTTACATTAGACAGGACTTGCAAAATTAATCCACCTGGAAGGGCGACCCTTGCCGGGGGATTTTGCAAAAAATTTACCATGTCAGACAATGGAGAAAGAGAGGGGGAAAACTCCCTGGAAAGAGAGCCGCTGACCCAGTTGGAACCTTGCCAGATGTTGGGATCTGAGAGGTCAGATTCCTCGGGAGCAGAAGTGGTGGAGACACAGGACCACAAGCCTCGCTGGTCGATGAACGTTGGAAAGAAAAGTGAGTGGAGAAAGGAATCAAGAAAGGTGACCCTGAGACGGGGGACCAAGCACCCAGAATGGAAGCAGGAGATGGAGAAATCCCTGCACGCAAGTGAAGAGGGAGGAAGCTGGGCACCGTACTCAGACTGGATCCTAGAGAAAGCTATTGACCTGATGAAGAGAACTCTCAGCTCCCTAGGAGAGGAGAATACTGAGCCCTACGGCCGCCCCAGTTCCTGGAGACGCAAAGAGAGAGACACCGAGGGGGACGTGGAACCTGCAACCCCAGGGACATCTACTGATCCAGGAGCCCCCACCCCCTACCGGACCACAGATAGCAATCTGGACGGAAGGCACTACCACCCACAACAGAGGCACCGATCCATTCCAAGACGTCCACCGTTGGAAGTGAAATTCAAAGGGTAGCCAACACGCTTGGGATTTTTCCTAACCCAAGTCCTCAGCTACATGGAGGAATATGGGCAGGACATTCCCAGCGACAAAGCCCGCATCTGGATCGTGCAATCTGCCCTGGATGGACCGGCTGCAGATTGGGTGGTGAACTTGCATGACTCCAATGCCCCAGAACTCAGTAACTTCAACCGTTTCATGTCCTCTCTGAGAAGACGATTTGAAGACCCCCTGGCTGATCGGAAAAAAAAAAAAAAAAAAAAACAAAGCCGTGAAGAATACACCGATGAGGCAAGGCAAACGCCCAGTGGCCGAGTATACACAAGAATTCCGGGCCATTGCCAGCAAACTGAATTGGCCAGAAGACATCCTCCTTGGCCATTTCAAAGATGGACTAAACTATGATCTATATGATGCTTGCCTGCCCCGAGGGGACCCATATCGACTTGAGGAATGGTACGTCTTGGCAGAGGAAGCAGAGATCGACATATTGAAGAGGCACCGCCGAGGAAAACAATGGAGCCGCCCCCCGCCTGAGCTGACACACCAACCGGTGAAATCATCGGATACAGCCAAGAAGCAAATGGGATGTTTCAAATGCGGAAGAGAAGGGCCTCGAGCTGTAGAATGCCGCTCAAAGGCCCCCCAGCACAACCCAGACAGATCCCCAATCAACAAACCCGGAAAGTATTCAGCTAAGCCAAAAGAAACAGCCATGAGAATGATGGAAATTGCAGAACCCCCCACTTCTGCTCACCAAGGGGAAAGAACTCCAGCCTACCCCACAGGGCCGGTGGATGCCTCAGATGACAGCTCGGAGGGCGAACCCCTGGTAAGTGGATGCATCACACCCATCTTCAAAACAGTGACTATATTAATCCCCCCCATGCCCGAAGCTGTGAAGGTGAAAGCCTTAATATACTCTGGCTGCATCCGCTGCCTCATTAGCCCAACACTAGTGGGGAATCTGGGCATCCCATCCAGGAGACTGGAACAACCAATCTCATTTGGCCAGCTAGATGGATCCATAGCAGGGGGGGTGCCAGCTACCCTAGCCACTTTGCCAATACATCTCTCCCTTGGCAACCATGAAGAGGACTTAACGTTTGTGGTGACCCCAGGTATGGAATGCCCAATGATTCTAGGGATGGAATGGTTGAAAAAATGGAACCCCTGGGTAAATTGGAGGACGACGAAATCAAATTCCCGAAGGGGGACCCTATGGACTTAAAACCCCAAGGGAGGCTACCAGAATCAAGAATAGAAAAAGCATCCATAGGAGAGGAAAAAAGATTAACAGAAATACCAGAGTAATATAGGGACCTTGCTGAAGTCTTCAGTGAGGAGAGGGCGAATGAGCTTCCCCCCCACCGACCCACAGACTGTACCATTGAATTCAAGCCTGGGGCAAAACTCCCGAAGCCCAGATTAGACCTCCATGAGCCCAAAGGAGATTGAGAAATGGAAATGCTTTATTAAAAAAACCTTTGGGAAGGAGGTTTCATTGAGCCAGCCAAGCCTAAAGTGGCTGCCCCGGTCCTTTTTAGAGAGAAGAAGGGTGGCTCTTTACGTTTATGCGTGGATTATAGGGCCCTGAATACAATCAGTGAAAGCAACCTATACCCGCTGCCCCTCATGAAAGACATGCTGTCACATCTATCGAAAGGGAAAAATTTTTCTAAACTAGACTTAAGGGAAGCTTACTATCGCGTGAGAATCAAGGAAGGGGACGAATGGAAGACTGCATTTAACTGCCCCATGGCGTGCTATCAATTCAAAGTCTTGCCATTTGGATTACAAGGGGGCCCTGCAGTCTTTATGCAATTAATCAATGACGTTCTAAGGGAGCACCTGTTTAAGGGGGTCCTTGTTTACTTGGACGACATTCTTATCTTTACCGAAACAAAAGAAGAACACGTCAAACTTGTCAGAGCGGTTTTAAAGAAGCTGCGAGCCGCTCACCTATATGCCAAACTCTCAAAATGCGAATTCTACCAGGAAAGGATAGACTACTAGGCTATCGCATATCCCCACAGGGCATTGAAATGGACCCGGAGAAGGTCAAAGCAGTACTAGGTTGGGCACCACCCCGCACAAGAAAGCAACTACAAAGTTTCCTGGGCTTTTCAAATTTTTACCGCCAATTCATCCCCTCATTTGCACAGATAGCCTTGCCCCTCACTAACTTACTAAAAACGAAGGGAACATCCTCAGTAAAACCTAGCCAGCCACTAACATGGACAATGGAGTGCCAAGCAGCGTTTGAGAGACTAAAAGAGACTTTTTTTCTGCCTAATCCATTACTAGAAGGACAACCCAGACATGGACGAAGTCCTTCATAATACAGCAGATGCAAGTGATGTGGCAGTGGGGGCTTGCTATTACAAGAAAATGATGATGCAGTATTGCAACCCTGTGCATATACATCCAAGAAACTCACAGAAACAGAACAGCGCTGGCCCGGATGGGAGAAGGAGGCTTATGGGATACGTTGGGCATTACTCACGTGGCAACAGTTCCTGGAAGGCAACAAAATCCCCTTCCAGGTGTGGACTGATCACAAAAATTTGGAAGCCCTAAAAATGCCCAGGAAACTCAATCCCAAACAAGCTCGCTGGTCCCAGCATTTTCACCAGTTCCAATTTAAGCTCAAACATTTACCAGGGAGAAAGAACTTCCTGGCAGATGCTCTATCTCGCAAGCCCCAATATAACAGTGCACAAGCCACAGACTCTAAACCAATGATGGCAGAGTCACAATTGGCAGCACCAATAACCACAAGAACCCAAGCTCAATTAAAACCACAACTGGACAGCCAACTGGCTTGAATTTCCGTAAAAAGTTTGGAAACAGATGAATGGTTCCAGAAAAACAAAAATGTGTGCACAATGAGAGACGGTTTGCCTTGGGTAGGGGAAAAGTTATATATACCAAAAACCCAAAGAATCACGTTCATGCAGCTTTGCCATGACACAAAATCAGCAGGACATTTTGGATTTGTAAAAACTTTACACTTAATTAAACGGCAATTTTGGTGGCCATCAATAAAAAAAGGACATAGAAAGTTATGTTGCCAGCTGCCCAACCTGTGCATCAGCAAAGAGGTTGCAAGGGAAATCGCCAGGGCTATTACAACCAGTGGCAAGTTCCTCAGCCCCTGGAAGGAAATAGCCATGGATTTTATAGTGGAATTGCCAGAAAGCAATGGGAATACTGTTATCTGGACAGTCACGGACTTGTTTTCCAAACAGGTGCACTTTATCCCTTGCCAAAAGATTCCCACTGCAAAGGCCTTAGCAAAACTTTTCATCCAGAACATTTACAGATTGCACGGGGCACCCCAACGCATCATCTCTGATAGGGGAGTGCAATTTACGTCTGCATTTTGGAAGGAATTTTTATCTCTCTTAGGGACCACTCAGGGACTGACATCTAGCCATCACCCTCAGACAGATGGACAAACGGAACGGTGCCATTCAGTACTTGAGCAATATTTGAGATGCTTTTTAAATTTCCAACAGAGTGATTGGACGGACTTACTTCCTTTTGCAGAAGTTGCCTACAATAATGCAGTCCACTCCAGCACAGGCTACACTCCTTTTCAAATAGCCAACGGTCAAAGTTTCAACCCCATGCCAGAATTAACCCCACACGAACCAACGATCCCTTCGCTGAAAGAATGGATGGAGAAATTACAAAACACCTGGCCAATAGTCAGAAAAGCACTAGATGAAGCTAGGCAGGCATACAAAACACAAGCCGATAAAAAAAGGGTTGAGCCTACACCATTAATTATAGGAGAAATGGTGTACTTATCTACAAAATACCTAAAGTCCCTACAGCCCTGTAAAAAAACTTGGACCAAAATACATAGGACCTTTTCCAATTAAAAGAATCATAAATCCAGTAACAGTAGAATTAGAATTACCCAAAAATCTCAGGCAAATACACCCAATTTTTCATTGCAGCTTGCTGAAAAGAGAGCATCAATCACCTCTACGGCCAAAAATCCCCCCCCCACCACCTCCAATCATGGTGGAGGGCGAACAACACTTCGAAATAAAAGAGATGCTTGACTCTAGGAGATATCATGGAGCAACTCAGTACCTAGTTGCCTGGAAACACCTCCCTCCCTCACAAAACGAGTGGGTCCATAAACGTCATGTCAGAGCCCCGAAACTATTGAAGAAGTTTCACACAGAGTATCCTAACAAGCCTGACTAAGTCTTATACCTGTTTTGTTTTCTTTCAGGTGAATCTCTCTTATTTTTAAGAGGGGCCGGATGTCAGAATCCAATTATATTTCATCTTTAATTATCAAATATAGAAACTTCCAATTCTGCCTTCTCTGGATTCTGCCATAAGAGGGAGAAAAGGGGGAGAACAAAGGGGCTTTATGGCCCTCACTTCCTTCAGTACACTTCAAAGGGCTGAATGCTGAATGTGTGTTTATTGTAACCTCAAAGCATTAGCATACCAAAGAAGGGTATTTGCCTTTCATGTAGTTATCTGAAGTCTCCATCCAGACGGAAAAAAGAAGAAAGGGGGTGGAATTGTGATACTTGAAACTATCACTGGAAGGGGGGTTGATTGGGTGGGACTACTGGGGAACCCCTTAAAACCTTTAATGGGAGAGCTTGAACCCCAAGTCCTGTCTAGCATGCCTGCAACCATTTTCTCTTAATAAAGGATTCCTGTTGGAAGAATTATTCCAAGAGTTCTGTCTTCTTAAGATGCAAAGTGGGGGGGGGTCCTTACAGATACATTTCCTGACAGTTAGAATAATTAATCAATGGAACAACTTGCCTCCAGAAGTTGTGAGTGTTCCAATACTGGAGGTTTTTAAGAAGAGATTGGTCAACCATTTGTCTGAAATGATATGGGGTTTTTGTTTGAGCAGGGGGTTGTACTAGAAGACCTCCAAGGCAATGGCCCCCAACCTTTTTCATGGTAAATCTTACTTCAAATAAATGACATTTTGTTTTGTCACTTAATCTTCATAACGTAAGACCAAAAGGCATGCAACCTGTATCTTAAATTGATTACTGAGAAATCAAGGAAATATTGTCTGATCTTGAGCATTTTATAACCGCTGTTGGTTTGCTTATCATAGGTTTGGGATAACTTTTCTAGTAATAACTGTACTGCATGTGGGTTTTTTTTTTAGACGATACCCTGAGTAAGCAAAATGAAGATTAAATTGTGGGAATTCTTGTGATGGACCAAAAGCATTTGCAATATAGTGAATAGTATTAATACATTGAATTTGCTTACATTGATTTAAGAGAGTCACTGTGAGATTTATTTGAATGTAGGATATGGCCTTTTAAAATGGTTCTCTCTCAAAATAATCCATCTAAAAATGCATTCCTAAATAAATTAAATTTATTCCGGTGGATTTTGCGTGCGTGATGGCGGCTACTTTGTAGCCGTCCTCCTGGGTAAGTGTAAGAACCGCTATGAACAGCAGATATCAGCTGTTCAGCGGTTCAAAATCCCCCTCCCGGGCAAAGGGGGGGGTAGAGAGTGTCTGAATAGTGGTAGAGCCTCTTTCTCACCCCCCAAGTTTTTTTTTTTTGGGGGGGTGAAAGGAGTGCTCCCA